>NC_056737.1:1299474351-1299820694 GCF_019279795.1 Protopterus annectens | reverse complement strand
AACCTTGATAGATTATTTTCAAAACTCATCTGTGTGTAACAATCTGTTGACAAAAACACAAATGGAGGGTCAAACTTTCTGGAAGGATTAAAAGAACTGCCAGGTTGGGAGACAGGTTGGAAATTTTTCAGTCATTCAGACAAGACTTCCTTGTTTGGGGGGGGGGGGTCCTACTTTATTTCTGAAATCTCCCTGTTACTACTGCCATTTAAACAATTGTTTTCCAACAGCCTGGCAGGGACTATTTTGCTTTTTAAATAAAGTTGTAGAAGGAGCACTGAACCCTTTCTCAAGCTTACAGAAGGCGGGCTGAAAAAATTTGAGACCCCTTGAATCAGTTTTCCTCTCTCATCACACTTTTGAAAGACCTCTGAAGCAAAGGGTCCAAAAGCTAATTATCATAAACAAGGAAAAAATCAAAATCTTATTTTTGATATCTTCTGGGAGGTTATGAGGACACAGCCAGGTAAACCTCCACCTAACAGTTCCAGTGGCATTAGCAGAATCATACACACATTTCAAAAAGTAGGTAGTTAACTTGCAACAAAGAAACCAAGTTGTTACAGAGAGTAGACTTCTCTTCCCAAGAGGAAACAGATGGCAAAATATTCCTCATTCTCACAATAGGCAAGCATAAACTTCAGCATATCAGCTTGACAGATGAAAAATCTACAATAAGTACTGCAGAATACTACACTTGTTTCTCCATATTTAGCAAAAGCCTTCTCATCCTTGTCAGAAGGAGAGGGTTTATTATCAACCATATGCTTAGCAGCAGCGAAGTTCACTACAGCAACAAATGCTGGGTTAAGGTCAAACCTGAGATAAGTGTAGAAAATCTTAAAAGACTAAAGTACTTTATAAAAGTCTACTTGATTTCTTGGCGGCAGCAAGCCATCTGTTAGGGAAAATGCAATATTCCAAATCATAATACTGTGGAAATTACCCACAATCTGTGCTTTCAGAATCATAAACTATGAGCCTATAAATGATTTAAGGTTCAAACTCTTGAATGCCTTCAAAAAATGAAGGACTTCCTTTATTTTACCAGAGACAAAGGAAGGGTTAAGAGCCTGCAACTAAAGCCCTCAGCAAAGTCCGATAAATTACTACTGACCAGGGTAACTGAAACAAAAGATGACACATTTTGATTTCTTTTTGACAAAAAAATCTGAACAGACCCAGTTTTGCTAGTCAAATCTCCCTAGGGCTGGGCACAGCTTTCTGACTAAGCAGAGTGGCATTCCCTCTCTCGTCTCCAAGGAAAAGCAAGAGTGGCTCGCCTTTGACCACCAAGGGCAATCCAACAACTACAGAGAATGCATCTAACCCCTAAGTCCATGGTGACTATGGGGAAATTCACCATCAGGGCCCATGGAAAAACATGAGTGGTATGAGAAACCAGATTGGCCACAGCAGAGTCACCAACCTGCAGCTTTTAACTGCTTGCCATGGTGGCAAAGGCTGCATAATCTTTTTTCTTTTTATGACTAGGAGACGGTAGAACAAGGAACTGGTAAGTTGATCCATGGTTAATCTTTAAAAGGTGCAAGATTCCCAGGAAAGCCAGGTAAACAGTTCCCAAAACAGAACAGGCAAGTTACAAGAGAGTTATCTTCCCCCATTAAAACACCATAAAAATAATTTAAACACTTACTTCAGCCATAAGTAAAACAACACAACTTTTACTACAGAAAAATAATTTAAAGTTAGGTTTGACAACTTTTTACCACAAAAGTAAAAAATTAATTTTCCCATGTAAAAGTGTACAAAAGTCACATGACACATTAAAAATTTTCTCTTAACCACAATAAATAAATTTTTACAGAAAAACAATGTTTTCTGTCACAAAATGTAAAGTGGAAGGCTTCTTCCCAGAAGTGAACTTATCAGACCAGCAATCAATAGAAAAAAAGTTATGTGCTTACCATAACTTTCCATCTAAGGTGTTGCTGTTAACTGGTCTTCAACCTGTGGGACCCCAGATCCGAAACAGATCTGAGTCGACCGCATACTCCAGCATCAGATCAAAACACCAAACTCCTCCCCTATCCATAATGCTTGTTGCAGAACAGCAGCACCCCAACCTAGACCATATGCATATAAACCTGACAGTACCTGAAAAAAAATCACAAGAAAGGGACAGGCCAGTAAAGAAGAGCTATGACACTTCCATCTGGTCCACTACACAGCCCACACAAGGCAGAAGAAAGGAGGGAGAAATGGCTGAAGATAAATGAAAAGCAACAACTCAGATGAAACATTATGGTAAGTACATTAACTTTTTTATCTGAAGTTGTTGTTTTCATTTGGTCTTCAACCTGTGGGACAGAGTCCCCAGCTACCAACAAACCCTGGGAGGTCTTCATGGAAGGATGTTCCTGGAGCACGGCTGAACCAAAGGATGCCCTACCCCTGGAAAGAAGATCCAATTTATAATGGGAGATAAATGTGTGCGAGGACACCCAGGTAGCTGCAGAGCAGATATCATCTAAGGAAATCCTGGACCAAAAAGACGCAGAAGAAACAACTGACCTGGTGGAATGCGCCCAGACATGTTCTGGTGGAGATGACCATTTGGCTCTATGTGCCAACGAGATGCATTCCGAAATCCATCGAGCAATAGTAACTTAAGAGACAAGACTTTCTCAAGAAGGGTTTAGAAAAGGAAACAAAAAGTTGATCAGACTTATGAAAGGATTTTGTCCTATGCAAACAAACGCAGCTGCCTGTGGACATCAAGCAAATGCAGCTTGTACTCTCTTTCATTCTGGAAATTTGGAAAGAAAACTGGAAGACTGATGACCTGGTTAATATTAGACTATGATGCCACTTTCAGAAGAAATGATGGATTAGTCCCGTAGGGATACTCTGTCTTTATGAAATACCATATAAGGGAGCTTGACAGATAAGGCTTGGATCTCAGAAACCCTCTTGGCTGAGGTAATTGTAACCAAGAAAGCTGTCTTCCAAGACAGAAACTGTAACTCAACAGTAGCTGCTGATTCGAAGGGGGGAGAAAGATCTCCAGAGGACGTTGGTTCCTTAACTGGAGGTCTAAGTAGAAAGGTACCTTTCAGAAAGGCCTTACAAAGCTTGGACAGAGTAAAAGATGACACATTCTCGCCTATGTGAAAATTAGAAATCTCCGTCAATTGTACCTTAATCATAGAGAAGCTAGCTCCATGATTAAAATTATCAGCCAAAAACTTCAAAATGACCAGAACCGGTGCAGTGAAAGGATCCAGGTCATGCTGAGAAGCCCAGAACGAGAAAGGCTTCCATTTACTCAAGTAAATATTCCTGGTGGAAGATTTATGAGCGGGTACCAAAATCTTCTTAATGGGAGAAGACAGCCCGGGAGTCCTAACTATCAAGGGAAAGTACAGTTGTGTACACTTACCATAAATGTAGATGTTCGAGTGTATTCACTGTTGCAGTCATTACATTTGGGTAATCTGCTGGCAGGTTGCCCTCAGTCGGCCTGATTAACAAAGTCTTGGGTCCTGTGCGTCAGTTGCTGTCCCTTCTTCTATGACGTCAGGTCGTCAGGGGTATAAAACATGCAGCCGACGCCATTACATCAGTTTTTCTTGCACCAGATGTCAGGTGCCCCACAAATGTGGCGCAATACACACACACACACACACACATATATATATATATATATATATATATATATATATATATGTATGCATCTACTTTAAAACACAAAAAATATACCTCCAAACAAAAGCAAATACACCAAAAAGGCTTTTAAGCATAGTAAAAGAAAGGAGAGGTATAGTAAGAGAAAAAACAGGGGTTTGGAAGGTGGGTAAACAGGACTGCAACTGTGAATACACTCTAACATCTACATTTATGGTAAGTGCACATAACTGTACTATGTTCTTCGTGTTTCACTGTTGCCCAAAGCTATGGTTGGGAGGATGGATTTATACAGCATTAGGAGCAGCTATAAGGCCCTGCAGGACAGCAGTGGCAAAGCCAGCTCTGGATTTAGAGAAGAGAGGTAAATGGTAATGTTTGGTGAACGTATGAACTGAGCTCCAGGTAGCAGCTTCTAGAATGTCTCTGGTAGGAACCCCTCTGATAAAGGCTGCAGAAGTAGATGCAGCCCTGGTGGAATGAGATCTGATCCCCTTGGGGACAGGTTTACCATGGTGCATATAGCAGAAACGAATGGCTTATTCATTTGGAAATAGTCTGCTTTGAAATGGCCTTTCCCTCTGCCCCTGCAGCAAATGCCACCAATAGTTGTTCAGATTTTCTTAAGAGATTTTGTCCTATTTAAGTAGGATCTAAGTTGTCAGTGTACATCCAATGAATGCAGAATCCACTCCTTGTTCTGTGGATTGGGAAAGAAAGTTGGCAGATGAATGGTCTGATTAAGAGCCACACTGGATACCACCTTAGGCATGAAGGATGGATTGGTCCTGAGAGCCACTCTGTCCGGATGAAAAATAATGAAAGGCTCCACTGCCATAAGAGCCTGTAATTCTGAAATCCTTCTAGCTGAAGTGACTGCTAAAAGGAAAGCTGTTTTCCAAGAGAGAAATTTTAGGTCCGCAGTAGCAGCTGGCTCAAAAGGAGGTAGAGTGAGTTTTTCCAAAACAAAATTGAGGTCCCATGCAGGAGTTTGTGCTCTCCTGGGAGGTCTTACATTTTTGGCCCCTCTGAGGTACTGCTTTAGCAGAGGATGAGAAAAGAGGGGAGGCTCTGTGTTGTAATGAGCTGAAATGGCAGAGGCATGGATTTTTATGGAAGAAAAAGATAGGCTCTTGTGAAGCATCTCAGTTAAGTATTGCAGAATCTGAGGAATATTGGGCATTGCTGTGCTTATTCCTTGTGATTGGTTCCAGGTGGCAAGGGTGAAATTAGTTGATGAGCCACGCTGCAAGATTCAAAGTTTGGAGCTCAGTGTGCAGAATTTGGGTAGTTCTGCTGAGACAGTAGATAAAGGTGTCTGACGCAGGTGCCACGGTGGAAGGTGTGACACATTGCGCAGGAGTGGGTACCAGTGCTGGCGAGGCCAGTCTGGAGCAATCAGAATCATTTTTGGTTTGTCCTGTCTGACTTTTAGCAAGACTTTGGAGAGCAGAGGCAGAGGGAGAAAAGCATAGACTGACAGGGCATCCACTTTCCAAGATTTTTTGTGATGAACTCTTGTGCAGAATTTGTCCAACTGAAAGTTCTGGGGTGAGGCAAAAAGTTTTATGCCTGGGCTCCCCCATTTCCATGTCAACATGCTGAAAACTTGTGGTTCAAGTTTCCATTCATGTGGGTCCATAAGATTTCTGCTTAGCTCGTCTGCTAGAGTATTTAGCTTTCCTGGCAGAAATTGAGCTTGTAGTTGTACTTGATAAGTCAAGGCCGTTTTCCACAATGCCATGGCTAGTCTGCAAAGGGGGTAGGAATGTGTACTCTCCTGCTTGTTTATTTACCACATGACTGTGGTGTTGCCTGTCTTTATCAGTAGTTGCCCTGGATGAAGGTAGTCCTTGAATTCTGTCAGAACATTCTGTACAGCTAGCATCTCTTTCTGATTGATATGTAGGTGCATTTGATTTGGGCTCCATTTGCCCTGAATGCACTTCCCTGCTAGATGAGCCCCCCCAAGCATAGTCTGATGCATCTGTAGTTAGGGTTTGGGCGGCAGGGAGTGGAGTGAATGATAGTCCCTTGTTATGGTGGCAGGCTTCTGTCCACCATAAAAACTCTAGTTGCAGGCAAGGTATAATAGGAATCATTGTTTCCAGGCTGTGACAATGTTGACTCCATAAACTTTTTAAGTACCACTGAAGTTTCCTCATATGCAGTCTCGCATAAGGAATTAGAAGAATGCAGGAGGCCATGAACCCCAAGGCTTGCAGAATTTGCTTTGCAGATAGCAGGGTTTTTGCGGCCACCTATTTGAAGTAAGTCACCAATTGAATTTGCTTTTCTGGTGTAAGTTAAGTCATCTGGGCAGTTGTATTCAAGCTTGCACCCAGGAATATAATTTTTTGAGAGGGTACCAGTTGTGATTTCTTTTCGTTTATTGAGTACCCTAGACATGTTAGAACCCTTTTTACAAAAGAATGTCCTTGTTTTCTGCCTGAATTAGACAACCATCCAGGTATGGATATATTTGAATATTTCTTTGCCTGCAAAATGCGATTACTGGAGCCAGGCACTTTGTGAAGACCATGAGCGCAGTAGATAAGCCAATGGGCAGTGCAGAGAACTGGTAATGCAAGTAGCCTGCTTTGAAGCGGAGGTATCTTCTGCAAGATTCCCTGATTGGGATATACAGGTAAGCCTCTTTAAGTCTAGAGTTACCAACCAGGCACCTTTGCCTAGCAAAGGTAGTAACTATTGAATAGTCAGCATCTTGAATTTTGGAATGTCCAGAAATGTATTTAGAGTGGATAAGTCCATAATTTAACACCATGATTTGTCTTTTCTGGGTACCAGGAAAAGTCTTGAATACAAACCTTGTCCCTTTTCCTTTTCTGGTACTGGTTGAATAGCCCCCATATTCATGAGGGACAGAACTTGTTTCTGGGCCTCTGCCCATTGATTTGGAGGCAGATCTGGCCATCCGTTTGGGATTGGCAAGGTGTGGAAATGAAATCTGTATCTCTGGGATACTATATTTAAAACCCATTTGTCCTGGGTAATCAGTTGCCAGTTTTGTGCATGAAGTGCCAGTTTTCACCCCAAAGGGGCAGCCAAAAGGTACGTGCTTGGTGATTGTAGAGGAAAGTCATTGAGACTGTTTACCATATGGAGGTACCTTGTTGCTTCCAGATTTGGAGGTAGAGGCACCCCATTGTTTTGTTCGGAAAGTTCCTTGTGACTGAAACCTGGAGCCTTTGGAATGTCTGGATTTGACTTGAGCGGCTCTCGAGGGAACTGGAAAGGACCAGTTCTTAGCAGGCCAGTGCCTACTAAATCTAGGAGGCTGCACTTGTAAGAAATCTTTCACAGTTTGCATAGATTTAGCTTTATCTTCCATCTTTTTTTAAACGTCTTCAGCCTTATAATCAAGGAGACTGTCCTGTTGTAAAGGAGCATCCAACAATTTTGCTTTAACATGGTCTGGCAGATTTTGCTCTTTGAGCCAAGCATGCCTTCTTATCACAGATCCAGTTACAGCAGCCCTGCAAGAGGCCTCCAAAGAATCAAAACCACATTGCAAAGTACGTTTCCCAACTTATTCAGCTGAATGTAATAAATCCTGCAACTCTATTTTCCACACAGTCACAGATCAACATCATTTTCTGTTTAAGTAGTCCCATGATATGCTGTTGATATTTAAGCATATGAAATTGACAGTTTAAAGCCCTGATTGCCAAGGTTGCAGACGTGTAAACCTTCTTACCCCATCTATCCAGCGCCCTGGAATCTCTATCCGAAGGGGTAGGATTTTTAGCAGTAGAGGCCTTAACGCCTTTGGGACCCTAATAAATGGTTTCAGGATCAGCAGTAGGGTTTTTGAAAAGGAATTTGTGGGAGTTTGGAACCCTGTAGTATCTGTCTGGCTTACTAGAAGCCGAAGGCAGAGAATCAGGAGTCATACTAGATTCTGTAAAAACATCAACAACAATGTCTAGAACAGGAGGTACAGCCAAAGGCCTATGCTGAGGAAGAAGAAGGAAATCCCCAAGTCTCTTTCTAGATTCAGAAAAATCCTGACTTTCCCAATGGAAGTGTTTCCTTAAGGTATGTCAAGTTTCTACAAAAGAGAAATCTTCAGGGGGAAAAGCCGAAGGGATGGAATATTCTGCATCACAGTCCTCATAAGTTGGTATAGATAAATCCTGATCAGAAGAAATAGAAATCTGATCTGAAGATTCATAGTCAGTGCCTTGCCTAGGCCTCTTAGCAGGAAGGGGTTGGCTACCCCTAATCAAGGTAATTAAATCTTCAGCCATTTTGTTCATTTGTTTTTTAGGCATAGAAGTAGATTTTGGCCTTAGATTTGAAGATGGCGTCGGTTTAATATACAAATCTTTAGGCCTGAAAATACCCTCAGAAGCCGATGCCTGCTCAGCGGCTCCAAACCAATCTAAGGTAGAGACATCCGTAGGTCCAATACTTAAAGCATCTCGAGGCATACCGGACTCCGAATGGGTCTCAGTAGAGGCCTGCGAATCAAAAGTAGCGGGTATCAGGGGCTGCAAAAGTGCCTCACTGAGAACCGGCAAACTAGCGACTGACTTAGGAGAAGCGTCGTCAGTTTTGGACCATGATGGTCTGTCTCTGCCTTTTTCTTTGCGTTTTTTAGGTAGTCCGGTAGTCGGATTGCTAACAGACGTCATTCCTGGATAGTTAAATTGTGATCCAAAATATTTAGAAGCAAAAATATACCAACATTTAATAGTGCGTTGATTAAATCTAGCACAAAACTGACAGCAAGGTACGTTATGATCAGGGCCTAGGCAAGGAATACAATACAAATGAAAATCCTTATAAGGTATTTGCTTCCCACATGTAATGCAATTATTAACTTTTACTGACATCGGAAAGGAGCAAGAAAAAGTTTCTCCAACAGGGTACTTAGCTTTTAGTTGAAGAATTTGGTTCTGAAACTCGAAAACGAAAATTTTAGGGGTTGTCTGGCTGCACTTGCGAACTGCTTCTGCTTCGGGCACCGCGCGGCTAGAAAGACTTAATATAATGGCATCGGCTGCATGTTTTACACCCCTGACGACCTGACGTCATGGAAGAAGGGACAGCAACCGACGAAGGACCCAAGACTTTGTTAATCAGGCGAACTGAGGGCAACCTGCCAGTAGATTACCCAAATGTAATGACTGCAACAGTGAAACATGAAGAACATCTGGAGCAGCCAAGCCATGAGCTTCAGGCTGACTAAGTCTGGGTGAGGGATCCCTGAGGGATGAGTAATCAGATCCAGCACTGGATCTAGTGTCCAAGGTGGACTTACTGCATGAGATCAAACAGACAGGAACCATACCTGATGAGGCAAAAAAGGGGGCAATGAGGATCACTGAGATCCCAAGCCATCAAGCTTTCTCAATGAACTTGGATATCGGAGGCAGCAGAGGGTAAGGATATAATAGACCGGAGGGCCAAGCATGAACCCAGATGGGGGTTCAAAGCAAAATACTCACTGCACTTCACGTTGAAAGAAGAGGCAAAGAGATCGTAGCAAAGCTGACCACACTTGAGAAAGAGCTGCTCCGCTACTGAAGGATTCGAGAGACCACTCGTACGTCATCAGAATATATCTGCTGAGCCTGTCCACCAGTATGGTGGACCTCCCCGGAATGTGCGCTGTCACCAGAAAACAGCCAGACGAGATTGCCCCCTCCCACAATCTCATGGCCTCGAAAAAAAGGGGGTAGGATCTGCCCCCCCCCTTTCCTGATGTACCAGACTACTCGCACATTTTCCGTCTGAATGGCAATAGTCCCCTGAGGAAGACAGGCATGCAGCGCCTTTGATGCCAGAAACACTACTCTCATCTCTAGGACACTGATATGAAGATGGGTCTCCAGGAAAGACCACGTGCCTTGTACCGTCCTTCCCATGCAATGCCCCACCCCCCGAGAAGGGAGGAGTCCGTGGTCACCGTGATTGTAGGGGAGGGAAGAAAGTACAGTTGCGTACACTTACCATAAATGTAGATGTTTGAGTGTATTCACTGTTGCAGTCATCACAACTGGGTTATCTGCCTGAAGGAAGCCCTCAGTCGGCCCGAATACCAGAGACTTAGTATTTCTGTGTCAGTTGCTGTCGCTTCAGTACTGACATCAGGTCATCAGGGGGTATAAAAACTGGCAGCCAATGCCATTACATCAGATTTTCTTGCCCAAAATGTCAGGAGCACCCCAAATAGAGAACAAAGTTATGGTGGGAAAAACACCACCAGTAAAAAAAAAAAAAAAAACACCAATAACCCAGTAAGGGGTGAGTAATAGACATATAGAGGAGAGAGAGAGAGACAAGGGGACTGGAGGGTGGGAAAAGTACAGTTGTGTACACTTACCAAAAATGTAGATGTTCGAGTGTATTCACTGTTGCAGTCATTACATTTGAGTAATCTGCTAGCAGGTTGCCCTCAGTCGGCCTGAATTCCAAACTCTTGGGTCCTGCGTCGGTTGCTGTCTCCTCTTCCATGACGTCAGGTCGTCAGGGGTATAAAACAAGCAGCCAACGTCACTTTCTTTAGTTTTTCTTGCCCCAGATGTCAGGTGAACCCAAAAAGGTAGCAAAAATATCTATCTATCTATATATATATCTATATATATATATATATATATATATATATATATATATATATATATATATATATATATATATATATATATCTATATATATATATATATATATATATATATATATATATATAAAATGACTGCATAAACATGCATCAATACAAACTTTACCTTCATCTACAAGCAAATACACCACATAGGTTGTAGAAGATAGAGAAGGAAAGAAACTCCAGAATGAAAAGGGGATGGCGGGCGGGTAACCTGGACTGCAACAGTGAATACACTCAAACATCCACATTTATGGTAAGTGTACACAACTGTACTATGTTCTTCGTGTTTTACTGTTGCAGTCATTACATTTGGGTAGAATCCCAAAGCTATGGATGGGAGGCTGGAGATAAACAGCATTAGGTGCGACTATAAGGCCCTGCCAGCCTCGAGAATGTCTTTGGTTGGTACTCCCCTGAGAAAGGCTGCTGAAGTAGCTGCAGCTCTGGTGGAATAAGACCTAATGCCCTTGGGCACAGGTTTGCCATGGTGTAAGTAGCAGAAATGAATGCAGTGGCTTATCCACTTTGAAATAGCCTTTCCTTCTGATCCTGCAGCATATGTCACTAGTAATTGCTCAGTTTTTCTTAGAGCTTTAGTCCTGCTCAGTAAAATCTTAGCTGTCTGTGTATGTCCAAGGAATGCAGAATTCTCTCCCCCTTGTTCTGCAGATTTGGATAAAAGGTTGCCAGATGAATAGTTTGGTTAAGAGCCACAATGGAAACCACCTTAGGCATAAATGAAGGATTGGTCCTCAGAGACACCCTGTCTGGGTAAAATATGATAAAAGGCTCCACAGCCATGAGGGCCTGTAGCTCTGAGACTCTTCTTGCTGAAGTAACTGCTAGTAGCAGAGTTGTTTTCCATAATAAGAACTTTATATCAACAGTAACAGCTGGTTCAAATGGAGGCAGGGTGAGCTTTTCCACCACATAACTGAGGTCCCATGCAGGTATTGGTGATCTTCTAGGAGGCCTTACATTTTTGGCTCCTCTAAGATATTGCTTTAGTAAAAGATGAGAATAGATTGGTGGCTTTGTACTGTAATGAACCGAAATGGCAGAGGCATGGATTTTAATTGATGAGAAAGATAGGCCATTGTCAAGCATCTCAGTCAAGTATTGTAATATCTGAGGAATATTTGGTTCTGCTGTATCAGTTCCTTGTGCTTGATTCCAAGCACATAATATCTTCCATTTATCAGCATAAGATTTTCTAGTACTAGGCCTTCTGGCTTCCAAAATGACATCCATCACAGCTTTACTGAGAGGTGCTGTTTGTATAACTATATTATCAGCCATGCTGCAAGGTTCAGTGTCTGGAGTTGATTGTGCAGAATCTGATTGTTTTGCTGGGACAGTAGTTGAGGTCTTTGAATGTAAGATCCAAGCTGGGTATTGAGACAAATTCTTTAGGATTGGGTACCAGTATTGGTGGGGCCAGTCCGGGGCAATTAGTATCATCTTTGGTTTCTCTTGTCTGACTGTTAGTAGGACCCTGGGAAGAAGAGGCAGAGGAAGAAAGACGTAAACTGACAGGTTTTTCCAACTTAAGGATAGGGCGTCCACTTTCCATGCTTGTCTGTGGTAAGTCCTTGTGCAGAATCTTTTCAATTGATAATTTTGTGGAGAGGCGAATAGATCCATGTCCGCGCTCCCCCATTTCTTTATCATCATGCTGAAGACGTGTGGATTTAGTTTCCACTCGTGAGGGTCCATAAGGTTTCTGCTTAAATAGTCTGCTACCCCCTTCTTGTTGTCTGTCTTTATCAGTAGTTGTCCTGGATGAAGTTAGTCCTTGAAGGCTGTCAGGGCATTTTGAACAGCTAGCATCTCTTTTTGGTTGATATGTAGATGCATTTGTTTTGGGGTACATATGCATTGAATGCATCTTCCCGCCATGTGGGCCCCCCCATGCGTAATCTGATGCGTCTGTTGTAAAGGTTTGGCTGGCAGGAGGTAGAGTGAAGGCCCGTCCCATGTTTTGGTGACTTGCCTTTGCCCACCATAGAAACTCCTGTTGTAGGCAGGGAATGAGAGGAATCATTGCTTCCAGACTGTGACAATGTTGACTCCATAAGCTTTTTAGGTACCATTGAAGTTTCCGCATATGCAGTCTTGCATACGGAATAAGTAGGATGCAGGATGCCATGAATCCCAAAGCCTGCAGAGTTTGTCTTGCAGATAACTGGGTTTTTGTTGCCATCAGTTTGAAGTAGGTAGTCAGTTGCCTTTGTTTGTTTGGAGTGAGGTAAGCCATCTGGGCAGTTGTATTCAAGCTTGTACCCAGGAATATTATCTTTTGAGAGGGTACCAGTTGTGATTTCTTTTCATTTATTGTGTACCTTAGGCATATTAGAAGCCTTTTCACAAACGCCAAGTGTTGAAAAATGACCTTTTTCTCTGCTTGAATGAGACAGTCGTCCAAGTAAGCGTATATTTGTATACTTCTTTGTCTGCAAAAAGCAATTACTGGTGCCAGGCACTTTGTAAAGACCATGGGCGCAGTAGATAAGCCAAAGGGCAGTGCACAGAATTGGTAATGCATTAAGCCAGCCTTGAATCTGAGGTATCTTCTGCACGACTCCCTTATTGGGACAAGCAGCTATGCTTCTTTTAGGTCTAATGTCACCAGCCAGGCATTCTTGCCCAGCATGGGAAGAAGCTGCTGCAAAGTTAAAATTTTGAAATTTGGAATGTCCAGGTATGTGTTCAAAATTGATAAATCCAGTATTGGCCGCCAGGCCTTGTCCTTTCTGGGTACCAAGAACAGTCTTGAGTAAACACCTTGTCCTTTTTCCTGTTCTGGTACTGGCTGAATGGGTCCCATACTCATGAGGGACGTAACCTGTTTCTGTGCCTCTGCCCATTGATTTTTTGGCAGATCCGGCCAACCGTTTGCCATTGACAGAGTACAGAAATGGAATCTGTATCCCTGTGATACTATGTTTAGTACTCACTTGTCCTGGGTTATTAACTGCCAATTTTGAGCAAAAAGTGCTAATTTTCCCCCTAAGGGTGCTGCCAAAAGGTAAGTGCTTGGTGAAGGCAGAGGGAAGTAATTGGGACTGTTTTCTGTACGTTTACGCTTTATCTCCTCCAGATTTGGAGGTAGAAGCACCCCATTGCTTTGACCTGTAAGAATCTTGTGACTGGTATCTGGAAGCCTTTGGGCGTCTGGATTTGCCCCTTTGAGCTCTGTCTGATACAGGAAAGGACCACATTTTGTAGGCCAGTGTCTACTGAATCTAGGTGGCTGCACTTGTAAGAAGTCTTTTGCAGTTTGCAAAGACTTAGCCTTGTCTTCCATTTTCTTTAAAACCTCTTCTGCCTTAATACCAAACAGAGTATCATGCTGTAAAGGTGCATCCAGTAATTCAGCTTTAACATGATCAGGCAAATTTTGCTCTTTTAGCCAGGCATGCCTCCTAATCACGGCTCTAGTAACTGTGGTCCTGCAGGAGGCCTCTAAGGAATCAAAACCACATTGCAAAGTATGCTTTCCAACTTGTTCAGCTGCATGCAATAATTCCTGCATTTCTTTATTTTCTGCACATTCAGAAATCAACATCATTTTCTGTTTCAGCAATCCCATAACATGTTGTTGATACTTGAGCATATGAAACTGGCAGTTTATGGCCCTAATAGCCAAGGTTGCAGATGTATAAGCCTTCTTACCCCATCTATCTAGTGCCCTTGAATCTCTGTCAGAGGGGGTTGGATTTTTTTGCTGTTGAGGCCTTAACTCCCTTTGGACCCTGTGAAATAGTTTCAGGATCAGCAGCAGGGTTTCTAAATAAAAATTTGTGAGAGTCAGGGACCCTGTTAATATCTTTCAGGCTTGCTGGGAGCCAGAGGTAAGGAGTCCGGGGTCAAGCTTGACTCCGAAAACACATCATCCAAAATGTCTAAAACAGGAGGTATGGCTAAAGGCTTGAGCCTCTTTTTTGATTCTGAGAAATCTTGACTCTCCCAGTGAAAATGCTCCCTCAAAGTATGCAAGGTTTCTACAACTGAATAATCCTCAGGAGGTGATGCAGATGGGATAGACTCCTCTACATCAGAATCCTCACAGGGAGGTATAGATAATTCCTGATCAGAAAAGGAATCAGAAGAAATAGAAACCTGATCTGAAGAATCATAGTCAGTGTCTTGCCTAGGCCTCTTATCAGGAGGTGGATGGGAACCCCTGATCAAGGTAATAAGGTCTTCAGCCATTTTGATCAACTGTTTTTTAGGCATAGCGGCCTGTGCACATGGCTCATGTATCGGTTTTTTAGTTTTAGAAGTTGCTTTTGTCTTTGGTTTTGCAGCTGTCATCGGTTTGATATAAAAATGTTGAGGCTGAATACACCCTCAGAAGCCGGTGCCTGCTCAGCAACTCCAGACCCATCCGAGGGAGATACATCCGTGGGTCCATAACTTGGAGTATCTTGCGGCTTGCCGGACTCCACATGGGTCTCGGTAGGGGCCTGCGACTCGAAAGTAGCGAGTATCAGGGGCTGTGAAACTGCCTCACTGAGTCCTGGCGAACCGGCGACTGGCTTAGGAGAAGCTTCATTGTCGGTTTTGGACCTCGACTGTCTCTGTCCCTTTCTTTGCGTTTTTTTATGTACTATGGTAGTCGGATTGCTATCAGACGACATTTCTGGGTAGTTAAATCTGTTTCCAAAATACTTTGAGGCAAAAATATACCGACACTTAAGTGTATTGGTTAAATATAGCACAAAACTGACAGCCAGGTACGTTGTGATCAGGGTCTAGGCAAGGAATACAGTATAAATGGAAATCCTTATGAGGTATTTGCTTCCCACAAGTAATACAATTATTAACTTTTTCTGACATCGGTATGGAGCAAGAAAAAAAAAAGTTTCCCCAGCAGGGTACTTAGCTTTAGTGAAGACTTCGGTTCTGAAACTCAAACTCGAATATTTCAGGAGTCGGCTGACCGGCACTTGCGAAATGCTTCTGCTTCGGGCACCACGCGGCAAGAAAGACTAAAGCAAATGGCGTCGGCTGCTTGTTTTATACCTCTGACGACCTGACGTCATGGAAGAGGAGACAGCAACCGATGCAGGACCCAAGACTTTGGAATTCAGGCCGACTGAGGGCAACTTGCCAGCAGATTACACAAATGTAATGACTACAACAGTTAAGCATGAAGAACATTCACGACTGCAACGATGAATACACTCGAACATCTACATTTATGGTAAGTGTACACAACTGTACTATGTTCTTCGTGTTTCACTGTTGCAGCCATCACACTCGGGTTGATTCCCAAAGCTGAAGCAAGGGTGGAGGCAGTCAAGAGTTGGGGCTGGCTAGTATGCCCAACCTGTTGCAAAACCCAGCCTGGATTTGGAAGAGATAGGCAGGTGGTAATGCTTGGTGAAGGCGTGTACAGAACTCCAGGTAGCAGATTTCAGAATGTCCCTGGTGAGGGCTCCTCTGAGGAATGCAGAAGAGGTAGAAGCTGCTCTAGTGGAATGCGTTCTGACCCCCCCCGAGGGGTTGGTTTCCCATGGTGTTTGTAGCAGAAATGGATACAGTGTGCTATCCATTTGAAAATTGTTTGTTTTGAAATGGCCTTGCCCTCTGCCCCTGGTGCAAAACTGACTAGTAACTGGTCAGATTTCCTGAAGGCTTTAGTCCTATCAAGGTAGAATCTGAG
Source organism: Protopterus annectens (assembly GCF_019279795.1). NCBI lineage: Eukaryota > Metazoa > Chordata > Ceratodontiformes > Protopteridae > Protopterus > Protopterus annectens. The sequence goes on along the minus strand of NC_056737.1, from coordinate 1,299,804,744 downwards.
CTGCCTGTGCGTGTCCAAAGAGTGCAGGATCCTTTCCCCTTTATTTTGAGGATTAGGGAAGAAGGTTGGCAAATGGATAGATTGGTTGAGAGCCACACTGGACACCACTTTTGGCATAAAGGAGGGGTTAGCCCGGAGGGAGACCCTCTCATCATGAAAAATAAAGTACAGTTTTGTATCTACCATAAATGTAGATGTTCGAGTGTATTCACTGCTGCAGTCATTACACTTGGGTTATCCTGCCGTCAGGCGGTCCCGCAGTCGGCCAGAGTTCCAAAGTCTTGGTCCGGTGTCAGTTGCTGTCGCTTCTTCCCTGACGTCAGTGCGCCAGGGGGTATATAAGATGCAGCTGACGCCATTTTCTTCAGTTTTTCTTGCCCCAGATGTCAGGGGCCCCCAAATAGGTGGGCAATACATATTGCTAATAAAACATACATCAAAAATAAAGACAATACCTTCAGTTACAAGCAAATACACCACACAGGTTGTATAGGGTAGAAAGGTATAGATAAGTCCTAGGTAAGAAAGTGGGGATGGAGAGAGGGTAACCTGGACTGCAGCAGTGAATACACTCGAACATCTACATTTATGGTAGGTACAAAACTGTACTATGTTCATTGTGTTTCACTGCTGCAGTCATTACACTTGGGTAGAATCCCAAAGATGAGGTAGGGTGGCTGGATCTATAGAGGATTCGGGGTGGCTATGAGGCCCTGTAGCACTGCAGTGGCAAAGCCAGCTCTGGATTTAGAGTAAAGAGGCAAATAGTAATGCTTGGTAAAGGTGTGCACTGAACTCCAAGTTGCAGCTTCCAAAATATCCTTGGTAGGTGGTACTCTGAGGTAGGCAGCTGAAGTGGCTGTTGCCCTGGTGGAATGTGGCCTAATGTTGCTAGGTACAGTTTTTCCATGCTGTGTGTAGCAGAAATGGATACAGTGTCCTATCCATTTTGAAATGGTCTGTTTTGAAATAGCCTTTCCCTGTGATCCTGTAGCATATGCTACAAACAATAGCTCAGTTTTCCTGAAAGCTTTTGTTTTGTCCAAGTAGAAGCGCAAATGCCTGTGTATGTCCAATGAGTGCAGAAGTCTCTCCCCTTTTTTCTGGGGATTTGGGTAAAAAGTTGGCAAGTGAATAGTTTGGTTAAGAGCCACACTGGATACCACATTTGGCATAAAGGTAGGGTTGGTTCTTAAAGAAACCCTGTCCTGATGAAAAACGATGGAAGGTTCCACTGCCATTAGTGCCTGTAACTCTGAGACTCTTCGTGCTGAGGTTATTGCCAGAAGCAGAGCAGTTTTCCATGACACATATTTTAATTCTGCTGAATTGGCTGGCTCAAAAGGAGGTAGCGTTAGTTTTTCTAAGACAAAGTTGAGGTCCCAAGTTGGAGTTGGTGCTCTCTAGGGTGGTCTTATGTTTTTAGCCCCTCTGAGGTACTGTTTTAATAATGGATGAGAGAAAATAGGAGGATCCGTGTTGTAAGGAGCTGAGATGGCAGAGGCATGGATCTTAATGGATGAAAAGGATAGGCCTTTGTCCAGCATCTCAGTTAAGTATTGTAATATCGGAGGAATGTTTGGGACAAGAGGGTCAAAAGCTTTGTGCCTGGTTCCAGGTGCAGAATCTCTTCCACTTTTCTGAATAGGATTTCCTGGTGCTGGGCCTCCAAAATGACATCCACAACAGCTTTAGCTAGAGGTGTTGGCTGCTTGGCTAAGTAATCTGCCATGCAGCCAGGTTTAAGGTTTTGAGCTGGCTGTGCAAAATCTGATTGTTTTGTGCAAGATCTGATTGTTTTTTTGAGTCAGAAGATGAGGAATTTGAGGTAAAATCCATGCTGGGCCTTCAGCCAAGTTCTTTATGATTGGGTACCAGTGCTGGCGTTGCCAGTCTGGGGCAATCAGGATCATTTTTGGCCTTTCGTGTCTGTCTTTTAAGAGTACATTTGAAAGGAGAGGCAGTGGTAGGAAGGCATAAACTTTTAGGGTATTCCAGCTGAACGAGAGCGCATCCACTTTCCATGCTTGTGTGTGTTAAGTCCTTGTGCAGAATTTCTGTAGTTGGCAGTTCAGAGGGAAGGCAAAGAGATCTGTGTCTGGGCACCCCGATTTTTGTGTTATGTGGATTTAATTTCCACTCGTGAGGTTCCATGATGTTTCTGTGTAAGTCGTCTGCCAGAGTATTTTTCTTTCCTGGCAGGAACTGTGCTTGCAGATTAACTTGATAGGTCAGTGCTGTGCTCCACAAAGTCATGGCTTGTCTGCAGAGGGGATAGGATTGAGTGCCCCCTTGCTTGTTTATGTACCACATAAAGTACAGTTTTGTACCTACCACAAATGTAGATGTTCGAGTGTTCACACTGCTGCAGTCATCACACTTGGGTTATCCTGCCGTCAGGCGGTCCCATGATCGACCAGAGTTCCAAAGTCTTGGTCTGGCATCAGTTGCTGTCGCTTCTTCCCTGACGTCAGTGCGCCAGGGGTATATAAGATGCATCCGACGCCATTTTCTTCAGTTTTTCTTGCCCCAGATGTCAGGTGCCCAAAATAGGTAGGCAATACATATTGCTAATAAAATATATATATATATATATATATATATAAAAATAAAACAATTCTTTCAGTTACAAGCAAATACACCACAAAGGTTGTATAGGACAGAAAGTTATAGATAACTCCAGCTAGTTCAGAGGGGATGGAGGGAGGATAACCTGGACTGCAGCAGTATAAACACTCGAACATCTACATTTATGGTAGGTACAAAACTGTAGTATGTTCATCGTGTTACATTACTGCAGTCATCACACTTGGGTTGAATCCCAAAGCTAAGGATGGGTGCTGGAACAAAACGAGGTTTGGTGAGGCTAGTAGGCCCTGCAGAACTGCAGTGGCAAAGCCAGCTGTGGTTTTAGAGTATAGAGGTAAGTGATAGCGCTTGGTGAAGGTGTGCACTGAACTCCAAGTTGCAGCTTCCAAAATATCCTTGGTTGGTACCCCTCTGAGGAAGGCTGCTGATGTTGCTGTAGCCCTGGTGGAATGAGGCCTAATGTTACCAGGTACAGGTTTCCCATCGGGTGTGTAGCAGAAACAGATACAATGTCCTGTCCATTTTAAAATGGTCTGTTTTGATATAGGCTTTCCTTGAGATCCTGCTGCATAGGTTACAAAGAGCTGATCAGATTTTCTGAAAACCTTTGTTTATCCAAGTAGAAACGTAATTGCCTGTGAATGTCCAAAGAGTGTAAAAGCCTTTCCCCTTTATTCTGGGGGTTTGGATAAAAAAAGTGGGTAAACGAATGGTTTGGTTTAGAGCCACACTGGATACTACCTTTGGCATAAAGGAAGGGTTAAGTTCGTAAAGAGACTCTGTCTTGATGAAAAATGATGAAAGGCTCCACTGCCATTAGGGCCTGTAACTCTGAGACTTTTCGTGCTGAAGTTATTGCTAGCAGCAGGGCAGTTTTCCATGATAAAAAAAATTGTAAATCAGCTGAAAAAGCTAGCTCGAAGGGTGGTAGTGTAAGTTTTTCCAAAACAAAATTGAGGTCCCAAGTTGGTGTTGGTGCTCTTCTGGACGGTCTTATGTTCTTAGCCCCTCTGAGGTACTGTCTTAATAATTGGTGCGAAAAAATAGGAGGATCAGTGTTGTAATGAGCTGAAATAGCTGAAGCATGGATCTTTATAGATGAAAAGGAAAGGCCTTTGTGCAACATCTCAGTTAAATATTGCAGAATCTGAGGAATATTTGGGACATGAGGATTTTGGCCTTTAGTCTGGTTCCAGGCACAGAATCTTTTCCATTTGTCTGAGTAAGTTTTCCAGGTGCTGGGTCTCCTGGCCTCCAGAATGACATCCATAACAGCTGTAGAGAGAAGTGTTGACTGGTTGCTTAGATAATCTGCCATGCAGCCAGATTTTAAGTCTTGAGCTGGCTGTGTAGAATCTGCTTGTTTTGCTGAGTCAGCAGGTGTGGAATCAGGGGTAAAATCCATGGTGGACTTTGAGCCATGTTCCCTAATATTGGATACCAGTGTTGGCGTGGCCAGTCTGGAGTAATGAGCATCATTTGTGGCCTCTCTAGTCTGGCTTTTAGCAGCACCTTTGTCAGAAGAGGCAGTGGAGGAAAGGCATACACTGTTAGTGTTTTCCAACTGAATGAGAGGGTATCCACTTTCCAAGCTAGTGTGTGGTATGTCCTTGTGCAAAACTTTCACAGTTGGTAGTTTTGGGGGGAGGCAAACAGATCTATGTCTGGGCTCCCCCATTTTTGAGTTATCATTGTGAATACTTGTGGGTCTAGTTTCCACTCATGAGGATCCATGATATTTCTGCTTAGTTCGTCTGCCAATGTATTTACCTTTCCTGGCAGGAATTGTGCCTGTAGTTGAACTTGGTAGGTCAGTGCTGTGTTCCACAAGGTCATGGCTTGCCTGCATAGGGGGTAAGAATGTGTGCCCCCTTGTTCGTTTATGTACCACATCATTGTGGTGTTGTCCGTCTTTATTAGAAGTTGTCCTGGATGTAGGAGGTCCTTGAAAGCTGTTAGGGCCTTTTGTACAGCTAGCATCTCTTTTTGATTGATGTGGAGATGCATTTGATCTGCAGACCATTTGCCCTGAATACACTGTCCTGCCATGTGTGCTCCCCAGGCATAATCCGATGCATTTGTTGTCAGTTTGCCTGGCTGTGGGCAAGTTGAAAGGCTGTCCCTTGTTGAGGTGACATGCCTGAGCGCACCATAGAAACTCTTGTTAAAGGCAGGGAATTTGTGGTATTATTGTTTCCAAGCTGTGGCTGTGTTGAGTCCATACGCTTTTCAGGTACCATTGTAATTTCCTCATATGCAGTTTGGCATATGGTATTAGTAGTATGCAAGATGCCATGAATCCCAAAGACTGCAGAATTTTTCTTGCAGGGAGTTGGGTCTTTGTTGCCATCATTTTGAAGGATTGAGTCAGTTGTCCTTGCTTGTCTGGCGTGAGATAAGCCATCTGGGCCGTTGTATTTAAGCTGGCACCCAGGAATATTATGTCTTGTGAGGGCACTAGTTTTGACTTCTTTTCGTTTACTGTGTACCCTAGGCAACTTAGTAGGTTTTTTACTAACGCCAGATGTTTTAAAAGAATGTCCTTGCTGTCTGCTTGAACAAGGCAGTCGTCCAGGTATGAATATATTTGGATTCCTCTTTGTCTGCAGTATGCAATTACTGGTGCCAGGCATTTTGTGAAGACCCTGGGCGCAGTAGATAAGCCAAAGGGCAGTGCAGAGAATTAGTAATGAGTTGTACCTGCTATAAATCAGAGGTATCTTCTGCAATTTTGTCTGATAGGGACATGCAGGTATGCCTCCTTGAGGTCCAACGTTACTAGCCAAGCCTTCTTGCCCAGCATGGGAAGAAGCTGCTGTAGTGTGAGCATCTTGAAATTTGGGTACTTCCAGGTATGTGTTTAGAAATAAAAGGTCCAGGTCTCCAGGCTTTGTCCTTTCGGGGGACCAGAAAGAGTCTCGAGTAAAATCCTTGTCCTTGCTCCTGTGTAGGAACCTGCTGAATGGCTGTCATGTCCATGAGTGCTGAAATTTGTCTTTGAGCCTCTGCCCATTGATTTGATGGCAGGTTTGGCATTCCTTTTATCTTTGGTAAAGTGTGAAAGTGGAACCTGTATCCTTGAGTTACAATATTTAGGACCCATTTGTCTTTTGTGATGATGTGCCAATTGTCTGCAAAAAGTGCAAGTTTTCCTCCCAAGGGAGCTGCCAAGAGTGATTTGCTTGGCAGTCTGAGGGGTAAGTCATTGTGTTTGTCTTCTGATAGTTTGTGACCTGTCCTCTCCTCCTTTCTGGGTTGTGGCACCCCATTGTCGTGGCTTGTAAGAGCCTTGTGGCTGACCTCTGCCCCTTGGGCGTCTGTATTTGCCCCTCTGTGGTCTGTCAGAAGTTGGAAAGGACCAGTTTTTGGTTGGCCAATTTCTGCTGAAACGAGGGGGTTGAACCTGTAAAAAATCCTTGACCGTCTGCATAGATTTTGCCTTATCCTCCATTTTCTTTAAAACCTCTTCTGCTTTCACACCAAATAAAACATCCTGCTGTAAGGGTGCATCCAATAACTTTGCTTTAATATGATCAGGTAAAGTTTGTTCTTTTAACCAAGCATGCCTACGAATGACAGACCCTGTTATAGCTGCTCTGCAAGAAGCTTCCAATGAATCAAATCCACATTGCAAAGTATGTTTTCCCACTTGTTCTGCTGCATGCAACAAATCTTGCATTTCCTTGTAATCAGGCTGCTCTGTATGTGTGCTCATTTTTTGTTTTAATTGAGACATCAAATATTGTTGATATTTCAGCATATGAAACTGGCAATTTAAGGCCCTCATAGCTAGAGTAGCTGAGGTATATACTTTCTTTCCCCATCTGTCTAGTGCTCTAGAATCCCTTTCAGATGGTACAGGATTTTTAGCAATAGAGGCCTTAACCCCTTTGGGACCCTGGGAAATGGTTTCTGGGTCAGCAACAGGGCTTTTATATAGGAATTTATGTGAGTCAGGGACTCTGTAGTATCTGTCTGGTTTGGCTGGTGCAGGAGGTAATAAATCTGGGTTAAGGCTAGATTCTGAATAAACATCATCCACAATGTCTAACACAGGTGGAATAGCAAGGGGTCTGTGCTGGGGTAGTAAGAGGAACTCTCGGAGCCCTTTCTTAGAATCAGAGTAATCCTGGCCTTCCCAGTGGAAATGTTCCCTCATGGTATGTAAAGTTTCCCCAAAAGAGTAGTCTTCTGGGGAGATGCTGAAGGAATACTCTTCAGCATCAGAGTTTTCATAAGGGGGAAAAGAGTTCTCCTGTTCCTCAGAAGAATCTGAGGAAATGGAAACCTGGTCAGAGGAAGCGTAGTCCTCCTCCTGTCTAGGCCTTTTGTCAGGTGGGGGATGGGAACTCCTGATTAGGGTAATTAAGTCTTCGGAAATCTTAAGCATCTGTTTCTTAGGCATGGGGCCTTGCACTGGAGACTGCTGTACAGGCTTCCTTACTTTTAATGGAGTTTTCAGTTTTGCATAGGATTTAATAGAAAGACTAGTCAGTCTGAAGACACCCTTCAGCAACTGACGGCCTTTCAACTGCACCGGAATCCCCTTCAGCCATGGAGTCGGAAGGGGCTAAAGATAAAGGCTCTGGCGGCCCTGTAATCTCCGCTTGGGAGTCGGATGCAGGCTGGGGTTCTAAATCAGTGGTTGTCAGGGGCTGCGTAGGCGTCTCACTGAAAACCGGAGAACCGGCGACTGGCCTAGCAGAGGCCTCGGTGTCTGGTTTGGGTCTCGGCTGCCTGTCCTTATCTTTGCGCTTTTTATGCATCCCGGTCGTCGGTTGCTCCGACGGCATGGTATAATTAAATTTTCTAGCAAAATAATGTCGGGCGAAATCAAACCAACGTTTAATAGTTCGTTTGTTAAACCTAGCACAAAACCGACAACCAGTGACGGCGTGGTCTGGGCCTAGGCAAGGGATACAATAAGAGTGAAAATCCTTATGAGGTATTTGCTTCCCACAAGAAATGCAATTATTAACTTTTTCAGACATAGGACTGAGGCAAGAAAAGGTTCCCCAACAGGGTACTTAGCTTTATTGAAGACTTCGGTCTGAAATTCGATTTGAAAATCTCAGGAGTCGGCCGACCAGCACTTGCGAACTGCTTCTGCTTTGGGCACCGCACGGCAAGAAAGAATGAAGAAAATGGTGTCGGCTGCCTCTTTTATACCCCTGTCGCACTGACGTCAGGGAAGAAGCGACAGCAACCGACGCCGGACCAAGACTTTGGAACTCGGGCCGACTGCGGGACCGCCTGACGGCAGATAACCCAAGTGTGATGACTGCAGCAGTGTAACATGATGAACATCTGCAAACAAAATGCCGCATATAGATGGACTTGAAGAGCATGGCTTGCTGACTATACATTGCCTGCACAAAACAATAATATGCTTTTACCCATTTACAGAGAGGGAAGACTTAAGTCTGCAGTGTTTTTCTTTGTTTCAGACATTTACAGCAGCATCTGTTTTGTGCAGGACTTCTGTAGCATTATCTTTATGGTCGTTTTTCATCATTCACCTTTATAGCAATGTGCTTTTGCCACAGTTAGGGCTGAACTGTGTATGTGTATCTTTGCAGTACTGCCTTTACAGCTTTACTGTCAAATACAATAAATTCCATGCGCCCTAAAGCTCATTTAATCTTTCTTGTCAGAGGAAATGATGTACATTGCAGTAGGTAGACTAGTAACAGCAAAGTGGACCAGATGTCATATCTGATACTTCCTTTTTGGCATCCAGTATACAATGTGCCATTGTACTTGCTATTATGGAACAGATGCAACTCTTTGGAAAATCCATTGAGCAAAAGTAGTTCTAAAATTTCAGTGCCATGTAAAGATATGACACAAACTAGTTGTCTTCAGGGAAGCTTCACATAAGAACCTCCTTGACTTTAACTAATTTGATGGTAGAACAAGGGAATTTCATTTTGTGGCAGTCCAAAAGAATTGCACGAGTGGTGCACAATACCTTCATAGAAGAAACTTTGTGACACAGATGCTTGACTATATATTCTAACGATGCTGTTTCCTAAACTCAGACTGGTGACCCAAGGCTTTGCACCCTTTTCAGTCTGTGTCATGGATAGCTGTTGGTTGATTGAGAAATTAACTCTTTAAACTCAGTTGCAAAAGAAGGTATTGCACTCGCAAATCAGTGGAATAATGGTACTTTTTTCAGACCTGGAGAATTCTTACTAGCTTGTGATCATGATCATCCATACAAAAACAGCTGGCATCCTTACCACTTTGTCTGGCAACCCAAAAAATTACTCAAATATCTAACCCCAGCTCATATCAACTTGGGTAAGAGGGATGTCCTCCTGGTGCACTGCCCTTAATGCTTCAAAGACAGCAATGACGTGCAAACACTATTCCATGAACAAACACAAGTCAACCCCAAACAACAAAAGAGGTAACGCTTTTCATAGCAAACCAGAAGAGTAATCTTTCAGGTAGTAATAACTAAAGTGGAAAACATCCAAGAGTCACCCCATATAAGGTCATCTGCATGAAAGGCAAACACTCCAGTGATGCAACTGATCCCCCTCTAGCCAACCAGAAAAAAACAGAATCAGTCTATGACATTCTCCATCCTCAACTAGCAATGCTATCTTTCACCTTGCGAGTATATCAGTACAGTGAAGTACCCTGTCAGACCATAAACATGCTTGAGTATTCACAAATATCCCACCCATACTGCTTATACAGTGAAACAGGCATAAATGACAACAGCATTTCACACCCTGCAAAAAGGAAGACAATGTTCATGAAATAAACATTCCACTACTTTTAACAAATTACGACCAAAAGACGATAAAGAAATTCTGATGCATATGTTGATTAATCTTTTGAAAGTTTTCTTTTGCAAAATTATTTATAACCTTTAGCCACAAAATTATTTATTGACTCACACTTGATTAGTGGGAAGGTCTGACTGGGTAAGAAGTCCATTTTCAGAGAAGGCCTGGGAAGAAAAGCTCCAAATTATTTCAAAACATTTTAACAACAATAATTTTACAATCTTTAAAATAAAACATATACAACTACATAATAAGAAATTAGACACAAGACAAAAACACTGGTTAAGAATCGCAATGACCGACCGGGAATACAGTTCTGGAGAATGTTTTTTAGTGCTGGACAGGCAGATGGATGTTGGATAATTTTAGAGGTAGTAAGATGCTGTGTATATGCTAGTTGACGAGGCAGTTTTAACCAATTTTGGCTTTTGAGTGCTCTACAGTGGTGGGTTTTGAAAGGGGTATTTGACACAAATTTAGCAACTTTGTTATAGCATTGTTTAAGTATTAATTTTTATGAAGCCTGGAGGTTAATGAGGATGGGAGTGCCATAAATAAGTGTGGGGAGGAGATGCGTAGTGGAAAGTGCAGTTCAAGTTGCACTGGTGATAAAAGTTTTTGGCTCTGCAATGAAAAAAAGAACTAGTTTTTGATAAATTGTTCTTAAGCAATTCTGTATATTCAGGTTGAATGTAAGATCATCATTCACCATCACCCCTAATAATCTGCTATCAGAAATGACGTCAGTGGTTGTATTACCAAGACAGAGGATTTCAAATTTTGCTTTCTCATGAGAGTGGGATTTGGGGGGGGGGGGGGTCTTTTTTGGGTTGAGCAGGAATTGTGACTTACAAAGCCATGTTTCAGTGGCTGTTGGCTTCCTGAGTAATTTTTTTGGAGGTATACCAAGTTGTCAGATGCGCAAATGACAGTGGAATTATCTGCATATTGTACTAGGCTGGCCTGTTGTGGGGATGTATATAGGGTGTTGGTGAAAATGTTAAAGAGGAAGGAACTAAGGATAGAGCTTTGTGGTACACCGATGGTGACTGGGAGGTAAGGACAGAATGTGGAGTGATACCTATTGGACAGGTAGCTTTTGAAATACAGAAGGGTGGGCTGAGCAAGACCTAGTGAGGACATTTGAAGCAAAAGTTTGCTGTGACAAACTGTGCCAAAGGCTTTAGACAAGTCTACAAATATGGAAGAGACTAGTTTGCAGTCATCTCTACCTTTATTGACAATATCTATATAGGTTAGAAGGGCAGTGCTAGTAAAGGACAGAAGCCATGTTGTGTAGGGGACAGAAGTTCTTTCTGCAGGAGATAGTCTAGCAATTGTTTTGGAATACTTTTTTTTTTCTTAAGTATTTTGGTTAGGAAAGAGAAGAATGCTGCAAGTCTAAAATTATTAATGTTTGTTGAATGTCCTCCTTTGTGCAGAGAGATAATGTGTGACTTCTGCCAAAGAGAGGGAATGTGAGATTCCTGGACTGACCTATATATAAAGGATTGAGACAGGAAAGGCAATGCTATTGGCTGCTATTTGTTAGATACTCGCCTGGGAAGGTCATCAGCTGAAGAAGAGCATGGCTTAAGTTTAAGAGCAGTTTTACATAGTATGTGGGCACAAATTTGAAGGCGAAAGAGAATATGGTGATATGTGGCAAATGGGCAGGGTTGGGGTTAGATGTTGAAGAATCCTTGATAAGAGATGCTATACTATCTATAAAATAAGAGTTGAACTGTACTGCAGTTTCGAGTGACAAGATATCAGGAGAGGGGTTTGGGTTGAATTTTTAGCCGGGATGTAAAATTTCTTTAATGGATGTCCAAAATTTTCTTAGGGTTGTGTTTAGTATTATTCTGAAAGCAACTGTAGCATAGTTTTTTGTCTTCATTTATTTCCTTTTTAGTACGAAGGCGAAGCACTCTGAAATTTTCAAGATACTGAGGTGTTTTATATTTTTGCTATTCTTTCCATACTTTTTCTCTATCATGCGTTAGCATTCTACACTTTTTGGATAGCCAAACTGCATTATTTGTTTTTGTCTCTTCCTTCTAGGAGGTGCAAGGTTACTTAGGATATTTAGGAAAGTTGTACTAAATTCATTTACAGCAACATCCAAGGAGAAAGATTTTTAGGAAGTGCCAGTCAATAGATGATAGTGTAGTAATGAACAATTCTGAGTTAAACTTGGAAACGTTGCATGTTATTTTATAACTATGATGTTTAACTGGACGTGTGAGATGTCTGGTCTTACAGATTAGGAGAGGATCACTGTGGTACAGTATTTGCTGGGATTTGACACTAGGATCCAGTCTAATAGGGAATTTGACGTCTTGCTATAATGTGTGGCGCTATTAAGTGCATGAAACCATACAAGTTCATGCTAGATGTAGGAGAGTAGAGAGTTTATATCTAACCAATTGACATTCACATCACCTAGTAGTATTTTTTCTGGAAGAAATGTCATGGATATCCAATGTAGGATATCTCCTAGTACAGCTATATTGCTGCAAGGAGGGATGTAATGAACAGTAATACATATCTATTTACAACTGTTTATTTTGAAGAAAGCAATAAAAGGCTCTGCTGAACTGAATTTTGGTACTGGCTTGCTGTAAGGGGAAATGTGGTCGGTGCTGGGAAATATTAAAGCAATACCACCACCTTTCCTTTTTATATGGTAATTACAGATGATGATATAGCCAGGAGGTATAACTTCGGAGTAGTTTATACTGGGTTTAGGCCAGGTTTCAAATACAGTGAGAGCATCAGGCTTATTATGTTGGATAATCCAGGCATGTAGTTCAGCAGTTTTACTTTTTATGCTTCTAACATTTATTGCAGTAAAAAATAGATGGGGACTGTCTGTTGTTGGGTTAGAAAAGTGTGTGGGCAAGAATTCTGTGTCTTCATTGTGATAGGTTGGGCTAGGATTAGAGTGTATATCTCCTCTTAGTAGGATTTTAGTATATTGGGGAATTATGCATACTTGTTTTTTGGAGAGGTTTCTTGCACTTAATTGTGTTTTGGTTAGAAGTGAAGCTGATCAGTCTATATTTGGAATAATGATGATGGGCAATATTAAATAGGTTTTGTGCAATGTGCAGAGAGTGCTAAGAAGAAGTATGGATAGATGATTTCGACAGAGTTGGAGAGATGTTGAAAGGTATTATTGAATCATGGTAGGATAAAAGATGGCACAGTAGGAGAATAGAGGATAAGCTGAAAAAAGCATAATTAAAAACAAGCATCTGTATTTTACAGATGTCACATAGTGGGGAAGTAGTAATGAGGAAGGAAACAAAGGCGTGGGGCAGTAGGAGATTCAATTATTATGGACTCAAAGCTGGTATAGGACAGGAAAGGAAAAAAGTATCGTCTATAAAAGGAGAGAAGAAAGTACAGTTGTGTACACTTACCATAAATGTAGATGTTCGAGTGTGTTCACTGTTGCAGTCATTACATTTGGGTAATCTGATGTCAGGTTGCCCTCAGTCGGCCTGGATTCCAAAGTCTTGGGTCCTGCATCGGTTGCTGTCTCCTCTTCCATGAGGTCAGGTTGTCAGGGGTATAAAACATGCAGCAGGCGCCATTTTCTTCAGTTTTTCTTGCCCCCGATGTCAGGTGCCCTCAAAAAGGTAGCAAATATATATATATATATATATATATATACACACATGCATCAATATAAACTTTACCTTCATCTACAAGCAAATACACCACATAGGCAGAAGAAGATAGTGAAGGAAAGATAAACTCCAGAATGACAGGGGGATGGCGGGAGGGTAACCTGGACTGCAACAGTGAATACACTCAAACATCTACATTTATGGTAAGTGTACACAACTGTACTATGTTCATGTTTCACTGCTGCAGTCATTACACTTGGGTAGAATTCCAAAGCTATGGTTGGGAGGCTGGAGCTTAACAGCATTAGGAGTGGCTATAAGGCCCTGCAGAACTGCAGTGGCAAAGCCTGCCCTGGATTTAGAGTACAGAGGCAAATGATAATGCTTTGTAAAGGTGTGAACAGAACTCCAAGTAGCAGCCTCTAGAATGTCTTTGGTTGGTACTCCCCTTAAAAAGGCTGCTGAAGTAGCTGCAGCTCTGGTGGAATGAGACCTAATGCCCTTGGGCAGAGGTTTACCATGGTTTAAGTGATGCAGTGGCTTATCCACTTTGAAATTATCTGCTTTGATATTGCCTTGCCTTCTGATCCTGCAGCATATGTCACTAGTAATTGCTCAGTTTTTCTTAGAGCTTTAGTCCTACATAAGTAGAATCTTAGCTGTCTGTGTACGTCCAAGAAATGCAGAATTCTCTCCCCCTCGTTTTGCGGATTTGGATAAAAGGTTGGCAGATGAATTGTTTGGTTAAGAGCCACACTGGAAACCGCCTTAAGCATAAAAGTAGGACTTGTCCTCAGAGATACCCTGTGTCTGGGTAAAATATAATAAAAGGCTCTACAGCCATGAGGGCCTGTAGCTCTGAAACTCTTCTTGCTGAAGTAACTGCTAGTAGCAGAGCTGTTTTCCATGATAAGAACTTTATATCAGCGGTAGCAGCTGGTTCAAATGGAGGCAGGGTGAGCTTTTCCAACACATAATTGAGGGCCCATGCAAGCAGTGGTGATCTTCTAGGAGGCCTTAAATTTTTGGCTCCTCTAAGATACTGCTTTAGTAAAGGATGAGAAAAGATTGGTGGCTCTGCATTGTAATGAACCAAAATGGCAGAGACATGGATTTTAATTGATGAGAAAGATAGACCTTTGTCAAGCATCTCAGTTAAGTATTGCAATATCTGAGGAATATTTGGTTTTGCTGCATCAGTTCCTTGTGCTTGATTCCAAGCTTCCATTTGTCAGCATAAGATTTTCTAGTACTAGGCCTTCTGGCTTCCAAAATGACATCCATCACAGCTTTACTGAGAGGAGTTGTTTGTATGACTACATTATCAGCCATGCTGCCAGGTTCAGAGTCTGTAGTTGATTGTGCAGGATCTGATTGTTTTGCTGGGACAGTAGTTGTGGTCTTTGAGGCAAGGTCCAAGCTGGGTATTGAGACAAGTTCCTTAAGACTGGGTACCAGTATTGGCAGGGCCAGTCCGGGGCAATTAGTATCATCTTTGGTTTCTCTTGTCTGACATTTAGGAGGACCTTGTGGAGAAGGGGCAGAAGCGTAAACTGATAGGTTTTTCCAACTGAAGGATAGGGCGTCCACTTTCCATGCTTGTGTGTGATAAGTCCTTGTGCAGAATTTTTTCAACTGATAATTTTGAGGAGAGGCAAATAGATCTATGTCTGGGCTACCCCATTTCTCTGTTATCATGCTGAAGACTTGTGGATTTAGTTTCCACTCGTGAAGATCCACAAGGTTTTTGCTTAAATTGTCTGCCAGAGTGTTTTGTTTTCCTGGCAGGAATAGAGCTTGAAGATGTATTTGGTAGGTCAAAGCTGTGTCCCACAGTGCCATGGCTAATCTGCATAGGGGGTATGTGTGTGTGCCCCTTTGCTTGTTTATATACCACATGTCTGTGGAGTTGTCCCTCTTTATAAGGAGTTGTCCTGGATGAAGTCCTTGAAGGCTGTCAGGGCATTCTGAACAGCTAGCATCTCTTTCTGGTTGATATGTAGATGCATTTGTTTTGGTGACCATATGCCCTGAATGCATCTTTCTGCCATGTGGGCCCCCCAGGCATAATCTGATTCGTCTGTTATGGTTTGGCTGGCAGGGGGTAGAGTGAATGGCTGTCCCATGCTTTGGTGACATGCCTTTGCCCACCACAGAAACTCCTGTTGCAAGCAGAGAATGAGAGGAATCATTGTTTCCAGACTGTGATAATGTTGATTCCATAAACTTTTTAGGTACCATTGAAGTTTCCTCATATGCAGTCTTGCATATGGAATCAGCAGGATGCAGGATGCCATGAAGCCCAGAGCCTGCAGAATTTGTCTTGCAGAAGACTGGGCTTTTGTTGCTATCAGTTTGAAGTAAGTAGTCAGTTGCCTTTGCTTGTCTGGCGTGAGGTAAGCCATCTGGGCAAGTTGTATTCAAGCTTGCACCCAGGAATGTTATCTTTTGAAAGGGTACCAGTTGTGATTTATTTTCGTTTATTGTGTACCCTAGGCATGTTAGAAGCCTTTTCACAAACGCCAGGTGTCGAAGAAGAGTGTCCTTGTTCTCTGTTTGAATGAGACAGTCGTCCAAGTAAGGATATATTTGTATATGTTTTTGTCTGCAAAATGCAATTACTGGTGCCAGGCACTTTGTAAAGACCCTGGGCGCAGTAGATAAGCCAAAGGGCAGTGCAGAGAATTGGTAATGCATTAAACCAGCATTGAATCTGAGGGATCTTCTGCACGATTGTTTTATTGGGACATGCAGGTATGCCTCTTTTAGGTCTAAAGTCACCAGCCAAGCATTCTTGCCCAGCATGGGCAGAAGCTGCTGCAAAGCCAGCATTTTGAATTTTGGAATGTCCAGGTGTGTGTTCAAAATCGATAAATCCAGTACTGGCCACCAGGCCTTGTCCTTTCTGGGTACCAAGAACAGTCTTGAGTAAAAACCTTGTCCTTTTTCCTGTTCTGGTATTGTCTGAATGGCCCCCATATCTATGAGGGATGTAACCTGTTTCTGTGCCTCCGCCCACTGATTTTTTGGCAGATCTGGCCAACCATTTGCCATTGGCAGTGTGTGGAAATGGAATCTGTATCCCTGTGATACGAAGTTTAGTACCCACTTGTCCTGGGTTATTAACTGCCAATTTTGAGCAAAAAGTGCTAATTTTCCCCCTATGGGTGCTGCCAAAAGACAAGTGCTTGGTGCAGGCAGAGGGAAGTCATTGGGATTGCTTTCTGTAGGTTTGCGCTTTATCTCCTCCAGATTTGGAGGTGGAAGCGCCCCATTGCTTTGACCTGTATGAATCTTTCACCTGGTATCTGGAACCCTTAGGTCATCCGGATTTGCCCCTTTGAGCTCTGACACAGGAAAGGACCAATTGTTTGTAGGCCAGTGTCTACTGAATCTTGGTGGCTGCACTTGTAAGAAGTCTTTAACAGTTTGTATAGACTTAGCTTTGTCTTCCATTTTCTTTAAAACCTCTTCTGCCTTAATACCAAACAGAGAATCATGCTGTAAAGGAGCATCTACCAATTTAGCTTTAACATGATCAGGCAAATTTTGTTCCTTTAACCAGGCATGCCTCCTAATCACCGATCCAGTAACTGCGGCCCTGCAAGAGGCCTCTAAGGAATCAAAACCACATTGCAAAGTATGCTTTCCAACTTGTTCAGCTGCATGCAATATGTCCTGCAATTCTTTATTTTCTGCACAATCTGAAATCAACATAATTTTCTGTTTCAGCAATCCCATAACATGTTGTTGGTACTTAAGCATATGAAATTGACAGTTTAAGGCCCTGATTGTCAAGGTTGCAGATGTATAAACCTTTTTCCCACCATCTGTCCACTGCCCTTGAATCTCTGTCAGAGGGGGTGGGATTTTTTGCTGTTGAAGCCTTAACTCCCTTTGGACCCTGTGAAATAGTTTCAGGATCAGCAGCAGGGTTTCTAAATAAAAATTTATGTGAGTCAGGGACCCTGTAATATCTGTCAGGCTTACTGGGAGCCGGAGGTAAGGAGTCAGGGGTCAAGCTTGACTCCGAAAACACATCATCCACAATGTCTAAAACAGGGGGAATGGCTAAAGGCCTGTGCTGAGGGAGGAGGAGGAAATTCCTGAGCCTCTTTTTTGATTCTGACTCCTCAGCATCAGAATTCTTATAGGAAGGCATAGATAATTCCTGATCAGAAGAGGAATCAGAAGAAATAGAAACCTGATCTGAAGATTCATAACCAGTGTCTTGCCTAGACCTCTTATCAGGAGGGGGATGGGTACCCCCAGATAAAGGTAATAAGTTCTTCAGCCATTTTGATCATCTGTTTTTTAGGCATAGAGGCCTGTGCACGTGGCTCATGCGTTGGTTTTTTAGTTTTAGGAGTTGCTTTAGTCTTTGGTTTTGCAGCTTTCGGTTTGATATACAAATGTTGAGGTCTGAATACACCCTCAGAAGCCGGTGCCTGCTCAGCGGCTCCGGACCCATCCAAGGGAGATACATCCGTTGGTCCAATACCTTGAGCATCTTGCGGCATGCCAGACTCCACACGGGTGTTGGTAGAGGCCTGCGACTCGAAGGTAGCAGGTATCAGGGGCTGCGAAAGCGCCTCACTGAGTACCAGCGAACCGGTGACTGGCTTAGGAGAAGCTTCGTCGGTTTTAGATCTCGACTGCCTTTCTCTGTCCTTATCTTTGTGTTTTTTATGTACTCCGGTAGTCGGATTACTATCCGACAACATTTCTGGGTAGTTAAATCTGTTTCCAAAATACTTTGATGCAAAAATATACCGACGCTTAATAGTGCGTTGGTTAAATCTAGCACAAAACCGACAGCCAGGCACGTTATGATCAGGGCCTAGGCAAGGAATACAGTATAAACGGAAATCCTTATGAGGTATTTGTTTTCCACAAGTAATACAATTATTAACTTTTTCTGACATCGATAAAAAGCAAGAAAAAAAGTTACCCCAACGGGGTACTTAGCTTTAGTGAAGACTTCGGTTCTGAAACTCAAACTCAAATATTTCAGTAGTCTGCCGACCAGCACTTGTGAAATGCTTCTGCTTCGGGCACCGCGTGGCAAGAAAGACTAAAGAAAATGGCGTCGGCTGCATGTTTTATACCCCTGACGACCTGACGTCATGGAAGACGAGACAGCAACCGATGCAGGACCCAAGACTTTGGAATTCAGGCCGACTGAGGGCAACCTGCCAGCAGATTACTCAAATGTAGTGACTGCAACAGTGAAACACGAAGAACATCACTGTCCTGGCATCTTCACTAGAACGTAAGGAATAGAGGGGTAAGAAAGCCCTCTACTCCTTACATATACGAAGTATAATGATATAATCAAAATAAAAAAGAGGGTTTATTATGAAAAGTAAAAGTTACAATGTGGAATAGATAGGTATTATTAGACAGGATAGTGATTATGAATGCATACAGTGCAAAACAGTATGGGAGGGAGAAAGACAGTTGGGAACGGGGCTAATAAAATAAATGGTGATAGGGAAGTAGGAAACAAACAGAAATATACGTATAGAAGAAGTAAGATAATTTGGTGAGGGTTTTGGAATAAGAGTCACAAGTGAAATTTGTATGTATGAAGAATAATATTAGGGTATGAGCGGATGGGTGGGACTTGGGAGTAGGGCAAGGGAGCAAACCAAAGCCAAGCATAGCAGGCTTCCCATCCTCAGGTCAAATTAAACTGAGATCAGTCAGCCAGTACAAGGCAATCAACAAAGAAATGCTAAATTAAAACAAATTTCTGCCATTTTTTGAGGCTAAATAACTGACATATGCAGTATAGTATACTGGTCAAGAAAAGGGGGCAGTGGCCAACTTAGTGAGAGGTCTTTAATGTACATGACTATTTCATAGAAACTTTCAATCACAGAACAGGCATGTGTTTAACTGTAAGTTAATACGCAGTAAGGTTCTTCGTGATAAATGTGCTTATATTATACAATGACAAAATTCTCAGTAAACTTGTAGGAGTTGGGCTTTGTGGCAGAGCTCCTGCAGCACTGAGGTCAGATGTAGTGACTGCAGGTTCTGCTCTATGAAGGAAGATAGTGACTGAGGGATGGGCTTTAGGTGCTATTATTTTCATAGTTTTAGATGGTATACATCAATGTTACCGTCCCAGCTCTGCATTTCATCCTGTTTTAAAGATACAAACAAGTTACAGAAGTACCAGCCAGGAAAAAAAAAAACAGTTCTCCAAAACATAATTGAACCTTACTCCAAAAATCGGGTTCATATTACATTATCAAAAGATAACAATCGAACAGCCGAAACACCGAAACGGCCGCATTTCGAAACTTTTATTGTGGGGGGCTGCACCTCCCCCTGCTAAATATATATTCCAACTCAGAGATCGCACTACAGTGAGGAAAGGTCAAATATCCCAATCTTCACTGTACTGCAATCCCACAATGCGAACTTCGAAATGCGGCCGTTTTGATGTTTTGGTCGTTTGATTACGTTATCTTTCGATGACGTAATAGGAACCCCCAAAAATAGAGTACCGCACTCCACTAACAAATCACTACTAAAAGTAAACAAAGCCAAGAATTACTGCTGGAGACTCTCTTTCTCAAATCATGTAGCCAAACTCTGGAATTCACTCCCTCAAAACCATCACATCCACCATTAACACTGCTCACTTTAAAAATCTACTCAAAACCCACTTATCTAGTGCATGGCTCTGGTCATGCAACAGTCCTGGTTAACTTAGACCTTCTTCAACACACTTCATCTCTCCATATACTCAAACCTGCAAAAACTAACATCTATCTTCATGTTAAGAATTTACCTCCATGTCACTTACATCTACGGTTCTACACAACCACCTCCATATCTCCCTCAATTTCTGCAAATCAAAAACTCGATTTTCACTTTTGTAAAAATTTAAATGCATTTCTACTGTCAATTGCAGAATTTATAAAATTTCTAGCAGTAAACCACTGTACACTATGATTTATAAGTGAATGCACACTGTTTTGCCTTGTTAAACTTGTACTTATTGTAACAGAGAAGAGACACTAACAGTATGTATTATGTATATCTAATTGTATGAATTTGTATGAATTTGTATGAATTGGCAACTTATGTCATCTAAGTGCATTCATTTCATGTCTTGTCATGCTATATCCAGTATACTGCCTTAACATATGTACATGTAACCTTTGTATAGCTTTACACTTGTTTTGCACGTGCAGCTTCTCTCCTCGGGGCTCCACTGAAAATGACTTTCACCCAGTGAGACTTTCCCGGTAAACAAATATAAAATAAATAAAAAAATAAAACAAGTTAAAAAGGCATCATGTTCTGTATGTGAATCAGAAAACTGTAAACAGTTCCTGGTCCAGTGCAAGTATCTTCTACATATGACATATCAGTAGACCTTTCGTACCTGCTATTACCATATGGGTGTAAACATTTCACATTACTCAAATGCGTCTTCCTGTAGCTTTACTAGCCAAGAGCAGGACTTCAGCTATACAGAGAACCCTTTTTGCCTCTACCTATAAATCCTAAGGTTTGACTATTTCTGAGACTAAAAGCTACTACTTCTTTGCAGCACCTAATACTGCCTCATTCCACTGGCAAAAAAAGTCTTCCTTACTCAACTCAATTCTCCATCTCATCTTCGTTTTCCTTTACTGAGTTTTTTGGTATAATTTCTGGTAATCCTTTTGCCTCATCACTGTCCTTTTTATTAGCATACTGGTCCTCTGCTTCAGTCTTGACTTTATGCAGCCAGGAATGACATACCCTTGCACATATACCACCATACCTCACAAATATCATCCTGGCCAGTGATGATTACTCGCCCTTTCCAAGCTGCACCATCAGCTTTTCTGTAGTATATAATGTCTCCCACTTCACGCCTTTAATTTGTGGTGCAAAGCTGCTGCCATAGTGCTCTCCAAATTCTGCCTTGGAATTTAGCTCAACAAATGCTCTCCTTATGTATGTAATGCTAAAATGTGCTCTTCCACTACCATTCCCCTTCTCCTTTCAGCCCTTTCCAAAAAAGGCAATTTAACCATCAGAACAGAAGGAGAAACAGACTATGACCAAATGCAAGCTGATATTGTCTGTAGTCACAGACATTCTATCAACTCTTTTTTTTTTTTTTTTTTTGTCATTTGACCCCCCATCTAATAAAGTTTCCCAGTCAAATCTACTACTGACTTTTAAAACTATTTCTGTTAATGTCCGATTGTCTTTTTCTAGGAACCATGGTCATACTTTCAATAATGATATTCTCTGTCTCATCAATGATGACATCACTGCTGAATTCAACAATGTCACTGAATAATTTCTGAGGCAGACAATGCTTTCTTATCCAAGACAAGAAATATTTCTATACAATTTCTGGCAATCTGTTCATAATGGATCCAGCATGGACTATTCACTGATTTGTGATGTGAAAGTATCAAGAATCTAGTAGCAGTCCATGGTAAATTACAGCTGTTACACTTACCATAATTGCAGTTTGAGAAGATCAATGTTGCAGTATTGATTCTTGGGTCTTCCTGCCATGTAGAAGCCTGCGACCAGCTCAAATGCCAGAGTATTTACATAATCTCTAACCAACACATCAGAGAACTGGCATTTCAGGGTAGAAGAATAGCATCCACCAGCACCATCTTCAGGTCTTCTGAGGCAGTGAACAAGCAGCCTGATGTCAGAGGACAGCACAATATCCCAGTTGTCTGAATTTGACTAAGTGAGAGACAGCAGGAGGAAGAAGAGAGAGGATGATGGTAAACCCAAGGAGCTATCTCTGCAGGAATCCCCTCTACCCCTTACTCCCAGAAAAGGGGGGGGGCAGCAGACTGAGGGGTTGGGAGTTTGCATTGCAACACTGATCTACTGGAACATCTACAATTATGGTAAGTATAACACAACTGTACTATGTTCTTTATAGTCAATGCTGCAGTACAGATTCTTGGGAGGACACCCAAAGCTACCTGTTGTGTGGCAGGTAATTTTTTGGCCCTTAGGAAATAAAGTTGGCAGTAGGAAACCTTGCTCTAGCTCTGAAGAGAATGCCTAAATGGTAAAGTTTTGTAAATGTGTGCAGTGAGTTCCAAGTGGCAACTTCTAGGATGGCCTAGGAAGGAATTCCTTACAGGACGACAGTGGTAGTTGCCCTGAGACTGGAGAAATAAGCTTTGACCTGACCAGGTACAGTTTTTCCCATGGTGAGTGTAACAGAACTTAATGCATTTGGCGATCCATTTGGATACAGTTTGTTTGCATACAGGCCTACCCTCTTTCCCCTGTTTGAAAACAACCGACTGCTCCTCTCTACTTCGGATATTTGTCCTGTCTGGGTAGTACCTGAATTGTCTTGTGTACATACAGGGAATAAAGGATTTGTTATGTGGATTTGGAAAGAAAACTGGCAGGTGGACAGCCTGGTTTAGAGAAAGATCTGACACCATCTTAGGTATGAAGAATGGATTAGCTCTACGGGTTACCCTATCCCTGTGAAAGGCAGTGGGAGGTTCTACGCACATGACAGCTTGTAGCTCTGAGACTGTCCTTGATAAGGTGATAGCTATTAGTACAGTAGTCTTCCAAGTGATCTACTTTAGAGGGAGCAGAAACTGCTGGCTCAAAGGGAGGCAAGGTGAGTCTTTCTAGCACAGAATTCAGATCACAGGTAGGAACAGGGTTCCTTCTAGATGGTCTTAAGTGAATGACCACTTTTTGAAAATAGCTTCAGGTGGTGATGAGAGCAAATAAAGGGTGGTGGGGCAGGCAAGCTGAGATTTCAGATGCATGCACCTTAATACTGGAGTAAGGACAGGCCCTAATGAAACAGATCCAAAATGTATTCCAGTACTGAAATGGTGACTGTGTAAGGAAGGCTGGTGTCATCTTTTCCACTTTGCCAGGTATGATTTTCTGGTGGTTGGCTTCCTTGACTGCCGGAAGGGGGCAATGATAATCATGTTTAGTTTGTCCGATCTGACTTATCAGCACCCTGAGAATTGGAGGTAAAGGCAGAAGTGCTAATAAAAACAGTCTGATCCATTTGAATGAGAAAGCATCCGTTTCCCCGTGCCCCTGTTTGTTGGATTCTGGAGCAGAACCTCTAAAGTTGTCTGTTTTGGTGAGAGGCAAGATCTATTGAGAGAATTCCCCACTTCACGGCCAAGTCCAGGAAAATCTCCCTCTTCAGCATGTGCTTGTTGGGATCTAGAAAATCCACATTTAAAGAATCTGTCAGGGTTTTGTTCTGCCCCAAATGTAGGATGCTATAAGAGAGCTAGCTGTTGTCCTTGGGCTAAGAGGCCATCTTCACTGCAAGACTACATAAGGGTAGGAAAGGGTGCACATTTGCTTGTTTATGTACCACAACGTTGTGGTGTTGTCTGGGGATAAACTCTTTTGAAAGGCTTTTATGGCCAGGTAAACTGCTAACAACAATTTTTTTTGGTTAATGTGCAGTTTCCTCTGATCTGGTGTGCAAATGCCGTGCACCTGATTGAACACCTACAATTCTTCGTAGTCAATGTTGCAGTACTGATTCTTGGGAGGACTCCAAAGCTACCTGTTGGGTGGCAGTTAAACTGCTGTCCCTCAACACCCCAATCTACATCTGAACCATCTGTGATGATGATCTTGTCTGTCTCTGGCAGAGAAAAAAATTGCACCTGGATTCCATAAGACAGTGTTTTTCCACCACAGCGCCTCCTTTTTTTTTTTTGGCATGAAAGAAGAGGAAGGAAAGTTCCAAAGGGTTGAGAATTGCTGTTCCCAAGAATTTGTTTAGAAATCACTGAAGTTCTTTCACGTGTAGCTTTGCAAAGGGAATCATGAGAATGTAGGATTGTCAAGTAATTCAGTATCCTTAGAAATTCCCTTGCTGAAATTTGTTTTGGCAGCAAGTTGGTCAGTTAGTTTTCTCAGATAAGATATCCTGTTCTGGCAAAGGAAAACTTTTTGTTGAACTGAGTCTGTGTGGGTCCCCAGAAAGAAAATCCTTGCCCAAGGAACAGTTTGGATCCTGTGGAGGTTTAGGGTGACACCTACGTTTTGGAAGCAGTCTATGATGATTTGCAAGGTGTTTAGAGAGTCTCTGTTGTGAATTTTCCTTGAATGACACAGTCTAGATAGGGGGTAAATATGATGCCCCTAGCATTTGAAGACTCTGTGAGCAGTAGACCGACTAAATGGTAAAGCTCAGAAATGATAGTACAAGCCTGCTGCCACAAATCATGGGTACCTCCTGTGACTATCTGCAATAGGAACAAGGCAAGTCTCCTTTAGGTCTAGAATAACCATGTAGGTTATCCTGGAAGATCACGGGACGTAGTTTTTGGAAAGCTAACATTTTGAATTTTGGTACATAAAAGGAACTTGTTTAGCCTTGACAAGTCCAAGATAGGCCCTTCAGGTACCTTTTTTCCTCAAGAATAAAAAAACCTTGAATAGAAGCCTCCTCCCTACTGACATGCAGAAACAGGCTGAATGGACCCTTGTTGTAGTAGTTCCAACAGGACAGGTGGTAAGAGATTCTCCTGCTCTTTTGGGGGGGGGGGGTCTTGGCATCCCTAGGAACGGTGAAATTTCCCTGAATTGGATGGAGTAACCCTATTCTATGATGCAGAGGACCCACTGCACTGGTCTTTGGTTATAAGTTTCCACTGGTGTTGGGAGGAGGAGAGGCTTCCTGCCAGGGGGCTGGAGGGGAGGGTGGATAGGGGTTGTGGGTGAGGACAGTCACAGTTGGTCTCTGCACTGAGAGGGATCTTTAGAGCTCCCTAGTCTCTGTGTTTGCTCAGGCTGCTACCTCCTAGACTGTCTGGTACTCTTAGCACATGGAGGCATCTCTCTGTCCTGTCTAGTGGGAAAGGCCACGGTTTGGAAGGGTAGTTTCTATTATATCTTGGTGTAGGTAACAGATGAATTCCTTCACCATCATTATTTGGTTTCCTTTTCTGTCATGCTTCGTAAAAACCTTTTTAGCTGGGGGACCGAAAAGAAATTCTGTCCAGCGCTGCATTCAGCAGTTCAGCGTTGACCTGGTCAGGTGTTTGTGTGAGTCAAGCAGTCTGTAAAACCTGTCAGGCTTCCTGGGTGCAAGTGGAAGAGAATCAAAGTGCCAAGATATGACTTCAAAAACATCATCAAGCACTGCATGCACCGGAGAGATAGCCAGTGGTCTGGGTGATAGTAAACTCAACAGCTCCCTATAATGGGTCTAAGCCTTTGAGAATTGTTTCCTTTCCCCTTTGATGGCTTCCTTTTATTTATTTTATTTTTTTATTTTACATTTGTTGACCGGGATAGTCCGACTGGATGCATGTCCATTTTCAGTGGAGGCCCGGGGAGAAAAGCTCCATCTTCCTTCATTTTATGAAGAGTATCCACAAAAGAGAGATCGTCTGGGGGAAGGCAGAAGAGAGAGTATGATCCGACTGAGTCAGGATAAGGTTGGGGTGGAAAGTGCTCAGAGTAAGACAACTTATCTTCAGAGCCTGATGAATCAGATTTTTCTTGAAAAGCCACATTCCTACACCTTTTGGACTGAGAGACTTCAGGGGTAGTGGTCTGTGTGTGGCTGGGCTCTCTCAATTTGATGACGGCCAGGAACTCTTGGGATATTATTAAAAGGTCCTGGGCTTCGACCAGAGCTGTTAAGGCAGAGGACTGAGAAGACAACAGAGGAAGGCTGACCGTTCTCTTCAATTTATCCATCCATTTTATCAAGATAAACTGAGGATACAGTCTTATGACTCACCTGGGGTTCCACAAGTGAAGAAGATAAAAAGTTTCTATCGGTACGTGTAACATGCATGTCTGAAGATAATTCCATGGAGCAACCTCAACCCAACAGACTGACATTGCGGTACTGAATGTAAGGCCTGGAACCAAAGCTGCCTCCTGAGGGGTCACACCAGTGTGTTCAGGCCTCGCAGCTGCCAGAAATAGAAGTTATGTCCTTACCATAACGTTCCATGTGGAGTGTTCATCTCGCCTTTGTTCTTACACATGGGTTCGGAGCCGATCCTCGGCTCCGTGCCGGCCTCTTGCAAGCTCTGCATCGAGAAGAAGCTCGAGACAATCTAATACCCACAATCCCCCTCTGCCTTTACCTCAGATCTAGTTTGCAAGCAAACCAATCTACAGAATAGCACATTCATGCTTATACACATAAGTATAGAAAGCATTTATAGAAAACTATATACATATCTAAACAGACACATATAAAAATATATGTGTATACCAACTATGTACACAGTATAGTAACAGTAGCAAAAATGCTCCTGGCCAGGCAAAGAACGTTCTTCCTAAGGGTGGGAGGGTGGGACTGTAAGAACAAAGGCGAGATGAACACTCCACATGGAACGTTATGGTAAGGACATAACTTCTATATGTGATAGTGTTCAATCTCGCCGTTTGTTCTTACACATGGGTAGCGTCCCTAGCTCCTTGATCCTGAGGAACTCACGGGAGGACGTTCTTGAGCACAGTGGAACCAAAGGTTGCCCTGTCCCTAGAAACCTTGTCTACTTTATAATGAGAAATAAATGTATGTGGCTTAGACCAGGTAGCAGCCGCACAAATAGCGTCCAGTGGTAGGCGAGCTGCATGAGCCAAAGACGTAGATACTGACCTTGTGGAATGTCCTTTGGGTTTGTGTAAAAGGGGTTGATTTGAAGAATCGTAGACATAGATTATACAATCCGTTAACCATTTAGAAAGAGTTCTTTTGGTAACTGCAAGTCCTTTCCTGCTATCAGCAAAAGCCACAAAGAGTTGATCTGTTTTTCTGTGATCTTTTGTTCTATCCAAATAAAATCTTAGCTGTCTGTGAACATCCAATTTGTGTAACATATACTCCATTTTGTTGGAGTGGTTTTTGAAGAAAATGGGTAATTCAATGGACTGATTAATATTGTTAATAGAACACACTTTAGGGAGGAAGGATGAATTGGTTCAAGAGAAACTCTGTCAGAGTGAAAGATCAAATAAGGGTGCTTGATGGAGAGAGCCTGAAGTTCAGATACTCGTCTAGCGGAAGTAATGGCTACCAGAAAGAGAGTTTTCCAGGACAAAAATTTTAATGGGCAAGAAGAGGCGGGTTCAAAAGGGGCAACATTAATTTAGATAACAATAAATTCAGACTCCAAGGAGACGTCGGAGATCTGACCGGTGGTCTAATATGAAAAACTCCTTTTAAAAGGCTTTACAAAGTCTGTGAGCCATAACAGGAGCTCCACATTCTTCCACATGGAAATTGAAATGGCAGCCAATTGAACTCTTAGAGTAGCAGGAGAAGCACCCTGATGAAATAAGTCCGTTAAGAACTCTAATATCTTATTCAAAGGAGCTATAAAGGGATCCACATGGTGTGTATTCGCCCAGAATACAAATCGTTTCCATTTGCTAGCATATGTTTTAGTAGTGGAAGCTTTATGCGAAGCCACTAATATATCCTGGACTGCTGGTGACAAAAGATCAGACCTGGCTAAGTTGGGAACTGGAGCAGCCAAGCTGCTAGATGGAGTGACAGGAGCGGGATGGGGAACCCCTGACGAGTGAGTCAATAGATCTGGCTCTGGGTCCAGAATCCAGGGTCCCCGAATGCAGTGTATTTTCAGGAAGGGAAACCAAATTTGACGAGGCCAGAATGGAGCAATGAGGATTATCGTCCTGTGTAGGTTCCTGGCTTTCTGGAGAAACTTTGATATCAGAGGAAATGGAGGAAATGCGTACAGGAGTCCCGGGGGCCAATCGTAAACCAGTGCGTCCCTGGGGACTTCCCCTGGAGGGGGTAATAGGGCAAAGTAGCTCCTGCATTTGGCATTCATTGGAGACGCAAACAGGTCGCAGGAAGGCTGGCCCCACGTCCGAAAAATCCTTTTCGCCACTGACTGTTTTAGGGACCACTCGTGCGGTAACAGAATTGCTCTGCTCAGCCTGTCGGCTATGACGTTGGATGACCCCGGGATGTGCGTTGCTATTAGAAAGCGACCCGTGGACTCCGCCCACTGCCAAATTCTCATGGCCTCTCTGCATAGTTGATAGGACTTGGTTCCCCCTTGCTTGTTTATGTACCAGACTACAGACATATTGTCCGTCTGAACTGCAATAGTCCCTAGAGGAAGAAGGGGAGCAAAGTGTTGCAACGCTAAAAACACCGCCCTCAACTCTAGAACATTGATGTGCAGATTGTACTCTAAATTGGTCCATTCGCCTTGGACTGTCTGTCCCTGAAAGATGCCCCCCCACCCTATCAGGGAAGCGTCCGTGGTCACTGTAACTGTGGGCGTGGGTAGCACAAACGGCCTCTCGTTGGAAAGGTTGCACGTTTGAAGCCACCAGTTTAGATCTGTTTTGCAAGTCATTTTTATAAGAATCTCGTGTGTTAGAGGTAGTTGTTGAAACGACCATTGTACAAACAGTAGCCATTGTAGGACTCTCATGTGCAGCCTTCCCAGAGGAATTGCAATAAGGGAGGCTGACATGAGGCCCAACACCTTCAGTACTAGTTTTGCAGGAGATTTCCTTGACGAGAGTAGAAGACGTATGTGAGTCTGAAGTGATAATATCCTTTCTGGGGGAAGCCTCAGAATCAACTGACGTGTGTTTAACTCTGCTCCTATGAACAAGATATTTTGAGATGGCTGAAGTAAGGATTTTCCGAAATTTACGGAAATCCCTAGGTGAACACACAGTTGAAGAACAAAGTCTCTGGCCTGCAGTAGTTGACGCCGGGTGGGAGCCAGTCGTCCAGATACGGAAACACCTGGAATCCCTGGCGTCTCAAGTGAGACGCTACCACTGCCATGCATTTGGTGAAGACCCTGGGGGCTGAGGTCAGACCAAAGGGCAGGGCTCGAAATTGAAAGTGACTGGCTCCCAGCCGGAAGCGCAAATGATCTCTGGATGCCCTGGCCATTTTGATGTGGTAGTATGCATCCTCTAGATCTATTGAGCACATCCACTCGTCCTTCTGTAAGAATGGAAGGATCGATTGAAGCGTGACCATTCAGAACTTTTCTTTCTTGACGAAAGTATTGAGGTAGCTTAGGTCTAGAATGGGCCTCCAGTCCCCTGTTTTCTTTGGAACTAAAAGAACCTTGAGTAAGTCCCGAATCCTTGCTGGTCCGCTGGGACTGGCTGGATGACTCTTTTTTTCTAGCAGCTTTGAAATTTCTAAAGCTGCTGGCTCTCGCAGATGGGGCGGTACATCTGGGAGTCTTTTCTTTGGGATGGGATGAGATAGGAAGGGTATGTTGTAACCTCTGGTAACCACGCTTTTACCCACTTGTCTGTAGTTATATTTTGCCAGGCCTGAGGGTATAAAGCTAAGCGACCCCGACTGCCTCCAGAGCAGGACAGTCGGGCCTCCTCTCAGGAGTGCTGGAAAGGTTTACCAGGAGTGTTTCCCTGTCACCTTGATGTTGCGGACCCCTCTGCCGCCAGGGCGGCGTCTTCCACCTCTGCCCCTCCTCTGCCTCTAGAGGGGGCATCACCCTGTGTGCCTGAGAAAGACCCTTGGGGTTTTCGAAACCACATTTTTCCACCACGTTGCCCTTTGGGGTACGGTCTGGTTGGGGTGGAAAAACGGACTCCGACAGCAGACAGAGTCTTTCCCTCTTGTTCACACCGGGTAAGGGTCTCCTTTACTTTGGGGCCAAAGAGAGTGGCACCGTCAAATGGGGCGTTGTAAAGGAAGACTTGAAGGCTTCCAAAGGAGCATAGGCGCATCCAGGATTGTCTACGAAGAGCAATCGCTGAAGCTGCTGCCCTACTCGAACCTTCGGCTGTGTAGGAAATCAGCCTCATGGACGAGTTAACAATCGATGTTAGGGTATTAAGTTGCGCTGTCACTTTCTCTGAGACAGCTGCATCTGTAGCACCCTGGAGGGTATCTCCCAACTCTTTGACTAGATCCCTCTGTAGATGTGTAAAGTGGGTCAAATAGTTCAGGGACCGCATGGAAAAAGCCGCTGAACTAAAAATGCGCTTCCCGTATCTATCCATCGTCCTAGAGTCTTTATTAGGAGGATGGATAGACGAAGAAGACTCCGACATCTCCTTTTTCGTGGCTGCTGCCACCACCATAGCGTCTACTGGAACTCCTTTTGTAAGGTAGGACTTATCCTGAGGTGCTGTGATGTACTTGTTAGGTTTTCTTGGAACAGGTTCCACTGTGTCAGGAGCCTCCCACGCCCTTCGAGCAATTAGTTCCATTAGTTCGTCAAGGGCGGAGTGACCCAGGAGGAGGAAGGGCGAGCACCAAATGCCTTCAGCAGAACTGACTCATCCTCAGAAGGGGGGAAGGGACTGCCAGTCACCTCTCTGCTTCAGGATCTCCAAAATGTCCGAAAAAGAGACATCTTCTGAAGGTGACTTAGGGGACCCCTCTGACTCATCTAAGTCAGTGTCAGATGTCAAGGATTCCTGTGGAGAATCCAAGTGTCTCCTCTTACACAATCTCTTCCTAGGGACTTCCTCGTGGGGAGCATCCGAAGAAGCCTCGGAGGAAGAGGGGGCACCCTCCAGGGGTGGCTGAGACACTGGTGCCCGACGCTTGGATGTGGCCGTGGGTGCAGATGAAGACAAAGGCCCTTTATGGGGAGGAGAAACTGCTTCCACTGATGTGGTTGTCTGGGTAGACAACACCTTCCTCATCAGGTCGAACGCTCCCGGGTCCCGCATCGAAGAGTCCCCCGGTTCCGAAGAAATGGGAAGAATCCCCGACACAGGCACCGAAGGCATCGACCCCGAGGACGGAGCCGAATCGATCCGCGCCGAGGCCCCGAGGGGGAGAGTCGGAACCGACACGTCGGTTCGACTCGGCCCCGGAACCAAGGACAGACAGTCGGCTCAGAGACTCCGGTACCGGGTCCGACGGAGTCGAGGTGAGGGGAACAGACCGAGAAAAGGACGGTTCTGGACCCGAGGGCTCCACAATCAGTAGATCAGCCTCTTCCGGCTCCAAAGACTGAATCGGTCTCGGAGGAGGAATGGATGGAGATACAGGAAGGCCTTCAAGTTTCGACACCAACTGGGTGGAAACCGAAATAAGTTTAGAGAGGGCTGAATGCTCCAATAACTTCTGCACCACGCGATCCACATCGACATCCGAAAGTTTGGAGGAAGAACGGGTCGAAGGAACCGAAGACGGAGCCGACCTCAATATGGCGAAGGAGGAGCTCCATCACCGGTTCCAAGACTCGAGGCTCAGGAACCGATACCAGTTGAACACTCGGCCCCGAAGTCTGTGGAACCGGTGATCTAACCTTTGAAGAAGAGCTCGGAGCCGATGACTTAGGCTCCGACGTCTTCGACTCCTTAGAGGACTTGATGCCTGGTCAGAAGCATCCAGAGCCTCTTGGAAAGCCGGTTTCAATAGACCTCTGTCCATTAGTTTCCTGCGCCTATCTGTCATGACCCTCCCACTAAAAGAGTGACAGATGGAGCAATCCTCTTGTAAGTGGAGAGGGCCAAGGCAGTAGACGCAGGAACTATGGTTGTCAGTGACCGACATTTTCTGGCCACACTGACAACGCTTGAAACCAGACTTTACCTTCTCAGACATTATAGGGAAAAGAGACAACTCCAGTAAAAAACAGTCAAATCCGATAAAGTTAGTCAAAACCAATGTAATTGTCAAATCCGGTAAAAATTTTTCTCAACTATGGTAAGATATGAAGGGTGTAGGCCCCGATAACAAAATTACCGATAATTAAAGTTAACGGTACCAATAAATTAACGGAACCACAACACAATCACACTTGTTAACACAGAAAATATCAACTAGACTAGTATCCTAATAAAATATAACAATAAAAGTTATATCTTAGCTTAGAAACTCTCGAGCTAGCTCCCAACGATGCGTATGCAGCAGCGGCAAACTAGATCTGAGGTAAAGGCAGAGGGGGATTGTGGGTATTAGATTGTCTCGAGCTTCTTCTCGATGCAGAGCTTGCAAGAGGCCGGCACGGAGCCGAGGATCGGCTCCGAACCCATGTGTAAGAACAAACGGCGAGATTGAACACTATCACATCATGGGGTTGAGAAGGCACCTCATCTGAACTGATTTGACTTCATAGCAAGGTCAAAGCTTTGCCATCATCATCTAAGTCTTCTTCATTATAAATTTTTGTCTTTACATTTTCTAGCAATGATTCTGGCAGAAACTGGGATTTGCAAAGATACAGAAGGAACTAAAAGTGAGAACTCCTAATGAGTAGCTAGGACTTTAGCCCTGCATTTAAGGGTCTTTGCTCAGAATTTAGCATAATTAATACAATTAGAGACATCATGCTGAAGCTCCAAACAGAACAGACACAAGTGAAAATCTTTACCTGGGATTTGCTTCCCACACCTCAATTTGTAACATTTTTAAACATTAAATTAGAAGAGGAAATCCCCAATGGGATACTTATCTGACTGGTAAAGAGGAGAAACTCTGGAAAAGCAAGCTGATCAACAGACTGTGAGCATTTTGTACACACTGTGAAGTGCATCAGACTGCACGATTTGAAGGAACTGATAACAGGACATCCTTGTTACAACCTAACATCCAGACATCAGTCCTTAGACGTCCATCTGCTAGGGATGATGCAAATACTCTGGAAATTGGACTCATCACAGGCTTCTGCATGGAAGGAAGACTCAAAATTCAGTACTGAAATCTTGACTATGAAGAACATCAGTCTTTTTCTACTCAAAGGTCAGAGGCATGCCATCAGGCCCAAGTTTAGGCCTAGTATACTTATGGCAACCTTTACAACTCAATCTGTTTCAAGACAGAAATACATTCAAGGTATCCATTTCTTGAACTACATTCAGGGTATCCATTTCCTGAACTATAAACAGTTCCTGCAGTCTGTCCACAGAAGCATGCCCAAAATGCAGATCCGTTTCTTCACAGGATTCTATTTCTCCTCCCACCTTATTATCGGAGACTATGGGGGCTTCATCATGACTCTCCTCAAAGTATTTACCTAAAATGCTGACAAATAATGACCACAGATATTAAATCCAAGAATCACTGTTCCCTGTCATTTTTAAGAAATTCTTAAACAACATAGGTCTCTCAAATTAGAATTAGTCTGTTAGAATATCACAACTAAACTGTCCTATTTTTGCTGGTGTTTTCCGTCTCTTGGTAGAATGCACTATTTTTTCAATTTGGCAAACCTGAACGTCCTACTACCAGGTGTACCAGATTTTAATGTCTTTGTGACTGAGTCTACTAATATGGTGGTCTATCTTTCAACAACAGTACATGTGCATGCAGTATCAATCACACCTGAACCAAAAATACTTCTAAGAAAACCTCTACATCTAAAACCTTCTCTTTGTCAAATGAAGTTACATCATGTTCTTTTATATCTTTAGGATATTACTTTCCCCCTCCAATATTTTAACTTGTTAAATTCTGTTTGGACAGGTGTTCTGTCACATGGTAACCATACAAAATCTCAGGACCCGCTTTGGAAAGTCCTAAGATGTGGAGAGTGAAAAGCCCCCCCAAAAAAAACAGACGTAGACATACCAAGTCTGAGACTACCATTTCTCAGAATATTCCCTTTTCTCTAAGATATGGCAATCTTGGAGTTGGCATACATAAAAGTTCATGGGGTACAGGGAGGCTTCTGCCCCTGCAAAAAAGAAGTTTAAAGGTGATGTTTCCTCTTCTCCTGCATTTTTTGTCCCCCTCCACCCCGAATGCCGAGACTCTGCATTTTGAGTGCCAATATTTCAAAAGAGAGCCCAGAAATACAGTATACTTAAATCTCCCACAATACTTATCTAGCAGATTTGTACCAGGTACCAGTAGTGTCACTGATCTCTTTTGTCCACCCAAATTGCTATTTAATTTCTGATCTCTGAAATATGCAATACACTGACTTGTATTAATGCCCACTACAGTGCCTGATGCTGTTGCTCTGAAAAGGCAATTTAAGGGCTATTCACCGAACATGCAATATTTAACAGCTTAAAAGCAAGCACCACATCTGGGAGCAACATATTATAATTACATATCCAATCAGGTTGTTTGTCTTTTCGGCTTTTCCTGGTTAGGGGTCGCCACAATGGAACTCCAGTCCGCTTATGATTGGCAGTAGATTTTTGTTATGGTGCCGAGTTGCCAGACCGACGCCCAACCTTAAGCGAAGGCACGTCCATTCACGCATGTCTTTCGTGGGCCACTCGACTGTGGGGAGGACTACATATCCAATCAGGTATTTGCTCAAAATAAAATCTGCCTTGAAGATTGCGCACTCCAGTACTCTGATCAAAATTAGATTATACTTCAAGTTTGGCCTTTCCCTTCTCCCTGGAGTAAAGCATCAAGTCTAGTTATGAAAGTGGATATATCTTCAGTTTGTTTTTCCTCACAATAATCCCCACCCCCTCAAAAGCAGAAGTCTGGAACAAAACACATACTGACCTGGAGATAGGATCCCAAGCCCAAGCAGAAGACCTGCAAGCAGTTTTTTCTTTACATGAATCAACCCCAAGACAAGCAAGTGTCTTACTCAGGTTAGTAGGGAAGTATGGCAGGGAAAGAGTGAGTGGAGTATGCACCACAACCCATAGAAACCCACAAGAAAGGAACCAGATGTTAGAAGTGTTTATATAGGTATTGTTATACCCCAAACAGACCCCACAGAATTTTTTCCTCAGGTTAACTGCAAATGTTGGAGGTGTGTTGGGGAAGACGGAGGTAATTGGGAACATATTTTTTGTGAGTGTAATGAGTTGGTGGATTGTCAGAAATACTGGACCCACAAATTGGTATAGCTAAGGAAATTGTTTTTTTTTTTTGAGCTGTGATAGAGAAAAGAGAATTTCCTACATACAGTAAAGCCTTGCCGAGTTTAATTCTGGTAGCTACCAAAAAAGCAATTACTAGAAAATGGAAATCAAAGTCTAAACCAACTGTACTAGAAGTAGTGAATATAGTAACAGATAAAAACTGGAAGAAAGATCTTTAAAAAAAACAGTAGGGGCAAGTTACATAAAATGGGATTTGTGGGAACAACACACACAGAATAATGTTTTGGAGGAGGAATGAGTAAAGGAAGGCAGGAACTGAATGAGGTATGCAATGTTTGACTTAAGGTCTGTACATTAGATTGTGATGTATGTCTGCAACTGAAAATATGTCAATATGGTTTGTTTTCATTTACAAGACTACCTATGTCATAAATGATAATTCAATAAAGATGTTTGTTTAAAAAAAAAGAAAGATAGGCATCAGATGGAAGAGGTGTGGGAGAAATGACATTGCACAACTAGACATTGTAGAACATCTGCAATTTCTCTAAATTCCTACAAAACTGTCCTGGGGCGGTCCATTTATTGCACTGTTCTAACTTGTTGCTACTTGTGTATCTCTGCTGAACAGCCTGCCTGCCCCTGTGGGAGTGGTTACTGCCTAGAAACTGTAGTTTTATTGGCCATTTTGGGTCAATTCCAAACTCCTTGATCCCCCTCTCTTAAAATCAGATTGCCTCGTGGTTTTGGCATCTTTTCAGACTTGTTGGCTGTTGGTGAAGCACCCACCAAGAGGAGAAAACGCTGAGAGAAGAAAGGAGCCACTTTTGAGATTTTAAGTATTTTTCTTAAGATTATTTGTTCAGATTTCTGCATTGCCGCCTACTTTTTGGTGTTTTCCAGCTTGCTAAACTTGATATCTGTATTAGGAACTGTATTTAGAACACATCTAGAGCCTGTTTACTGCATTTCCTGTGTTGCACTTATTTTAAAATCGTTTTTTTCTTAAAACTTGCATTTTACCTGTCTCTGGCCTAGCACTCAAGTGTGGGGTCATTTATTGCACTGTTCTAACTTTTTGCGACTTGTGTATCTGCTATCTTTAAACAAAACAAAAAAACTTGCTTTTTTCCCACTTTCTGAAATTTAAAAAAAAGTTCAGTTACAGATTTGCTGTTCTGAACTGTTTGTAAGTTTCTTGGAGGCCATTGCTTGCTTGGGCTAAAGGGAAGTCTCTGTGTTCATCAGTGGCAGTGGTAAACACTGAACAGCCTGCCTGCTCCTGTGGGAGTGGTTACTGCCTAGAAACAGTTAGTTATGTACTCACCATAACGATCGATGTATGTGGTCCATCTTGCCTACATTCTTTACTGATGGGTTCGGAGCCGAGAATCGGCTCTGACTCGGCCGACTATTTTCTAGCACAAAGTCTCTAATTGGCTGGGCTAACTGCTATCCCAGGATGCACCTCGCCCCAACCCCCAGATCTTGTTTGCATACATCGCAATCACTCCACATACACAAACCTCACTAAGAGGAATATCACCCACCAGGAAAAAGGAATAAACCCAATTTTGAAGGGTCTCAGAGCAATTTTCCTCCAAATCCTTCAGGCAGGGGGCGGGTGGGAGGGTATGTAAGAATGTAGGCGAGATGGACCACATACATCGATCGTTATGGTGAGTACAAAACTAACAGATGTTATGTGGTCCTATCTCGCCTACATTCATTACTGATGGGGCAGCGTCCCTAGCACCTCTAACCCGGGAGGCTCATAGGAAAATACTCCTGAGAACTGTGGAACCAAAGGAAGCCCAGCCTCTAGATGCCATGTCCAGCTTGTAATGAGAGATAAAGGTGTGATGAGAAGCCCAGGTGGCCGCTGCACAAATGTCGCCCAAGGAAAGCCTGGCATGATACGCTATTGAAGTCGAGACTGCCCTGGTGGAATGAGCCTTAACTGGGAAAGGTAAATTTCTGCCTGCTGATGAGTAAATAAAGGAAATGCAATCCTTAATCCACTTAGAAATTGTGCACTTGGAAACAGAGCTACCCATTCTATTCTCCGAGAAGGACACAAACAATTGATCCGATTTTCTTACATGTTTCATCCTGTGTAAACAGAATCTTAGTTGATGAAATTTGAACTCTGCTTTGTTGGAGAAGTTGGGAAAAAACACAGGAAACTCAATAGATTGGTAGAGGTTAAACGTAGCAGACACCTTAGGGAGGAAGGACGGATCAAGTCTCAAGGATACCCTGTCCTTATGGACGATCAAATACGGGGGCTTAATGGACAACGCTTGAAGTTCTGATACTCTTCTAGCCGAAGTGATGGCCACCAAGAACGCCGCCTTCCAGGATAAGAATTTTAGTTCGCAAGTGGCAGCCGGCTCAAAGGGCGGAGAAGTGATGGCTTGCAATACCAGATTTAAACCCCATGGCATGACTGGTTCTGACACAGGAGGGCGAGGTAACCAGGCTCCTTTCAAAAAGGCCTTGCAAAGTTCATGGCCCATAAGAGCGGGCTCATAGGATACATGGAAGTTAGAAATGGCCGCCAGCTGCACCTTAATGGTCGAGGGAGCGGAGCCTTGTCGGAAGAGCATAGCTAAAAAGTCTAAGACCGCTGATATAGGGGCTGTGAAAGGGTCCAGGCCTTGGGTCTGAGCCCAGATGGAAAATCTCTTCCATTTGCTAGAGTAAATTCTTCTGGTGGAGGACTTGTGAGACGACGATAGGATATGCACCACCTCAGGTGAAAGGGAATGTAGTCTAACTATTGATGGAAGTGGAGCAGCCAGGCTGTCAACCTGAGGGACTGTAGGGAGGGGTGGAACTGTCCCGACATGTGAGTCAATACGTCTGGCACTGGATCAAGAGTCCAAGGACCGTCCACTGTGTACCGCTGAAGGAAGGGGAACCAGACTTGGCGGGGCCAGTGTGGAGCAATTAGAATCATCTTGCTTCCCAAGTAAATGGCCTTCTGAATCACTCTTGGTAACAAAGGAAATGGAGGAAAGGCATAGAGCAGACCGGGAGGCCAACCATGGACTAGAGCGCCCCTGGGTGACTTCCCCCTGTGGGGGGATCACGGTGAAGTAGTTGCTGCATTTGGCATTGAGGGGACTGGCAAAGAGATTGCAGCAAGGCTGACCCCACCTGCTGAAGATGCGAGTCACAACTCGGTTGTTCAGAGACCACTCGTAGGGCATCAGAATAGCTCTGCTTAGCCTGCCTGCTATCACATTGGATTTTCCCGGAATGTGCGTTGCCACTAGAAACCATTGAGAAGACACTGCCCAATTCCACACTCTCATGGCTTCTCTGCAAAGGGGGTAAGACTTGGTTCCACCTTGCTTGTTCAGGTACCACACAACTGACATGCTGTCCGAGTGAATAGCAATCGTTCCCCGGGGACGAGAGCTCTGGAGTGCTTGCAACACTAATAGCGCTGCTCTCATCTCTAGGACATTGATGTGTAAATGTACCTTGTGATCCTGCCACGTGCCTTGGACCGTTCTGCCCAGATAATGCCCCCACCACCCTATCTGGGAATTGTCTGTGGTCACTGTGGCAGCAGGAGTCAAGGGAACTAGATTCCTCCCCTTGTCCAGGTTGGAAGAACATAGCCACCAATGGAGATCCTGTCTGCATTGTTCGGTGAGGAGAATTGGATGAGAGAGAGGTAATTTTTGAAAGGACCACTGGACTGAAAGGAACCGCTGGAGGATCCGCATGTGTAGCCTGGCTAAGGGCACTAGCATGATGGTCGCCGCCATGGACCCCAATAGCTGAAGAACTAACCTGGCTTGAGCCTTCTTGCGGGGCAACAAAGCTTGGACCGAGATTGCAACACTGTTATTCTTTCTAGAGGTAGAAAGGCCCTCATTTGAACAGAGTCTAGCTCTGCGCCTATAAATACAACACGATGTGAGAGCAGCAAGGCCGATTTTTCCCAGTTTGATGTAATTCCTAGCCTTTGGCAAAGGGTTATAGTAGCCTCCCTGGCTTGAATGAGGAGATGCCTGGTGGGGGCGGTAAGGAGCCAATCGTCCAGGTAAGGAAACACCTGGAATCCTAGACGTCTCAGGTGAGCTGTCACCACTGCCAAGCACTTGGTAAACACCCTAAGGGCTGTGGTGAGACCAAAGGGCAGGGTTCGAAACTGGAAATGACTGGCTCCCAGCCGGAAGCGTAAATGATTCCTGGATGCCTTGTTTATCTTGATAAGGTAATAGGCATCCTTGAGGTCAATGGAGCACATCCATACTCCCTCTCCCAGCAATGGGAAGATGGATTGAAGAGTGACCATTCGGAATTTGGACTTCAGGACGCAGTGATTCAATCGGCTGAGATCCAGAATGGGTCTCAGGTCCCCTGTTTTTTTCGGCACCAAAAAGAATCTGGAATAAGTTCCTGATCTGATCTGGTCTGAGGGGACCGGTTGGATGACTTCTTTTCTCAGCAGCTTTGATATCTCTAGTGCTGCTTGATCCCTTTAACTGGGTGGAACATCCGGGATTTTTTTTGATTGGGGGAGGGGATGAAGCAAAGGGAATGGTGTAACCTCCAGTAATTATTCGAAGCACCCATCGATCCTGAGTGATGCTCTCCCAGGCTTGAGGATGCCTCGAAAAACGGCCCCACCACTGGCTCCGGAATAGCACAGTCGGGCAGATCCCTCAGGGATGCTGATAGGAAGATTCGCGAAAGGAGTCGCAGTCTCCCAAATTGCGGGGGCCTCCCCTGCCCCTAGGATGGAGTCTTCCAGAATAATCCTCCCCTTCTCTGCCTCTGGAGGGGGGCTCACCATGAGTGGCTGGGAAAGACTTTTGTGACTTCTTGAACCACATCTTCCCTCCTCTCTGAGCCTTGGGATAAGGCTTAGAGGGAAGAGAAAAACGGGACCCTACGGCAGATAAAGTCTTACCCTCCTGCTCACATCTGGTGAGAGTGTCTTTCACTTTGGGTCCGAAAAGAGAGGACCCATCGAAGGGGGCGTCAGTGAAGGAAGACTTGAAGGCCTCCGCGAAGTGACATAGGCGCATCCAAGCTTGCCTCCTAAGAGCCAAACCTGAACTAGCTGCCCTACTCGCCCCTTCGGCTGCATAAGATATGAGCCTCATGGACGAGTTGGCAATGGAACCAAGGGTAGACAACTGGGCATTAACAGTCTGCGCTACCGCCTCAGGCATGTTACCTGTCAAGGTATCTCCCAACTCTTTGAGGAGATCTCTCTGGAGCCGAATAAAGTGACTAAGGTAATTCAGTGACAGCAGTGTAAAGGTCGCTGAAGACAGGGTACGCTTCCCATAGCGATCCATACTCCTGGACTCCTTGTTAGGAGGATGGACGGAGGAAGAAGCCTCTGCAACTTCCTGCTGAGTGGCTGACACCACCACCATGGCATCTACAGGGACCCCTTTTGTCAAGAACTCTTTCCCTGGGGAAGCAGACAGGAACTTATTTGGACGACTGGGCACCGGTTCCATGGAATCAGGGTGCTCCCACACCCTTCGACAAATCAGGTCTAAGAGTTCATCAAAGAGTGGAGACACCCAGGAGGCAGAAGGTTGAGCTCCGAAGGCCTTGAGAAATACCAACTCCTCCTCAGAGGGGGGCTTGGAGGGCCAGTTGCCTCTCCTGCCTCAATATCTCCAGGATGTCGGAGAAAGAGACATCATCGGAGGATGACTTAGGGGACCACTCTGCATCTTCGAGGTCGGTATCAGAGGTGATGGACTCGTCTTGGGAGTCTAAGTGCTTCCTCTTGCACAAATTCTTCCTGGGAGGCTCCTCAGGCACAGACACTGAGGGGCCCTCAGAAAGTTGGGGACCACTCATGGGGGTGTCCTCAGGCCTTCGAGCTCTGCTGTCCACAGATAGGGGGGCGTCAGAGGCTCTAGCCGGGGTGTATGTGGACAGAGTGACCGATCCATGCAATGTCACTGACGACCTGGCCAATGCACTCCTCGTGGCCTCAAAGGTGGGCCCCCCCCCCGAATCAGAGGACTGACCCATCTCCGAGACCACAACCGGAGTCGGAGTCCCCCTAGCCGAAGTGCCGAGAGGGAGACTCAGACCTGACAGAAGTCCCGATGCATCCCCCTCAGGCCCAACCGAGGAAACCCGAGTGCCGAAACCAGATGACGGAACCAAAATGG
Source organism: Protopterus annectens (assembly GCF_019279795.1). Taxonomy (NCBI): domain Eukaryota; kingdom Metazoa; phylum Chordata; order Ceratodontiformes; family Protopteridae; genus Protopterus; species Protopterus annectens. Next base: position 1,299,763,782 of record NC_056737.1, on the reverse strand, counting down.
TTGGAGCAGACGAAGGCACCAATAAACCCGCCAGGGGTATCAGAGCTGGAGCAAGGACATCACTCGGCGCCGAACACTCTGGCTCCGACGACACAGAGGTGCTCGGAGGAGGAATCATCGGTACCGACAAGGGGGTAGGCTCCGGGGCCGACTGGGTCAGAGCCAAAAACAATTTAGCTAACGCCGGCGACTGAAGGAGCCACTGGACCACTCTATCCACATCCAAATCAGACAACCTAGAGGATTTGGAGGAAACTGAAGGAGATGAGGATCTCCTACCTATGGACTCCTGTCTAACACTGGGTGACCGGCTCCGAATTGGCTCCAAAATGATCGGAGCCGAGGTCGACTCCAGTACCACAGATGCCTCCTGCGGCCCCGAGGACAATGGAGCCGAGGAGGCAGTATCCAAACCAGAGCTCTTGTCCTGCGGCTCCGAAGCCAACGGAGCCAAGGAGGTTGTAACTATTTTCAAAATCCTCTCCGGGGGCTCCGAAGAACTAGATGGAGCCGGAGATCTTTTCTTAGTTTTGGTAGATTTAGACTTGCCAGTAGAAGAAGCAGACTCTAGATCCTCTTCAAAAGCGGGCTTGACTAGGCCCTTCAAAATCAGTTTATTTTTCCTTTCGTGCAGCACCCTAGAGCTGAAGGAATGGCAGACACTGCATGAGTCTTGTAAATTAATCGCACCAAGGCAATAAACACAGATGGCATGCCCATCTGTGATCGACATTTTATAGGCACACTTAGAGCATTTTTTAAACCCGGAGGGTTTATGCTCCTTTTGCTCTTTCGACATGTCCAACAATATCCAAACACTCAACAACAAACAGGAAGAAGGCGGGAAACACCACTGGACACAGGAACTCTAATTTAAACATTCCCTAGGAAGGAACCGACAAAAAACACACTAAAGAACGAAGGCGAAGTAGAGAACTAGGTCCCTCTAAATTAAACGGGCCTAGCCCGCCAAACAAAAGGGAAACCACACACACTCTCCAAAAAAAAACTAACCGAACGGGCTCAAACACACAAAACACAATATAGCTATGAGAATAGCTTTAAGTCTAACAGAGAAGTATAAAACTTTAGAAAGTTTAGTAAAAGTGTACTTAGCCACAGCCAAGCTCGAGACCACGTCCTAACTCAACGAGCGGCAAACGAGATCTGGGGGTTGGGGCGAGGTGCATCCTGGGATACCAGTTAGCCCAGCCAATTAGAGACTTCGTGCTAGAAAATAGTCGGCCGAGTCGGAGCCGAACCCATCAGTAATAAATGTAGGCGAGATTGGACCACATAACATCTGCAGTTTTATTGGCCATTTTGAGTCAGTTCCAAACTCCTTGATCCCCCTCTCTTAAAACCCGATTGCCTCGTGGTTTTGGCATCTTTTCAGACTTGTTGGCTGTTGGTGAAGCACCCACCAAGAGGAGAAAACACTGAGAGAAGAAAGGAGCCACTTTTGAGATTTTAAGTATTTTTCTTCAGATTATTTGTTAACATTTCTGCATTGCCACCTACTTTTTGGCGTTTTCCATCTTGCTAAACTTGATATTTGTATTAGGAACTGTATTTAGAACACATCTAGAGCCTGTTTACTGCATTTCCTGTGTTGCACTTATTTTAAAATAGATTTTTTTCTTAAAACTTGCATTTTACCTGTCGCTGGCCTAGCACTCAAGTGTGGGGTCATTTATTGCACTGTTCTAACTTTTTGCTACTTGTGTATCTCTGCTATCTTTAAACAAAACAAAAAAATCTTGCTTTTTTCCCACTTTCTGAAATTTAAAAAAAAGTTCAGTTACAAATTTGCTGTTCTGAACTGTTTGTAAGTTTCTTGGAGGTCATTGCTTGCTTGGGCTAAAGGGAAGTCTCTGTGTTCATCAGTGGCAGTAGTAAACACTGAACAGCCTGCCTGCCCCTGTGGGAGTGGTTACTGCCTAGAAACTGTAGTTTTATTGGCCATTTTGGGGCAATTCCAAACTCCTTGATCACCCTCTCTTAAAACCCGATTGCCTCGTGGTTTTGGCGTCTTTTCAGACTTGTTGGCTGTTGGTGAAGCACCCACCAAGAGGAGAAAACGCTGAGAGAAGAAAGGAGCCACTTTTGAGATTTTAAGTATTTTTCTTCAGATTATTTGTTAAGATTTCTGCATTGCAGCCTACTTTTTGGCGTATTCCAGCTTGCTAAACTTGATATCTGTATTAGGAACTGTATTTAGAACACATCTAGAGCCTGTTTACTGCATTTCATGTGTTGCAATTATTTTAAAATTGTTTTTTTTTCTTAAAACTTGCATTTTACTTGTCTCTGGCCTAGCACTCAAGTATGGGGTCATTTATTGCACTGTTATAACTTTTTGCTACTTGTGTATCTCTGCTGTCTTTAAAGAAAACAAAAAGAAATCTTGCTTTTTTTCCACTTTCTGAAATTTTAAAAAAAAGTTCCGTTACAGATTTGCTGTTCTGAACTGTTTGTAAGTTTCTTGGAGGCCATTGCTTGCTTGGGCTAAAGGGAAGTCTCTGTGTTCATCAGTGGCAGTGGTAAACACTGAACAGCCTGCCTGCCCCTGTGGGAGTGGTTACTGCCTAGAAACTGTAGTTTTATTGGCCATTTTGGGTCAATTCCAAACTCCTAGATCCCCCTCTCTTAAAACCCTCTTTTGCGCATAGTGCAGCATCGGGCAGTGCCGCTTAATAAGGTTTTAAACTATTCCTAGCTTCACAAAGTCTGCTCTTCACTTTTTCCCTTAGAACTGTTCCAAATCTCATAGTAAGTACTCTATTTTCCTTCTAAAACCCAGCAGTAGCTAGGATAAGTGTCTTATAAGTAAGCACTAATAAACTAAAGCACTACACCCTCTTATACTCCCTTTAAGTACTTGGCTCCCTATTGGTCCGTTTTGATCAAGTCAAAAAGTAATTCCTTATACTATTCTGGCATGTCCAAAAGTCAGTTTCAGGTTTACTCTCCAGTCCAGCTGGTGAATATGGGAGTCTTGAGGCAATGTTACAACTGCCTTATGTACACAGACCACACACTCCTCTTCCCAACAAGCTCAAATATATGTGAGAGATGCAACTATATAGCCAAACTGGAGGCTGAGCTCTCTCAACATAGTACTGGCACGGTCAGTCTGGAGGAGAAGGTAATCACACACACCACAAATCCAGTCTCACATAGACCTATCGCAACAGCAAACCAAACAGATAAACACACAAAAACATACTCACAGGGCGGCGCAGTGGTGCAGCGGTTAATGCTGTCGCCTCACAGCAAGAGGTTCTCCGGTTCGATTCTCGGCTGGGGTGCCTTCTGTGTGGAGTTTGCATGTTCTCCCTGCGTTCGCGTGGGTTTCCTCCGGGTACTCCGGTTTCCTCCCACATTCTAAAAGATATGCTTCTGGAGCATTTCTCCCCGGGCCTCCGCTAAAAACAGGATCTGTGGAACCTAGTCGGACATTCCCGGTCAACAAATGTTAAATAAAATAAAAATAAATAAATACTCGGAGGCTCTAAATAAAAATCTGCCCAAGCAACAGAGACCTCCAAAGCAGACATCCAAGCAACTGCTACCCCACAACAATACCCATGTATCACATAGTTCACAAAGTCAGTGTGCCACACAGTCACAGCCCTTAAGGCTAAACAATACACCTAATACACTTGTAATAGGTGACTATTGTCAGACACACTGACGTCCCTCTCACCAGGCTGAACAAGGAGAAGGTCAATGTAAGCTGCCTGTCGGGTGCCAGGATCCACCACATAACACAAGCACTCAGGTCACTCCAAAGCAAGTACAAATATGACTCCATCATTGCCCATGCTGGTGTGAATGACCTGAGACGTACCTCCCTGGATTACATGAAAAGAGACAGAGGAGCTCTCTGATCATGTGGCCCAGGCCGGTATGACCCTGACCTTGAGTAGCATCTTACCCTCACCAAGAATGATACCACAGAATAAAGACAAAATGATCAATTTCAACAATTGGCTAAAGTATTGGTGTCACTCAAAGGGGTCCAGTGTCTGTCAGCCTGGGATGACATGCTTGACAAGCCACGTTGCTTCGCTAGGGACGGCTTGCACCTGTCACCCCTGGGTTTTCAAATACTGGCCAAGGCTCTTGCTACCCCCATAGTGCCTTTTTTAGGCAAGGCTCAAAAGACAAACCCACCTCCTTAGACAACACAAGGAAAAGGAAACTAAGGGTAATGCTGCTCAACGCCAGAAGTCTAAACCTCAAGATGCACTTTTCGAGGCTCTCCTCAGTATGGAGAATATCGATATCTGTGCAGTAACAGAAACCTGGTTCAAAGCTCCAGAGAGCACCCCAGCACTACCAGGCTATACCTCATACCATGCTTTTCGGCCCCAAAACTCAGACTGAACGACAAGAGGAGGGGGAGTATCCATATTCATCAAAGATACCCATACCTCCAGGCTAGTGGCACTGCACGAAGCATCTGAAACCATCCATGTGCAACTAACAGTGGGCAAAACTGCCATCCAGTTTGTAGCCTGCTAAAAGACCACCCTCCCAAACTCAGGAACCCCACTCGGCTTTCCTGAAGACACTGGAGAATATGAAGGTCTCTCCAAACACCATTATATTGGGTGACTTTAACTACCCAAACATAGACTGGGAGCACTACTCAAGCCCCAACACCCTAGCCCAACGGTTCCTAGAATTTATAAACTCAGATGCCATGGAACAACTGGTCACCACTCCCACAAGAGGGGAAAACATATTGGACCTGATCATCACCAACATGGGGACTCTATGTTCCATACCAGAAGTATACCCCTCATTGTTAAGATCTGACCATAAATTAATCACTATGGATATCCATAAAACTTCTCAAAAGCAAACCTCCCACTTCTCAAAACCGAGGTGGAATCATTCAAAGCCCCAGGGCCAGTGGAAAATACAGCCCAAACCGCAGAATCCTTCACAAACGCATTCTATAGATACCTACAGGAATGCATGGATCGTGCTATCCCAAATAAAACCAAGACACACTCCTCCAAAGGCAGGAGACCTGTCTGGTGGACCCCAGCCATAAATAAGCTGTACAACAGAAGGAGGAAGCTACTACAAGATAGAGCAAAATCCCTGAAAGGGAAGGCAACTCTGATCAGTACTAGCAAGAAACTATGATCCCTCATAAAATCATGTAAGGCTAGCTTCGAAAGAAAAATTGCACAAGACGCTAAAGATAATCACAAGGCTTTCTTTAGTTATGTCAGAAACCTGGGTGGAAACTCCCAGATATGCTCTGCGTTAGTGCAAAATGGCAAAAAATACACTGAACCCACAGACATTACCAACATCCTGGCAGACAGGTTCAGTGCAAACTCTCCCCCCCCCCCCCAAATGAGCAAATGACTATCCCAACAGAGTGTAGCCTCCCTGACATCACAGATGCACAGGTGAATGCTGCCCTCTCCAAAGCAAAAAACACAGCATCAATGGGACCGGACAGTGTCCTGGGCTGCGTTTTACATGAGCTCCAAGAAGAACTGAACCCTCACTTAAAATCACAGTTCAGTCTCAGCCTTACAACAGGATATGTACCCAAAGAATGGCGTACAGCAACAGTGGTCCCACTCCATAAAGGTGGTGCCACAACAGACTCCGGAAACTATCGCCCTACAAGCCTAACTAGCCTGGTCTGCAAAGCTATGGAGCATATCATCATGGAACTCATAAACAATGACACTGGGAACCTCCAAACACTGGATCCTACCAAATTCGGCTTTGTTAAGGGCAGATCTTGCCTCTTGAACCTAGTCAATTTCTTTGAAACCGTCAACAAGGCCATAGACGAAGGGAAGGTAGTCCACATAGCCTACCTTGACCTTGCAAAAGCCTTCAACACAATACCCCACTCGGGCATCATAAATAAGCTCACCAGCTTAAATATCAACCCCTATGTCACAAGATGGGTTGCAAACTGGCTTAGGGATAGAACCCACATGGTCAGAATTGCAGGTGCCATGTCAGACTCTAAACCAGTTACAAGTGGCATCCCACAAGGCTCAGTTCTGGGACCTTTCTTGTTCGGTATATATTTCTCTGAAGTACAGGCTAACACAGGAGGACTATGGCTGACAAAGTTTGCAGATGACTGCAAACTGGGGGCCATGATCGACTCACCGGCTGACACAAGCATCCTCCAAAAAGGTCTCACAGAGACAGATAACTGGTGCCAGAGCCATGGCCTAAAGCTAAATGCCAAAAAGTGGTTAGTCATCCCCTTTGGGAAAAGCAAAGTGCCCACAAATTACCACATAGGTGGTAATCCATTAAGTACAGAAAAAGTAATTAGGGATTTGGGGACCCAAGTAGATTGCAATCTCTCCTTTGACAATCACATTGCCAAAGTGGTTAGAAAGACATTCTATATAGCCCACCTTATCACGAAGGGGTTCACATCTAGATCAAGAGAAGTCATTGTGCCCCTCTACTCATCAATCATTAGGCCCATAATTGAATACAATGTCCCATTTGGGATGTACCTTACCCGACACCTGCTACAACTAGAAAGACCCCAAAAGTACCACACCAAGAGGATCAAGGGACTCAAACAGATGCCCTACGCAGTTAGGCTAAAGAAACTCCAACTCTACTCAGTTGCTTACCGCCTACTCAGAGGCGATCTGTGCCTGACATATAAAGCCATGTCCAACCCAGAATTAATGGACATGCTCCACCTCAAGAAATCCAAATCCATCAGAACTACACGCTCCAGTGACTTGAACCTCAGCACAGAAATAAATAGAACATGCTGGAGGGACAGATTCATATCCCAGAGGCTCCCCTCACTCTGGAACAAAATCCCAATCCATGTCGGAGAGAGCCCCTCAATGACCCTCTTCAAGAAGAATCTTGACGTTTGGATGGGAGATCGTAAATTTACCCCTGGGATCTCTTCTGTGTCACTGCTAGACAGAGGCACGGTAAACTAACCTTAAATGGGCTATCTTCTGTGACCTACTATACAGAGGCACAGTCAACTAATCTAAGAAGGGTGGCGAAAGCCAAACACACTCTGGCCAAGCTTGTAAATGCCCTAGAGCAGACAGCCTAGTATGAACCTATGAAAGGGGCCTGTGCGACAACCTCAGTCGACAGAGGGGACTGCAAAGGCATCTCAACTTCTTCTACAGTAACACGCCTAGGTGGACTGGTGGACAGTGAACAAGCATCACTCAATACCCTAAGTTTTGGGTGCTTTTCCTTCTTACGCCTAGGGAGATCAACCTCAGTCCTTTCAGTGGACAACATAGTACGTGAAGGCCTCAGAGACTCGCTGAAGTACTTCACTAAAAATCTCAGCACTACGCTTGACTGTTCTACTGTTAAAGAAAGCACAGAACCAACTGTTAGGTACAGTGTGTTCTGGGCCCAAACAAGTTACACAAAAGGAGTTAAAAGTCCCAGTGTGCTTGCCACAACTGAGACGATTATTAACTTTCTCTGGTACTAGTCATAAAACATATGAGAAGTTCCTCAACAGGGTACTTTGCTTCAGACATCTTTCTTTCTCTGGTGCGGACCAACCAACAAACTGATTAGCACTCTTTTGGGTTCAGACTACAAGAAATAACTGATGTTATGGAGCTGGCGGACCTCCTTTATACCCACACAAGTTAACGTCAATATGGGAGTCTGATGGCTTCAGGAGGAGGACGAGGATGAAGAGAAAAGTCTCACAGGCATGCCAGTCAAGGGCTTACAGGCAGGAAATCCCATCAGTTATGACTGCAACAGTGAAACACGAATAACATCTTTTTCTGCTTGGTACACACGGCGACCGTGTCCTTAAGGAAGGTTGAAGAAGGACTCTCAGCACGGCATGGCATGTAATTACTAAAATATAAACATGAGTCAAAGTACAATCAACTGGTTTAAAGCTACAACACTCACAGCTGAATCAGTGACATGACTAACACTCCCTCCTCCACAGACCCTGCTACTATAAGGCTAAGTACTAAGACTCTACATTTACCATTTTCACCAGTGACATGTATAAGTCAGTTAAAAAAAATGGCTTCATAGCATAATATACTGGCAACACCTCCCCAATATCAAAAGCATCAACATTACAAGAACTCCAAGACGTCACACAAGTTTTTAATGTCGTTGAAAAAGAAGTTATGTACTTACCATAACGTTCAATCTGAGAAGTTGTACTTCATTTGTCTTCAACCTGTGGGAATACGGATCCATGTCAAATCTGAAACGGCAAAGATTACAAGCATCAGCTCCGAGCTCCAGACTCCTCCCATTATCCATAATCCACCTCCCTTGCCTTCCATGCCCAGATCGAGATTGCTGAACTTACACTTATAACCTGACCTGATAACAAACTTGTGACTTATACTAACAGCCCGCAGGCTGAACATGCGCCAAAGTTCCGGGGGAAGGATGGTTGAAGACAAATGAAGTACAACTACTCAGATGGAACGTTATGGTGAGTACATAACTTTATCTGAAGTAGTTTGCTTTATTTGATCTTCAACCTGTGGGACAGAGTCCCCAGCTACTAAACTCCTGGGTGGCCCTCATGGAAGGATATTCCTGAGCACCGCGGAAGCCAAAGGATGCTCTCCTTCTAGATGTCAAATCCAACTTATAATGAGAGATAAACGTATGAGATGAGGACCAAGTAACTGCTGAGCAAATGTCATCTAAAGATACACTAGACCAGAAAGCTGCAGATGTAGCTATGGACCTGGTGGAATGAGCTTTAACCTGACCTGGAGGAGACATGCCTTTGTCCTTGTAGACCTGTAGGATGCATGAAGAAATCCATCTAGCTATCATGACCTTGGAAATAGGTTTGCCCAAAAAGTGTCTATAGAACGAGACAAACTGATCAGATTTACGGAAATTTTTTGTCCTGTGTAAATAAAATCATAACCGTCTGTGAACATCCAACATGTGTGGTTTGTATTCCATTTTGTTGGTAAAATTGGGAAAGAACACAGGTAAATTTACAGTCTGATTGATATTGACTGGTGATGCCACCTTAGGAAGAAAGGATGGACTGGTGCGAAGGGAAACTATCTTTATGAAAAATCAAGTAAGGAAATTTTATGGACAAGGCCTGCAACTCCGAAACCCTCCTAGCAAAGGTAATAGCAACCAGAAAGGCTGTTTTCTATGATAGAAACTATAGATCAACAGTAGCGGCAGGCTCGAAAGGCGGGGCAACCAGAGCTTGAAGAATCATAGTAAGGTCCCAATGGGGACAGGATCTTTGAATGGGGGGGGGCGTAGTAAAAAGGTACCTGTAATAAAGGCTTTACACAGTCTAGAAGATGCCAAGGATGCAGAATTCTCACCCACATGAAAATGAGAAATAGCATCCAATTGAACTTTGACAGTAGAAGAAAGTACAGTTTTGTACCTACCATAAATGTAGATGTTCGAAGATCCACATTGCTGCAGTCCTTACATATGGGTAGTCCGCTGTCCTCGGTCGGCCCGAATACCAAAGTATTAGGCTGACGTCGGTCAAGGCGCTTAAAACTGACATCAGGACGTCAGGGTACAAAAGCGCATGGCCGACGTCATATCCTCAGTCTTTTCTTGCCCCAGATGTCAGAAGGCCCTAACAAGAAAGGCCAAAGCCAAAAAACAGCAAAAAATAACCAACCACCCCTGCACTAACCATATTTACAATATGTACAACCCAAACCACACCACCACCTCTAACTACAGAGGGGAAGGAGGGAGGGTAAATTGGACTGCAGCAATGTGGATCTTCGAACATCTACATTTATGGTAGGTACAAAACTGTACTATGTTCTTCATCTCACATTGCTGCAGTCCTTACATATGGGTAGAATCCCAAAGCAGAGGTAAGGGAGGATGGCAAAACTATAAAGCATTAGGGGCTGCCAAAATGCCCTGTAAAATTGCAGTGGCAAATCCAGCCCTAGATTTAGAGTAAAGTGGAAGGTGGTAATGCTTAGAGAAAGTATGCACTGAACTCCAAGTAGCTGCCTCCAAAATATCTTTAGTAGCCACCCCCCTTAAAAAAGCTGTAGAAGTGGCAGTAGCCCTAGTGGAATGAGGCCTAATCCCAGCTGGAATCTCCTTACCATGATGGGAATAACAGAAAGCAATACAAAAACCAATCCACTTAGAAATAGTTTGTTTTAAAACAGGCTTGCCCTGAGAACCCAAAGCAAAAGAAACAAAACTGCTGAGACAGCCTGAACCCTTTAGTTCTGCTCAAATAATATCGCAACTGTCTGTGTATATCCAAAGTGTGCAAAATCCTCTCCCCTTTATTTTGGGGGTTTGCATAAAAAGTAGGCAAATGAATAGTTTGGTTTAAAGCCACACTAGAAACCACTTTAGGCATAAAAGAAGGGTTAGTACGCAAAGACACCCTATCCTTGTGGAAAATTAAGAAAGGCTCAACCGCCATAAGGGCCTGTAATTCAGAAACCCTTCTCGCAGAGGTAATGGCCAACAAAAAAGCAGTTTTCCATGATAAATATTTCAACTCTGCAGTTGCTGCAGGCTCAAAAGGTTGTAGAGTGAGTTTCTCCAACACAAAATTGAGATCCCAAGCAGGAGTAGGAGCTCTACGTGGGGGTCTTATATTCTTTGCCCCTCTAAGGAATTTCTTAAACAAAGGATGAGAAAATAATGGTGGGTCACAGTCATAGTGAGCAGAAATTGCTGCAGCATGAACCTTTATAGAGGAGAAGGACAAACCTTTGTCCAATAACTCAGTAAGGTATTGAAGAGCAACACTTAAATTAGGTTTAGAAACATCAAAGTCCTTTGCTGTACTCCAAAATAAAAATCTCCTCCATTTATCTGCGTAAACTTTCCTTGTACTAGAGGCCTTCTGGCCTCCAAAATAACATTCAAAACTTGTTGTGGAAGCTGAGACCCTCCAGGGTTTAAAACAGAATATGCCAGGCCGTTAGATGTAGAGAGTGAAGTTTGACATTGAGTAAATGACTGTTCTCCTGAGACAGCAGGTGAGGAATCGAAGGCAAAGGCCATGGAGGCTCCCGTACCAAACTTCTCAGTAATGGGTACCAGTGCTGTCGAGGTCAATCCGGAGCTATTAAAATCATGGTTGGCTTGTCCTGTCTGACCTTCAGGAGTACCTTTGGGAGGAGAGGCAGAGGTGGAAAGGCATACACGTGAAGATTGCTCCAATTGAATGAGAGAGCATCCACTTTCCAAGCTGTGGGATGAAACCTTTTTGTGCAAAACTTTGGCAGCTGGTAATTTAGTGGAGAAGCGAACAGATCTATGTCTGGAGTTCCCCATAACACTGTCAATTTCTGAAATACATGAGGATCCAATTTCCACTCGTGGGGATCCATAATTTGTCTGCTCAACACATCTGCTAAGGAGTTCTGTGCTCCTGGCAGAAACCTTGCCTGAAGATTTAGCTGTAAACTGAGAGCAGTCTCCCACAAAATCATTGCTTGTTTGCATAGAGGATATGAATCGTCCCCTTGCTTGTTGATGTACCACATGACAGTTGTGTTGTCTGTTTGAATCAACACCTGCCCTGGAAGAAGTAAATCCTTGAAAGCTATCAATGCAAATTGGACTGCTAACATCTCCTTCAAGTTGATATGTAAATGTTGAAGTCTGGCAGGCCACGTGTCTTGTACCCATTTTCCATTTAGATGAGCTCCCCAAGCTTTGTCTGAGGCATCTGTCGTTAGAATCTGACTCGCCTCTGGTCGGGTCACAGAGAGTCCCTTGTTTAGGTGACATTCCTGAGCCCACCACAAAAATTCCTTTTGAATGCAAGGTATTATCTGAATGACAGTGTCCATATCTTGGCAGTGCTGCGTCCATACATTTTGAGATACCATTGTAGCTTCCTCATATGCAGTTTGGCATTGGGAAGTACCAGAATACAAGATGCCATGAACCCCAAGGCTTGAAGGACTGTCCTTGCAGTCAGCCTGGACTGACGAGACAATTGGTGGAAGTAAAGAGAAAGATTCTTTTGTTTGTCCGGGGGGAAAGAGGCCATCTGGGATGCTGTATTCAGTCTCACACCCAGAAAGCACATGTCCTGAGAGGGTACTAGACTGGACTTTATTTCGTTCACAGAATACCCCAGGCATCTTAACACTGCCATCACATACTGTAAATGATGAAGAAGTTCGTCCTTTCCTTGGGCCAGAATCAGGCAATCGTCCAAATAAGGATAGATTTGTATTCCTCTTAGCCTGAAGAAAGCTACCACTGGAGCCAGAACCTTCGTGAACACTCTGGGCGCAGTAGATAAGCCAAAGGGCAATGCAGAGAACTGATAATGAAATGTCCCAGCCCGAAAACGCAGATACTTCCTGCAACTGGGCCTGATAGGAACATGAAGGTAAGCCTCCTTGAGATCCAGAGTCACCATCCAGTGATCTTTGCCCAGCAGAGGTAAAAGCTGTTGTAACGTCAACATTTTGAACTTGGGAATGTCCAGATATGTGTTGAGGATAGATAAATCCAAAATTGGTCTCCACGTGTTCCCTTTCTTTGGTACTAGAAACAGGCGAGAATAAAATCCTAGGCCCACTTCTGGCAGAGGGACCGGTTGTATGGCCCCTATTTGAAGTAGTAGAGAAATTTGATTGTGAGCCTCTAGTCTTTGCTGAGGAGGAACGTCTGGCATGCCTATGAAAGGAGGCAAGGTATGGAAATAAAACTTGTAACCTTGGTGTATGATATCCAATACCCATTTGTCTTGGGTAATCAAAATCCAATTTTCCTTGAAGAGTGCCAACCTTCCTCCCAAAGGTGCTGCCAGGCAAGAAGGATCTGGCAGCTGAAAAAGTAGGTCATTGGGCCTGTTTACGAAAGGACTGGCCCCTGCCCTCACCAAGATTGTGCAGGTGAACTCCCTGTTCTAGGTCTGAAAGAACTCTGAGCTCTGCCCCTACCACGTCTAGATCTACCCCTAGACTGAGAATCATAAGAAGGATACGTCCACCCCTTAGCAGGCCAATTCCTACTAAACTTGGAGGCTGAACTTGCAAAAATCTTTAACAGCCTGCATAGACTTAGCCTTGTCTTCCATTTTCTTCAAGACTGACTCCACAGGTGAACCAAACAACACATCAGACTGCAAAGGAGCATCCAAAATCCTTGTCTTAACATGGTCAGATAAATTCTGATCCTTCAGCCAGGCGTGCCTGCGAAGAACTGAACCAGTGGCAGCCACCCTAGACGAGGCCTGCACAGCATCAAAACCACATTGTAAAGAATGCTTACCCACCTGTTCAGAGACATGCACCAAATCTTGTAATTCTTTACACTCAATGCCTTCCGCCAGAGCATCCACCTTAGACTTCAATTGAGAAAGGAGATAGTTTTGATATTTCAACATATGAAACTGGCAATTCAAAGCCCTCATAGCTAAGGTAGAAGATGTATAGACCTTCTTTCCCCATCTATCCAAAGCTCTGGCCTCTTTATCTAGAGGAACCGGATTTTTTACAACAGAGGCCTTGACACCCTTAGGTCCCTGACTAATAGTTTCTGGGTCCGCCCTAGGACTCTTATAAAGATATTTATGAGCCTCAGGCACCCTGTAATACCTATCCGGTTTAACAGGCGCAGGAGGCAGAGAATCAGGATTAAGTGAAGCCTCTGAAAACACATCTTCCACAACATCCAGAACAGGGGGTATAGCTAAGGGCCTATGTTGAGGTAAAAGCAAAAATTCCCTAAGCCTTTTCCGTGAATCAGAGAAGTCCTGACCTTCCCACTTAAAATGTTCCCTCATAGAATGAAGTGTCTCTGAAAAAGAAAAATCCTCTGGAGGAGAAGGAGTGGAATCATCTGCATCAGAATCAGAATAAGGAGAGTACTCCTGCAAGTCTTCAGCCGAAGACTCTGAAACATCCGAAGCCTGCTCAAAACTTCCCAACTCTGGCTCCACCCTAGGCCTCTTATCAGGAGGGGGCAAAGAACCTCTAATCAGAGTAATCAAATCTTCTGCCATTTTAAGCATGTGCTTCTTAGGCACAGACCCTGCTGAACTAGGAGTGATACCAACAGAAGCTAAACCTGGCCTGCCTCTGGGAGAAGCCTTGGAAACAGAAGGAGAGGGCCTAACCACCCTAGGAAGGGAGGGGAGTACAGTAACCTGAGAAGCCCCTTCAGCCTGACCTGCCTCTTGAGAGGCCACATCCTGCAAAATCAAAGTCTCCCCCTGAGACTCCAAAGAAGTCTCTGTCGGAAGCACCGCTCCACTGAAGCCTCTAAAGAACCGGCGTCCGGAACGGACGACTCATCTTGCCTGGGTTTAACTGTTTTGTCTTTGCGCTTCTTCAGAAGCGGCCGGAGAATCCGACGGCATATTATAATTGCACCGCCATCAAGACCAGCCTAGCACAATCTAACCTTCGCTAATAGTGCGCTTATTGAACCTAGCACAAAGCGACACCCGACTACGTCGTGCTCAGGCCCCAAACAAGGAATGCACAAAGAATGATAATCCCTATGCGGTATCTGTTTCCCACAAGAAATACAGTTATTCACTTTTTCTGACATCCGGTAATACACTGAGGCAAGAAAAAAACAAAATATTCCCCAACGGGGTACTTAGCCAACTTGGATTCGGTCTGAAACTCCGAACTCGAAAAATTTCAGAACGCCGAACGGCATTTGCAACGCTGCTTCTGCATCGGACCATGCGGCAAAAAAGACTGAGGATATGACGTCGGTCATGCGCTTTTGTACCCTGACGTCCTGATGTCAGTTTTAAGCGCCTTGACCGACGTCAGCCTAATACTTTGGTATTCGGGCCGACCGAGGACAGCGGACTACCCATATGTAAGGACTGCAGCAATGTGAGATGAAGAACATCTAGCTCCATATGCTGGAAAATATCAGCTAGAAAATCAAGGATAGCGGAAATAGGAGCTATGAAAGGATCCAAACTCCTCTGAGAGGCCCAAAAAGAAAAACGTTTCCACTTGGTGCGATAAACCTTTCTGGCTGAAGAGTTATGAGCAGCTACCAAAATAGACTTAACTGAGGGGGAAAGTCCGGGAGTACTAATGACCACAGGAACCGGAGCAGCCAAGCCGTGAGCTTCAGGCTGTCCAGATTCAGATGAGGCACCCCCGATGGGTGTGAAATCAGATCCTGAGAGGGATCTAGGATCCCTGGTGGAGCCAGAAGGTGAGACCAAAGGAAGGGAAACCATAACTGGTGAGGCCAGAATGGGGCAATGAGGATCACCGTGCTCAGGGTAGGGCTCGAAATTGGTAATAATTGGCCCCAAGCCGGAAGTGGAGGAACCTCCTGGAGCTTCTGTGCAGTAAGCATCCTGGAGATCTAACGAGCACATGCAGTCGCTCTTTTGCAGGTACAGCATGATGGACTGTAGAGTGACCATCTCCTGGAACTTTTCTTTTGCCACTGACAAGTTCAGGATGGAGAGGTCCAAAATGGGCCTTAAGTCCTCCATTTTCTTTGGCACCAAAAAGAACCTGGAGTAAAAGACCGATCCGGACTGATCTGGGGGGACAGTATCGATGGCTCGTTTTTCTAGCAGCTTGGAAATTTCCTGTGCTGCTGCCTCCCTTTGCGTGGGTGGAACGTCCAGGAGGCATTTGGGAGGGGTTGGAGAACCGACGAAGGGGACAGAATATCCTTTGGATATGATTTGCAGCACCCAGCAGTCCGTTGTTATGGACTCCCAAGCCACTGGGTGCAAGGACAATTGTCCCCAGACTGCCTCAAGATTAGAGCAGTCGGACAACCCCTTAAGGTTGCTGCCCGGCTCTGTCTGAGGAAGGTTCGAGACCCCAAGTTTCGCGGAACCCCTCAGCCTTTGGGCCGGCATCCATTCTGACCCCCTCTGCCTTTGGGGGAAGAAGAGCCCTGAGTGCCCCAGGAATACCGAGACTTGTGGAACCACATCTTCTTTTGCCCTCACTGGTTCTGGGAAAAGGACCTTTGAGGGTTAGAGAAGTGGATCCCGACGGCAGACAGTGTCTTCCCATCCTTTTCACTCTGGACTAGCATATCCTTAACGGTCTTACCGAACAGAGTCGAGCCGTCAAAAGGGGCATTAGCAAAGGACGCCTTAAAGGGTTCGGTAAATTGGCACATGAGCCAGGCGTTACGCCTCATGGACACACCGGACCTAGCCGCTCCTTCCATTGCGTGGGACAGGAGTCGCATGGACGTATTCGATACTGCTCTCAAAGCGGCCATTTTCGCGGAGAATAAAGTCTTGTCCTCCTGTGACATGGACTTGGATGGACACTCCTCTAGCTCCTTCAGGTCGCATTGGAGTCTAGTGACATGGGCCACGTAGTTCAGTGCCCTTATGGAAAAGGTAGCTGAAGCATACACCTGCTTCCCTAGATGGACCATCATCCAGGACTCTCGGTCAGGAGGGTGGACCGAGGAACTTTCCTGAGATAGTTCCCTTTTGTGTCTGCTGCTACCATCATGGCATCCACAGGGGAGCCCTTGTTCCAGGAAGGTCTGCCTATGGGGGGACTCAAAACCTTATCGGGACACGTGGGGATCAGCTCCACCATATCACATTCCTTCCACACCTGCAAAGTGATGAAATCCACTAAAGGATCCGCTGGGGGGGGGGGGCACCCAAGATGTAGATGGGCCCGTGCCGAAGGCCTCCAGAAACAGACTCATCAGAGGAGGGCTTGGGGGCAGACCAACTTCCCCGCTGGCGCAGGATCTCCATGATGTCTCCAAAGGACACATCGTCAGGAGATGACCTTGGCGAGTCCTCCCCTTCATCTAAGTCTGTGTCCTCGGTTAGGGACTCAGGAGAGTCCAAGTGCCTCCTCTTACACATATGCTTGCGAGGCATATCTCCCATGGGGCTCTCCGCGGAGTGCTCGCAAGCCACCTGTCCCACTGGGGGAACCGCCTGGGGCCCTTCGGGCACGGGCTGTCCCTCTGGTAAGATGACAGGGACCGTAGACAGACCTGAGGGGGGTCTGGGTGGAGCCCGAAGGGCGGTCGGGGGCCTCGATCCAAAGGAGAGGACCCGTTCTACCACATCGAACGCCGAAGGAAAGCGGACATCCTATGAAGCCAAGTAGGAGGCCGGTCTCCCCAGATCCAATAAGAGAATAGGAGCCGGAACCAAAGTGGCCGGAGCTCCGAGAGGGGGAACCTAGACTGAAAGTCGGAGCCGATGGAAAAGGTTCCACTCCCTTGGATCTGACCCCCAGGCTCCGGCTCCGAGAGCGTTTCAGACCCAAACTGGTCAGATCCGAGATGCTACAGGCAGCTGCAGGTGTCGAGGATGCAAGGACTGTCAGCGCCGATACCCCGACCAAAGCCAACCTCGGATCCGAGAACTCCGAAGCCGAAGGTTGGATCAGGGAAGGAGTGATAGGCTGAAAAAAAGGAAGTGAGCTGCCCCATCCTGAGGGAGGGGGGGGGGGTTGCAAGACCTCCATCTGGATCTGTGTGCAGATGAAACACCTCATCATCTTATCCAGATCCATGTCAGAGAGAGACCGGGTGGACCAAGATGAGGCCGGACTCCAACCGGGCAGGTTGGGGAGCTAAGGCCCAGGAGAATGAGCGTGCCTCCTCTGGTGCCAGAGAAAACCTCGGAGATCGGAGCCGGGGGGGGGGGGGGAGTCAGAGATCCGAGTGGATTTACTGGATGACGCATGGCCCGGAGACCTCTTCCTCTTCTCTTTCGGCCTTGACTCTCTCCCGCGCTCAACCCACAGACTTAGAAGTGGGAGTTTGAGTCCCAGCCTGGGAGGAAGGGGAGGCCAGAGGCAGAGAAGCGGGAGAGGCAGCCACGGCAGCCGCCGTGACTGAAGCAGAAGACGAGGAGGGAGGATCAATGGCAGGAAGAAGCCCCTTGAGGGCCAAATTGGCCTTTCTGTCTTTCAGCGCCCGGGGGTTGAACCCCGCACAAATGGCACAGTCAACATTAAGGTGGGCCACACCTAAGCACAGTACACACAGAGTGTGGCCATCCGCTGGGGAGAGCTTATGGCCACCTCTGTGCAGCGCTTAAAATAAGCTTTTCAGCCATCCTAAGAAGAAAAGACAAAACTTTCCACTGAAATTTTAACACACATCAACTCACCACACACTAAACTGACTAGAAAAGTGGGGAGGGGTACACAGAGACAAACTACACTACCTAACTACTAAGAGCCTACACACAACGCTAAAGTGATGGGAGGGGAGAAAGGATAACTACGCTAAGCTAAAACGGCTAACAAAAACAGAAATTAGTAACCTACAATACCAGAAAAGTACCCTGCTAAACTGGAGCTTCTGAGACAAGATGCTATTGCAAATTGCGGCAAACGAGATTTGAGGATGGAAGGCAAGAGAGGTGGATTATGGGTAAGGGGAGGAGTCTGGAGCTCAGAGCTGATGCCTGTAATCTGTAATCTTTGCCGGTTCGGATCCGTATTCTCACATGTTGAAGATCAAATGAAGTAAACTACTTCAGATTAATGGTTAAAACTCTTGCCTAGTTCTAAATGTAAAAAAATATATTAATTTTTTTCAACAATAATCCTACAACACCAAGCCAAGACTTCACCATAATAAGTCTAACACACCTATTCAAGTGATTCATACAAATGTACGGTGGTTAATCACTGACAAAAAACGAAAGTTATGGAAGCACCGTAACAACCAATCTGTGTTGTCTGTTTCCATCTTTTCCTCAACAGATGGGTCTCACATTCAGCTACAGCCACTTCCAAGTTTTGGCTCCAGTGGTCAGGCTTCTCCGCTGACCTATAATTCCTGTGAGGACAGTGCATTACCTTAGATACAATTTGCCCACCCAAAAAAAGGTATTGGAAATTTTAGGTGTAGGCAACCTCAAAGTGCAACTGACAAACACTGATAGTGTGAGTGTGTGTGCGCGTATGTGTATGTATATATATATATATATATATATATATATATATATATATATATATATAGAGAGAGAGAGAGAGAGAGAAATACCCCTCAGGAGCCACTGAAGAAAACGGCAGTAGATAAAGTCACTGATCTGACAGAATGAGCTTTTGAGGAAGGGAGGAATTCCCCTTTCTTGAAAAGCAAAGGAAATGCACACAGTTAACCAGTGTGAAAAGAGTGACTTTAGGATTGATTTTCCCAATTCAGCAGTTGAGGAGAACACAAAAATCTGATCAGATTTTCTAAAGCGCTTGTTCAGATGTTGATGAAAACAAAGGACAATGAATGTCCAGCAAATACAGAGTATATTCACCTTTGTTTGAAAAATTTGTTAACATTGGAAGATTTATGAACTGGTTAATGGATGATTCAGAAGTCACCCAAAACAGAAATGAAGGTTTGTTTCTCAGAGACACTGTCCTTATGTAAAATTATAGATGTAAAGTTTGAGGAAAAGGCATGTAAGCTCAGAAATTCTCCTGGCAGAAGTGTCAGCCACCAAAAATAAAGTTTTCCAGGATAAAAGCTTCAGATCAACTTTAGCAGCAGATTTGATGGGGAAAAGGAACTGCCATGATGGGAAGGGAGGACAAGGTCCCTAAAACAGTCATTCTGACTTGTTACACTGTCCTTGCTTTTGGGGGGGGGGGTTCCTGAATTCATTTTTGTACCCGCTGCCATTTCTTCTTAAATGTCTGCTTACCAGCATTCTGTTGAAACTAGTTTTTTTTTTTTTTTTTTTGCCAAAACTGGATAAAAAGTTAGAGAATCCCTTAGAAAACCTGGAAAAACAGGGCTGAAAAATGTTAAGAGATTCCCCTGAATCAGCTTACCCCTTTCATCACACTTTTTGATCACTTCTGCAATAGGTGTAATATCCCAAGGAGGAAATGGATCTCTAAGAGGAGTCCAAAGTAAAAATGCACCTCAAAGGCAGGCCTTGAACAATGTAAGCTAAGATATGGCAGTATGATTTTCTCCAGTGTGGAAGGAGGAAGTTGCAGCTAACTGTTCTTAAATAGTGTAACAGTCTGCACCACCTTGAAAGAGATGTGGAAGGAAGTCCAAGATAGATGGAAAAGGGACTGAAAAAGAATCAATATTTTTCCTCAACCGAAATGGAAAACCTTTTCCATTTGCTTTTACAAGCCTTCCTAGTGGAAGGTTTCTGGGAGGAGGACACAATATGGACAAATGGGGATGACAACCTGGGCTGAACCACCACGGGAATTGCAGAAATCATGCAGTCAAGACAAGGGGCTGAATGTTTACATGAGGCAACCCCAATGGTTGAGAAAGTAAATCTTGATACAAGTTCAGTACCCAAGGTGGGTAAATTAGATGAGGCCAGAGGAAGGGAAACAACACTTGTCAATGCCAATACAGGAGGATTACCGTGAACTTTATCACTGATGTTTTCTGTAGGAACTTTGGAATCAAGGGCATTGGAGGAAGACATAAAGGAGTCCCGGAGGCCAAGGGTGTATTAGAGCATGACAACTCCTCCTGGTGGGGAACTGGAGTTAATACCTTGCTGAATTTGCTGCTGTGGAAAGAGACAAACAGATTGCAACAAGGTCAGCCCCAGACGCGGAAAATTAGCTCCGATACTAATAGGTTAAGGGGCCACTCGTGTGGAAGAAAGATGTGTCTGCTCAACTTGTCCGCCAGTATGGTGTATTTCCTTGGGCTATGCACTGCAATTAGAATGTGGTGAGAAAATATCACTCATTGCCACTTTCACATGGCCTCTTGACGTACAGGATAAGATCCATTTCTCCCCCGTTTGTTGATGCAGCGATGACTGCCATGTTGCCCATCTGAATGAAACTCACACTTAAGGGGAGATGATACTGAAATACCAGCAATACAAGGAGGACTGCTTTAATCTCCAACATATTGATATGAAGTTTGGCCTCTGAGACAATGTGCCTTGGTCTGTCATTCCTAAATAATGCCCCCTCACCCACATATCCCAGTTGGGATGTGTCCATGGCCACTGTGGCTTGGAGAAAAGGCAGAATGAATGGACATCCCTGTGGAACATGTGGTGATTCTAGTCACCAGCGAATGTGGTTTCTGCAAACGTTCATTAAGATGACCAGAAAGGATAAAGGTTGTTTTCTAATCGAACACAGAACTGCCAGAGTCCACTGAAGAACATGAATATAGAATCTACCCAGTGGTACTAAAGTGACTGAAGCAGCCATGCAGCCTAAAAGGCAAAAAAATGGCATTTCAAGTGGCATTTGTTTAGTACGATAGAAGTTTTAGGGCTTGTTGTGAAGAGATGAAATTCTTGAAGGGGGAAACTTTGCTATCTGAGTTTCCATGTCCAAGGTTGCTCCAATGAACTCCAGAGACTGAACTGGTTTTAACCTGGACTTTTTTAAATTCACTATGATTCCAAAGTCCATGCAGAGCTGGAGCAAGAAGTCCCCTGCTTTAACTAGTAGATTTCTCATAGGGGTGGTAATGAGAAAGTCATCCCGGTATGGGATTACTCAGAAACCCTACAGTCGTGGATAAGCTGCCACCACCTGTCATGCATTTGAACACCCAGACAGAGGGGAAATTACTGGGTTCCAGCCAGAAACAAAAATACTTCCTGGAGCGCTTTGTCCATCTTTACGTGGTAGTACACATCCTGAAGTCCTATACAGCATATCCAGTCATCTTTCCTCAGCAAATATAGACATCTATAAAAACACAAACTCCTCTATGTGGGTGTGTGCGTGTGTATATATATATATATATATATATATATATACATATATATATATATATGTATATATATATATATATATATATATATATATATATAGATGTATACACATGCATACATACACATGTACATAGGGTTTACTATCAAATGTGTTAACGTCAAAAGAAATTGAGCAAAAGATCAATTCACACGTCCGATTCCAGAATGTGGAAAAGGTCAAAATGTCACAAACACTTCCTGTTGGGAATTAAACCTTTGTTGACATCCGTAGACTGTGGTTCTATACTGCACATCACGAAAAGATTTTGCAGGGGGTAAAGCCCACCCTGCACCCCCCCCCCCCATGTGGAGGGCTGCACCTCCCACACCCCCTGCAGATGATATATTCCATCTCCGCCCTCTGCCATCTAACCTTGATGAATGACATTCAGAACCCATTTATCTGAGACCATCTGTTGCCAACAAGAATAGTGGAGATTCAGACTTTCTAGAAGGGAAAAGGAACTGCCATGATGAGAGGAGAGGAGAGGAGAGGACAAGGTCCCTAAAATAGTCATTTTGACTTGTTACACTGTCCTTGGTTTGGGGGAGGGGATTCCTGAATTCATTCTGGAACCCCCCTGCCATTTTTCTTAAACGTCTACTTACCAGAATTCTGTTGAAACTATTTGGGTTTTTTTTTTTTTTTTTTTTTTTTGCCAAAACTGGATGAAGAGTTAGAGAATCCCTTAGAAAACCTGGAAAAGAGGGCTGAAAAATGTTAAGAGATTCCCTGAATCAGCTTACCCCTTTGATCACACTTTTTGATCACCTCTGCAGCAGAGAAGCCAAAAAATAAATCTCTATCCAAAGGATAACTTAAAACCTCATTCTTTACCTCTTCTGGGATGTTCTGAGAACACAGACAGACAAATCTCCTCAAAACAGAATCAGTGGCCACAGCCCTAAAATGTAACAACCTGAGTTACAAACACACTGCAAACAATGAAACAATGAGTAGTGACTTGTACAATGGATAAAACTAAATTATTTAAAGCAGATTTTCTTCACAAGAATCAACTGCAGACAAAACATTCCTCATGCTTTCACAATTAGTCAGCATAAACTTTAACATACGAGCCCAATAATTCAAAATTCTGAAAATCAAAGATGCGGAAGCATAAACATTTTTCCCATACTTAACAGTCTTCCCATACTTGTCAGAAAGAAAAGACTGGAATTAGACAAATGTTTAGCAGCAGCAGGATTAACAAAAGCTATGGCTGCCAGGACAGGTTTGGGAAAAGGATATAAAAACTTTAAAGACTGAAGAACTTTACGCATTCAACCTGCCTTTTTAAAGGCAATAGGCTATCAGGAAAACTGCAGGCAGTGAGACACACATCCTTCAGAGTTGACTAAACTGAAAGGGTGAATGTTCTGCAAGTTCTTTGTTTAACAGCTCATAGTATTTCCTGAGGAACAGAGAAACCTCAAGAGTTCTCCCACTGAAAACACTGACATATTCTGGAAACAGTCTCATAGAAAGAGAAACCCCACAGGGAGAAAGTCAGAAACAGAATCTGAATTAAAGAGGAAAAAACCCTAGAAATGTCCCTTACCTTCCTGTCTAGATTCAGAATCATACATCTCTTCACGAAAACATGTATTCCACACCCCATTTTTCCAGAAACCACCTTATAAGGATTAACAGCATGAAATAAACCTGATCCAGAAGTAGGAAACTACTCACAGATGTTTAGTTTTTCCATTTCTTTTTGACAAGAAAAAATAAAACCAACAGTGCTATTAACTGCAGAATAAGCTTCCCTAGGATTAGGGTACAACATTCTGACTAAACAGGAAAGCCTTTCTGTTCTCTCTCCATAACAGACTAGAGTGGCTCTCCCTTGTCCACCGAGAGGACCCAAACAGTCACAGCGGATGTGGCTAACCCTCGGTTCATTGAGGCTGTAGGTGCTACACCAGAGGGACCCGTGGTTAAGATGGGTGGTCTAAGAAACAAGCTACTGCCACAGCAGATCATTCACCTGTGGCAAACTGCTAGCCTGCTGTGG
Organism: Protopterus annectens; assembly: GCF_019279795.1. Classification (NCBI taxonomy): domain Eukaryota; kingdom Metazoa; phylum Chordata; order Ceratodontiformes; family Protopteridae; genus Protopterus; species Protopterus annectens. Next base: position 1,299,740,055 of record NC_056737.1, on the reverse strand, counting down.
TGGAAAAGCTGTTTTGATTAACTTTATTTTTGTGACTGAAAGACCAACAGTGGGATCGGTAGTTTGTTCCATGGTCAAGCCAAAAATTGTGACTCTTTTCCAAGGAAAACAAGCAGCAAGCACCAGTAAAATTTTAAGTTTTTAAAAGTCCCCCCCCCCACCCCAAAAAAAAACACAGTAAAAAACGCCTTAAAACCTAAAATAAACAAATTCTCTACAGAAAAAAAATGTTTTTCATTTACTTTAAAAAACTTTTAAAACTCACACGAAAAAAGTACATTCTGGTATAAAAGTACAATTACGTCTCATGACAGTCTGTTGAAACACAAACTCCTAGCTTAACAGGAAAATACAATAAAATAACAAATTTTCAGTGTGGAAGATTTTACCCCAACTATCTGCCCAGCCATGGAACGGCACAAAGCAAACACCAAGCCTCTAAAGCCTGCACAGGAGCACAGCCTTCAGTGGCAGGACAGCCTGGGGCCCAAATCAGTCTCTCTATTGAGTTCAGCTTGAGCTGACTGACAGTTTAGGCATGTGAAAGGTGCCCTAAAGCTCTGGAATCTCTCCAGCTGTTGTATCCTTGGCATGATATAACCCACACAACTACAGCTACTGCAGTAGTGATCAATATGAAGAACACTGTACAAATTTCTAGTGTTCTTGCATAAAAGGAGCATAAAGGCTGGCATGCTTTAAATCCAGATTCACCATCCAGGCCCCTAGAAAATTAAGAGGCAGGAGTTTATGGAGGGTCAGCATCCTGAATTTTGGTACTCCCAGGAAACTGTAGAGACTTAAGAAATCCAAAATGTGTCTTCCAGGTTCCTTCTTTATTGGGGAGAAGAAATAGAAATGAGAAGTAACCTATGTCCATCTCTTCTGGAGGGACTGACCCTTGAAGTACATGGTCCTAAAAGAGAGGAGAGATCACTTCCCTTTGTTGTTTAGGGGAAGATGTGATGCCTTGAACAATTTTTTTTCAAAACTGAAAGTAATAAACATTCTCATCTGCATTTCCTACTTGTTTTTAATGATTGGTTCAAGATGACTGAAGAAGGAAGCTAGTCTTCCTCCTAGAAGGATAAGGGGTGGGAGGTGCTGTATACCAGTCACAGCTGCTCCTTGGGAACAGCTGGATCCTTAGCCCCCAGGGTCAGGGATACTGCCTGGTTTGCTCCTTTTGTTGATACATAGGCCTTTTTCTCAACTGGGTGCTTTAGTTTTTTTTTTTTTTAGGTGGAATGGGCCAGAGTTTACTGGACAGTTACTGTTGTAGCTGGAAGAACAAAAAAGTAGAATTCTTTCACAGACTTCTCTGCAGAAGGCCCAAGGAGATGCTCCTTGTCCAGTCTTGCACCTTAGGAGCCTTCTTTTATACTGCCTGACTGGGGTTGATTCCTCAGCCCGGCATGCTTTCTCATCATCGATTCCACTGCCCCCAGTCTACATGATGCATCTAATGCACCGCAACTCTATTTTACTGAGTATCTGGACACCTGGAGGCCTATGTTGCACAATTCCTGGATGTTAGAAACAACACATGTGAGTATATGGAAGTGGTAGTTCAGAGATCTCAGGGTCAGAGCATCTGTAGTGCCAGTTTTCTTGTGAAACTGCTCTGAGTCTACAATCCCCATCATTTAAGAGGTTCTTGAATGCATGCCAAATGATCCCCTGGAGGATTCCACAGACAACAAAGCTGGGTCCACCACTACATCCAGAGGGGAGGTGTCTGTGGAACTCAAACACACTATGAAAATGATCAGGCTCATTGGGGGAGGAGGAAGAGGAGGATCAGGCTGCAGTGATACATCATAAATACATCATCCAAGACTTCATGTACTGCAGGTTGAGCTACACGTCTAAAGGCAAGGAGGCTCATGAGCTTCTTATAGTTAGCTTGGGCCTGGGTGAATTCCCTAAACTCCCAACTAATGAGTTCTTTCAGCCTATGAAGGCTATCCTAAAAAAAATAAATCTTCAGAGAATGAAGTAGAGGACAAAATGTCTTCAGACTGAGAATTTACAAACTTCTGAGGGAGAAGGTGATCTACATACAATAAATTCACAGTACAGTGTTTGAAACCAGACAATAATAAAATGCTGTGGGTGAAGGACCTCACAGAATATCAGCAATACTCTCATCAAGGTGAAAATAACAGACTGTACTGTAGTAAAAACAGCATTTTTTTAATAATATGCTTGACACAGCAAGTTCTTCATCATTCTCTGGCTCTAAGAAATCTCATAGTGGGGGGAAGGGGTCCCCTTTTTCATTTCCTAGAGGAAGTTCCAGGCACAGGCTCCTTTTTCAGGGTGGACTTCCTATACCTCATGAAGACTTGCACCAGCACAACTAGGTCTTGTAATGAGACCACGGTTGAGGAAGTAGTGAGGCTTGGGCAGTACTGGCTAGGGCAAACCTACCTGCCTTCTAGATTCGGATGTGTTGGGCTTGGGAGTGGACAGGGCCTCAGGTCACAGTTGGGCAATCGTGACCTTGATCTGGTTTCCAGATAGCTTCTCTCAAACTATCAAGGGAATACAGTCTTCCACCCTAGGCAACAGAACCCTGGCATCAGAAGCCATTTCCTGCTTAGCAACTTTGAACCCAACCAATGGTCTGGTAAAGGGGTGTGAGAACTGGGTCAAAATCATGGCAGCCTCCAAAAGGGATGTGGCACTGGATTCAGGCCTAACAGGTGTATGACCAGAGGGAGGGTGCAAAGGCACCTCACCTGACGATCCCTAGATGAGGTGGGGTGCTTGATATGGAGAAGTCTTTGCCGTCCTGAACATCTTTCTTCTTTGGGCATTTAACGTTTTGCTTTTTTAGGACAACAGCCTGGAAACTGGTATATGCCATGGTGTGCTAAAGTCTAGCCATACAGGATTCTAAATGCTGTTTGGAGGGATTTGGCTCTACGTTTCAAGGCTCTGCTGTTGAACCTAACACAAAAGGAACAGTCATGCACATTGTGCCGAAACCCTCAACTGAAAAAGCAATAGGAATGAAGTCTTTATGGGGGAGTTCTTCCCACATGAAATTCAGTTATTAACTTGTTTAAATGTTAACAACCAACATTAAAAAAGAGATTCCTCACTGGGGTGCTCAAAAATGCGGTCTTGCGTATCAGACTATATGGCAACACAGAACTAAGGATGGTGAAGGACAACAAATCTTTACACTACAGACATCCTGATGTTGGATTGCAAAGTTCGTTTGCCAAATGGGATACTGAAAGAATCTGGTTTGGGCTGGCCGTTGGCTTCTGCACAGTAGGAAGTACCAAGACTTAATACTGTAACCTTGACTATGATGAATATCTAAATGCCATGAAATGTAGAATAGTATATATAGGGTCTATATTATATCCTCGAATGCTTAAAAAAGCAAACGCTGGTTGATCAAACTTATTTTCGCGAAACTGCAAAATATCGAAGCAGCAGAAACTCGAATTTTTTCCTAGGGAAAGAATTTGGTTGTCCGTTGCTGTTGCTTTGGTATTTTCAGTGTTATGGTGGAAAGTTACCGGTCGGATTCAGGTAAGTGTGCGATTGTGTGGATGTGAGTGTTAGGGTGATTTAGGTGAGTTAGGGCTAGGGCTCGGATTAGGTGTGTGTGCGATTGAGTGGACATGAGGGTTAGGGCGGATTTAAGTGAGTTAGGGTTAGGGAGCGGGTGAGGTGAGTGTGCGATAGTGACGGACCTTAGGGTTAGGGTTTGGGTTAAGGTAAGTGGGTAGTTAGTGGTGTGTGCATAGTTTAGTGTAGGGTTAGGTATCAGATTTTAGGTGTATGTGTGTGGATTTCTGTTTGTTTGGTGTGCTTGTGTTGTGTGTATGTGTTTTGGATCAGCGATTTTTTTTCCCTGGGGAAAAAAATCGCTGACCTGACAGTTCGAGATTGTAAGTTTTCGCTTAAATTAGGTCGATCAATCAGCGTTCGTTTTTTTAAGCATTCGATGATATAATATAGACCCTATATTTATTTATTTGCAGTTGGTTTACCAGGATAGTCCATTGGGCCAAATGAACCCATTTTCAATGGAGTCCTGGGGAGAAAAGCTCCAAAACTAAACAGGTTACAATAGGTTGTTCTTAATAGTTGCACAAATTATACTCTTATACAAAGGTTAAAGATACAGAAAAATAATTTGCAAGTAAATACTTAATGGATAATACAGACTAAAAGGAAATTTAGCATGAAAATATTGAGAAATAATATCATATTCGGAAGCAAACACTTACGGGGTGTGGCTTAGAGCATTATTTCCAATCATCATAGGGATAGTAATACATATATATATATATATATATATATATATATATATATATACACATACATACATATATATATATATATATATATATATATATATAAATAAAACATAAACTTCCTTTTACCAATCACATTGACAATACCCCCTTGAACGTTGAACCCATAATCAGGGATCTGGGAACCTATGCCAAACTGTCCTTTGATCATCACATATCTACTATTGGAAGGAAGTTCTTTTTCATTGCACTGCTTTTATCTCAGGGTATGGTGTCTAGGTTCAGGGATGCAATCATTCTACTGTACTTAGCTCTCAGGCTGATCATTGAACATATATTGTTCTTTCTGTATGTTATCTGTCCAAACATTTATCACAGCTAGAATAATCACAACACTTTCACACACACAAAAAAAAAAAAAAAAAAAATCAAGAGGCTACATCATAAAAACTTATGCAGACCATTTCAAAGCCTTGAACCTTTTCTCTGTATCATACAGGCTACTAACAGATGACCACTGCCAGGCATATAGATCCTCAACAGACCCTATCCAGTCAGACTTATTACACATTCTCAGGTTACAAATTAGCATAAACACCCAATCAATGGAATCTCAACACTCCTGATTCAACATAAACAAGTCAAGTTGGAGGGTTAAATATAGGTCAGAGATATTACTGCTTCCATGGAATACCCTTCCACTTCATATGAAGCAAATTACACTATCCTATTTAATTTACTTGAGATTTGTTTACTGGGAAAGTCCAAGTGGGCATGAATCCCATTTTCAGAGGAGGCCCTGGGAGAAAAGCTCCACAGACAACTTAATTAATAATAAGTAAAATAATACTAATGCACTAAATAAGTACAGCTGTGTAAGATCTTAAAGACTGATGTCCTCTTCACTGTTGCAGTACTCATTAGAATAGGGATCCCCTGGCAAGTGCAGCCCAACGTCTAGCCAATATACCATAGCCTTTAGGTTGTTTTAAGATATTCCCATATGTCACACGTATGCTCCTCACATAGCATAGGGCATAAAGGTGACGCCCAGACGTACCAGCCTCAGAACTGAGAGCCTCAGTAGGAATGCCAGTCCAAGGAGAAAAGAGGTAATCTATACATCCAGAAGAGAAAGGGACCAGGGGGAGGTGGAGGAGGAGGGAGTGAATATTGCAACAGTGAAAAGGAGGACATCTACCATTACAGTAAGATCTTATACAACTGTACTATGTCCTTCCATGTTACTGCTGCAGTATTCATTACAATAGAAAAAGTGCCAAAGCTCAGGAAGAAGACAGGGAGGAAGAGGAATGACCAGCAGAGCTCTCTAGGAACCCATGAAGGATGGCCCTAACAAAACCAGCTCTAGCTCTGGAAATTCAATCTGACTTGCAGTGCTTGGTAAATATATGCACAGAAATTCAGACAGCTGCCTCAAGAATAGAGTTAGTATCCAAACTCTTGAAAAAAAAAAGCACCTTAAGAAGCCACAGCTCTAGCAGAATGAGCCTTAACAGAAGAAGGAAAGCTCTTAGCATGAAAGGAACAACAAAAAGAAATGGCTATAGAAATCCAAGAAGAAATAGTTTGCTTGGGCACAGCCAATCCTAAGGACCTAGGATGAAAAGAAACAAAGAGCTTATCAGATTTACCAAAAGTCTCAGTCTTACCTATATAAAATCTGAGTTGTCTATGCACATCCAATGTGTGGAGCATGACCTCAAAGGCAGATTGCGAAGAAGGAAAAAAATGAGCAAATTAATAGACTGATTAAGGGACAACTCAATTCACCACCTTGAGCATAAAAGAAAAATGTCCTTATGAAACACCAAAAAAGGAGGACAAGCCATAATGACTTGAAGCTAAGACACCAGTCTTGCAGAAGTAAGGGCTAATAGAACAACCTTCCAAGAGCAAAGTTGCAAGGAAGCTGAAGCTGCAGGCTCAAAAGGAGCCTGGGTGAATTTTTCTACAACAAAATTAAGATCTCAGGGAGGAGCAGGCTTCCTGGGAGGCCTAATATGCAGGACACCTTTAAGAAATTGCTTAACTTCAAATCTAGAAGCTAAAGGAGGTGAAAAAAGCAGACAAGCAGAACAAACTGACAAGTGGGCCTTAGAAGAATAAGCCAACCCAGCACTGAGTAGTTCACACAGTTAAGACAGGACCAAAGGAACATCCACAGAAAATGGATTCTGGTTACGAGACACACCAAACAGAAAACCTCTTCCATTTGGTTAAGTAGGATTTCCTGGCCTACTGCAGGACCCTAAGCACATCTTCAGAAAAAAGGCATTTTTTGTGGAATCAAAATCCTATCACCCATAGTGTCAGCTGAAGAGTGGACAGGTGGGGAAGGATGACAGATCGCTTGTCTTGTGTGAGTAGGTCCACCCTGTGAGGTAACCTGTGATGATTGCCCTTCGCTAAATCTAAGAGAGGGAACCAATGCTGTCTCGACCAAAAGGGAGTCACCAACAAGATTTGGGAGCATCCTGTTGCATCCTGAACAGGACTTTTGGAATGAGGAGAAGGGGAGGGGATGGAAAGCGTAAAGAAACATCACCTTCCAAACCAGATGGACTCAGACATAAAACAGAGAAAGTTGTTTGTTCAGAGGGGAGGCAAAATGATTCATTTGAGGAGTGCTGCACTGGTGGACAATGCCCAGAAACACACATCCGTGTGAAGTATCCAATTCTGGGACTGAGTTATGGACCTGCTCAGAGAGTCTGCCACAGTGTTTTGACCTGAAGGAATGTAAACTGCCTGAAGAATCACTTAATACTGAATAGTTAGTTCCCACCCTAGGGAGTTGCAACTGTCAAAGAAGTTAAGACCCTGTCCCCCCACCTCCCACCTTCCATTTGTTGACATACTACTTCACTGTAGTATTGTCTGTAAACACATTGAGAGGTCCTGGGGAGGAAAGAGGATGAAAGGCCTGAAGAGCCAGCAGAATAGCTCTCATCTCCTTCACGTTGATGTGGTCTTTCTGTTGATGAAGTGAACCAGACTATTATGGAATAAGATCAGCTTATTAAAATGTACATTAATTTCAGTTTCAATAATGATGCTATAATATGATTGCTAAAAAGCAAATATAATTTATATGCAGGGCTGTCGAAAAATACAGCTGCATAAGCTGAAGTTACTGCTGCACTTTAACTGCATTCTTTTGCTATGTAACAAGGAAAAATTAGGAGGTGTATAAGCAGAGGCATGTTAGTTACTGTAAAAGGAATTTGTTAGCCCGACTCCTCCAGGCTAGGAGTGCGTTGTTGCTAGGGAAGGTTTGAAACATCCAAGGTCAGAAAATTCTGCTGAATAGTTGCATGCTGGAGCGTTTGGTTAGCTTTTGCATACCATACATAGGTAGGTACTAGGCTATCTGCCTGAGGGCATTTATAAGCCAAGCCAGAGTGTGTCGGCTTTCGCCGCCCCATTGATTAATTAACTGAGCCTCTGTCAAGCAGAGCCAATGAAGTGATCCCAGGGGTGTACTTTCTGTTACCCATCCACTCGTCAAGGCTTCTCCTGAAGAGTGTTAGTGAGGGGCTCTGCCTAATGTAGTTAGGAATTTTGTTCCAAAGCACGGGGAGTCTCTGTGACAGGAATCGATCCCTCCAGCATGTTCTATTTATTGTTGCAGCGAGGTTTAGCTCACTAGAGCGCATGGCTCGCAGTGACTTGGATTTCTTTAGGTGGAGCATGTCCAGCAATTCTGAGTTGGACATGGCTTTGTAAGTCACGCAGAGATCACCTCTGAGTAAGCGATATGCCACTGAGTACAGCCAGAGTTTTTTCAGTCGGGCTGCATAGGACATATGTTTGAGGCCAGTAATCCTCTTGGTGAGGTGCTTTTATGGTCTTTCAAGCTGTTGGAAGTGTCTTGTGAGGTACATCCCAAATGGGGCATTGTACTCTATGATGGGTCTGATGAGTGACGAGTAGAGGGGCACTATAACCTCTTTATTTCTAGATGCGAACCCCTTAGTAATTAGATGGGCCACATAGAAGGATTTCCTATCTACTTTGGCAATATGATTGTCAAAGGAGAGATTACTATCTACCTGGGTCCCCAGATCTCTTATTACCTCTTCTATATTAAGGGGGCTGCCACCTATGTGGTAATTTGTGGGCGTTTTGTTTTTCCCAAACGGGATGACTATGCATTTTTTGGCATTTAGCTTGAGGCCATGACTTTGACACCAGGTGTCTGTCTCAGTAAGGCCTTTTTGGAGGATGTCCATGTCAGCCGGAGAGTCAATTATGGCTCCCAGTTTGCAGTCATCGGCGAACTTGGTTAGCCATAGTCCTCCTGTGTTTGCTTGTACTTCTGAGAAATATATGCCAAACAGTAGGGGGTCCTAGAACTGAGCCTTGCAGGACACCACTTGTGACTGGTTTAGAGTCAGACCTGGAGCCCGCTGTTCTTACCGTGTGAGTTCTGTCTGTAAGCCAGTTGGCAACCCATCTTGTGACGTAGGGGGTTTATGTTCAGGCTGGTGAGTTTTTCTATAATACCAGAGTGAGGAATGGTGTCGACCACCTTGGCGAGATCAAGGTAGGCTGTATGAACCACCGTTCCCTCGTCTATGGCCTTGGTAACTGTCTCGAAGAAGTCAACCAGGTTTAGTAGGCATGATCTGCCCTTAACAAAGCCGAACTGGGTCAGGTCAAGTGTTTGGAGGTTCCCAATGTCTTTAAGGAGTTCCATGATGATGCGCTCCATAGCCTTGCGGACCAGGCTAGTCAGGCTTATGGGGCGATAGTTACCAGGGTCAGTTGTGGCTCCTCCTTTGTGGAGCGGAATAACCATTGCTGTGCTCCATTCTATGGGCACGTAGCCTGTGGAGAGGCTGAGGTTGAACAGCATGTTTAGGTGGGGGGGTTTAGTTCGTTCTGTAGTTCGCACAAGACGCAGCCCGGAACACCATCTAGCCCCACTGATGCTGTGTTTTTGGCTTTTGAAAGGGCTGTTTTCACCTGTGCTTCTGTGATTTCCGGGACACTACACATTTCCGGTATTGTTGTGGGCCCTTTTGAAGGTGAGAGGGAGGTGGTTTGCACTGAATCTATCTGCCAGTAGGTTGGCAATATCAGAAGGTTCAGTATATTTTGTGCTATTTTGCATTATCTCATAGCATATCTGCGAGTTGCCACTTAGATTTTTGCCATAGCTAAAGAAGGCTTTGTGGTTATCTTTCGAGTCCTTGGCTATTTTTTTTTCGAAGTTAGCATTGGATGATTTTATGAGGGACCTCAGTTTCTTATTGATACTGATCAGGGATGTCTTTCCTTTTTGGGATTTGCTTTTTTTCAGAACTAGTTTCCTCCGTTTGTTGTATAATCTGTTTATGGCAGGGGTCCACCAGACTGGTTTCTTTCTCTTAGGGGAGTGAGTCTTGGTTTTGCTAGGGATGGCACGATCCATGCATCCTTGTAGGTGCTCATACAGTGCAATTGTAAAGGATTCTGCATCTTGGGCAGTGTTATCCTTTAGCGTGGGGGCTGTGAAACTTACCACCTCTGACTTAAGTAAGGTGAAGTTTTCTTTAGAAACGTTTTTCACTGTGGTTTCCTCAACTTTATTACAAGCTGAGATAAGTACAAACTTGCAGTGTTATAAGATAGCACTGAATTTTATTTTTTTCGTGTTTATATTACGCTGTCGAAAACTCAAACTGTCGACAGCATCATAATAGACAAAAATCTCGAAATCCCCAAACATCCAACACACACAAACAAAAAAAACCCCACCCAAGCACAACACAAATTGCTCTATGCAGGGGGGGGGGGGCAAGCCCCCCTGCACCCCCCGCTACTTAAATATACAAACTCTGAGATCGCACTACATTGTAGTAAATGGAAATCTCCCCTTACGGAGATTTCCGTTTACAAAGGCGATGAATTTCGCTTTTGACATTTTGCTGCCGACAATATCAGCTTTGATATTGTCGGCCTTCAACAGGGTGAAGTAGACCCTATTTTTTCTGTTTATTGTTTCATTGAATATTGTGTTAAAAATAGTACTGCATTTATCTTGTTTACTGAAAATTATGAGCTCTCTCTGTTCTCTCCCTGTCTGCAGTTAGTTTATTCTTCTCACTTCATTGTTATTCGGTGTAGAAGTCTTAGTCTCTTATCTCTAAAATTATTTCTGCTGAATAGCTGCATACTGGAGCTGTTTGGTTAGCTTTTGCATACCCTACATCAACTTTATTACAAGCTGAGAGAAGTACAACTTGCAGTGTTTTAAGATAGTACTGAATTCTATTTTTTCTGTTTATTGTTTCATTGAATACTGTGTTAAAAATAGCACTAAATGTATCTGCTTGTTTCCTGAAAATTCTGAGCTCTCTCTCTTCTCTCCCTGTCTGCAGTTAGTTTATTCTTCTCACTTCATTGTTATTCGGTGTAGAAGTCTTAACCTAGAGGGATTCTCTGCGCCTTATAAAGTCTTAGTCCCTTATTACGGAAATTATTTCTGCTGAATAGTTGCATACTGGAGCTGGTTGGTTAGCTTTTGCATACCCTACATCAACTTTATTACAAGCTGAGATAAAAAACAAACTTGCAGTGTTTTAAGATAGTACTAAATTTTCTTTTTTCTGTTTCATTGCATATTGTGTTAAAAATAGTACTGCATTTATTTGCTTATTTATTTGTTTACTGAAAATTCTGAGCTCTCTCTCTGTTCTCTCCCTGTCCGCAATTAGTTGTCCCCACCCACCCTCTGTGTTCTTGTAGTGGTATTAATTTTGGTGGCTTTGGAATTGACTGCCCCTCCTGTAAATTTGTGTTTGAAAACTCCTCCTGGGCCCATCTCATTTGCTCACTCAACAGAGTACAGTGAAATCATATTTTGATTTCAGACACTCCTGCCATTCCCATCTGTTCAGCCCTATCCCAGCTCTATCCTAGTCTAGTCTCATTAGCTCATCCTGCATAATACAGAGAGAACATTTGGGTAGACATACCCACTTAGGCCCTGAACTTGTCCGATTGAAGACTGCTGGAACAGGGCTCAGTTCTGAGGTTTTTACCGGTTAATTGGGTAATTTGTTCAAATCAGTTTGCTTGTTTTCTACTGTTTTATATATATATATATATATATATATATATATATATATATATATATATATGCACACACACACATATATATATATATATATATATATATATATATATATAAAACAATTTGCACTTTATCTGCTTTTAATGTATTTGTGTTTCTTTCTACGTTATTTTGCTTTTGCCTCTTCTTAAAAGTACTCAAATGTGTTTATTCTGCTGCATTTTTTACTGCTTGGTAGTAGCCTGATTAAATTGTAACTGTTATTCTAACTATTTTGGTTACTGCACTTGGGCTTCAGACCAGTTGTTTTACATTAAAAAGGTTTGTGGTCTGTACTGTTGTGGCAGGACAGGTAGCTTAAAACCTTCTAAGTTGGGAATTGCTGATTGAAGGCTTGGTGTCTGTTATTCTAGAAGTGTATTAGTTCTGGTTTAAGCACTTGGGCTCCAGGCCAGTTATTTTACATTAAGGTTTGTGGTCTGCACTTTTGTGGGAAGAGAGGCCAAATTCTACCCTTGTGAGCTGGGAATTTCTGGTTAAAGGCTTACTGTGCCTGCTCATTTGAACAGTTTTTCTGATATTGGTATGCCTTGTCTGCTGTCACATAGACTAGATTCAGGCCATCTTTTCTGGAGAAAGCTCCCCTGCACCCAAGTGGCAGGAGTGTGCAGTTAGAACTTGTCAGACTGAAGACTGCTGGAACAGGGCTCAGTTCTGAGTTTTTTTTACTGGTTAACTGGGTACTTTTGTTAAAATCAGTTTGCTAATTTTCTATTGTTACATATATATATATATATATATATATATATATATATATAAAACTGTACTTTATTCATCTGCTTTTACTGTAATTGTGTTTCTTCCCACTTTATTACCTTATTTTGCTTGTGCTTCTTCTTAAATTATATTATTCTGCTGCAGTTATTACTGCTTGGGAGTAGCCTGATTAAATTATAACTGTTATTCTAAGCCTTTTGGTGTAAGCATTTGGGCTTCAAACCAGTTGTTTTACATTAAGAAGGTTTGTGGACTGCATTGTTGTGGCAGGACAGGTAGCCTACATCTTTCTAAATTGGGAATTGCTGATTGAAGGCTCAGTGTCTGTTTTTCTAAAAGCGCATTAGTTCTGGTTTAAGCACTTGGGCTTCAGGCCAGTTATTTTACATTAAGAAAGTTTTCAGTCTGCACTCTTGTAGGAGGAAAGGCTAGATTCTGCTCTTCTGAGCTGGGAATTTCAGGTTAAAGGCTTACTGTGCCCTGCTTATTTGATCTGTTTCTTTCTGAAACTTGTGCGCCTTGTTTGCTGTCGCCCAGAATTTAGTAGTTTATTGGCCATTTTGGGCTAATTTCTCTCTCTTTCATTTCCCTGCTATAAAAACCACATTTGCACGGTTTTGCGTGCCGGGCAGTGCCGGTTAGCTAGGGTTAAACTATTCCCGGCTCCACAAAGTCTGCTCTTCAATTTTTCCCTTGGTACTAGACAAACTTTCAACTTAAGCACTCAAACCATTCATTTCACAGCCCAGCACTTGCTCAAAACTCATAGCAAGCACTAATTAACCCTAGCACTAGACCCCCTATACTGTCCAATAGGACAAGGCTCTCTATTCGTCCCTACCAGCTAATCAGTAAAACAGCTCACTTTACCTATTCAGGCATGTCCAAAGGGCAGTTTCAGGTGTACTCCAGTCCAACTGGTGAATCTGGGCATTTTGAGGCAATGTTACAATTACCTCATGTACACAGACAACCCTTTCCTCCTATCACCAAACACTAATATAAGCGAGAGATGCAATTATACAGCAAAACTGGAGGCAAAGCTCTCTCAACCCAAGACTGGAACTAACAGTCAAGAGGAGAAGGAAAATACTTGCAACACAACACCAGTCTCACATAGACATAATAAACCAACACAGGCAAGTAACACGCACAAATACACGAAAACATACTCTGAGGCTCTAAATATAAATCTGCAAAAGCAGCAGAGACCTCCAAAGCAGACACCCAAGCAACTTCCACACCCCATCACAAACCATGAAACACATACTTCACATAATCAGTGTGCCACGCAATCACAGCCCTTAAGGCAAAATAACATACCCAACACACTAGTACTAGGTGACTATAGTAAGGCACACTGATGTCCCATTAACTAGGCTGGACAAGGAGAAGGTTACAGTTAGCTGCCTGTTGGGTGCCAGGATCCGCCACATAACACAAGCACTCAGGTTACTCCAGAACAAGTACAAATACGACTCTGTCTCATTGTCCATGTTGGTGTGAATGACCCGAGCCGTACCTCCCTGGACTACATGAAAAAAGACATGGAAGAGCTCTCTGATCATGTAGCCCAGGCCGGTATGACCCAGAGTAGCATCCTGCCCTCACCAAGATTGATGCCACAGTATAAAGAAAAAATTAACAATTTCAACAAACTGGCTAAGTTTCTGGTGTCATTCAAAGGGGATCCAGTATCTGTCCACCTGGGATGACATGTTTGATAAGCCACGTTGCTTCGCAAGACATGGCTTGCACCTGTCACCCTTAAGCTTTCAAATACTGGTCAAGGCTTTTACCGCCCCCATAGTGCCTTTTTTACGCAAAGCTCAAAACACAAACCCACCACTGTAAATAGCACAAGTAACCAAAAACTGAGGGTAATGCTTCTCAACGCCAGAAGTCTAAACCTCAAAATGCATGCATTCCAGGCACTCCTCAGTACGGAGAACATCGATATCTGTGCACTAACAGAAACCTGGTTTAAGGCAACAAAGAGCACCCAGCACTACCAGGCTATAACTCATACCATGCGTTTCGGCCACAGAACCCGGACCTAAACACAAAAGGAGGGAGTGTATCCATATTCATCAAGGATACCCACACCTCCAGGTTAGTGGCACAGAACAATGCCTCAGAGGTCATCCATGTTTAACTAACAATGGGCAAAACTGCAATTCAAATTGTAGCTTGCTACAGCTCACCCACCATGACCCAGGACCCCCATTCCACGTATCTGGAGACACTGGAAAATATGAAGATCCTACCAAATGCCCTAATATTCGGTGATTTCAATTACCCAAACATTAACTGGGAAAACTACTCAAGTACTAACTCCTTTACTCAACGCTTCCTAGAATTTATAAACTCGAATGCCCTGGATCAACTCATCAACACCCCCACCAGAGGTGACAACATATTGGACCTGGTCATCACCAAAATGGGTGACCGGTGTTCTACACCGGAGATCAAACCTTTGCTGGTTAGATCAGACCATAGACTAATCACTCAGGATATCCACATTCCGCCCCCACCCCCAGTCCAGGAAACCATCGTGAAAAACTTTTCAAAAGCAAACTTCACGTTACTTAAGACTGAGGTGAAAAGGTTCACAGCCCCCATGCTAAAGGACAACGCTGTCCAAGCTGTTGAATCCCTTACAAAGACACTCTATGAGCACCTGCAAGAATGCATTGATCGTGCTATCCCAAGCAAAACCAAGACTCACTCCCCCAAGAACAGGAAACCAGTCTGGTGGACCCCTGCCATAAACAAGTTATACAACAGAAGGAGGAAACTAGTGCAGAAAAGAGTAAAATCCCAAGAAGGAAAGACATCCCTTAACAGTATCCGCAAGAAACTACGATCCCTCATAAAATCATCCAAGGCTAGCTTCGAAAGAAAAATTGCCAAGGACTTCAAAGATAACCAAAAAGCGTTCTTTAGCTATGTCAAGAACTGAAGTAGAAACTCTCAGATCTGCACTGAATTAGTGCAGAATGGCACAAAATACACTGAACCAACTGATATTGCCAACATTCTGGCAGACAGGTTTAGTGCAAACTTCAACCCCCCACCCCCTAAAGGGCCCATAACCATACCAGAAGAATGTAGTGCCCCAGCAATCACTGACACGCAGGTTAAAACAGCCCTATCCAAAGCAAAAAATACAGCTTCAATGGGACCAGACAGTGTCCCAGGCTGTGTCTTACATGAGCTCCAAAATGAACTAATCCCTCACCTACACACACTGTTCAAACTCAGCCTCTCTACAGGCTACGTACCCATACAGTGGCGCACAGCAACAGTTGTCCCACTCCACAAAGGTGGAGCCACAACGGACCCCGGGAACTATCGCCCTATAAGCCTGACTAGTCTGGTCTGCAAGGCTATGGAGCACATCATCATGGAATTCATTAAGAGAGACACTGGGAACCTTCAAACATTGGACCCTACCCAGTTTGGCTTTGTTAAGGGCAGATCATGCCTCCTAAACCTGGTGGACTTCTTTGAGACAGTTACCAAGGCTTTAGATGAGGGAAAGGAGGTCCACATAGCCTACCTAGACTTTGCAAAGGATTTCGACACCATTCCCCATTCTGGTATAGACAAGCTCACCAGCCTTAACATAAACCCCGACGTCACGAGATGGGGTGCCAATTGGCTCATGGACAGAACCTACACGGTGAGAGTTGCAGGCTCTAGGTCCGACTCTAAACCAGTTACAAGTGGCGTCCCCCAGGGCTCAGTCCTGGGACACCTCCTGTTCGGTATATACTTCTCAGAGGTACAGGCGAGCACAGGAGGACTATGGCTGACCAAGTTCGCAGACGACTGCAAACTGGAGGCCATAACTGACTCTCCAGCTGAAACAGACATCCTCCAGAAGGGTCTCACTGAGACAGATATCTGGTGTCAAAATCATGGCCTCAAGCTAAATGCCAAAAAGTGCATAGTCATCCCCTTTGGAAAGAACAAAGTACCCACGAACTACCACATACGTGGTAGCCCCCTAAATACAGAAATTGTAATAAGGGCTCCGGGGACCCAAATAGATAATCTCTCCTTTGATAACATATTGCCAAGGTGGTTAGAAAATCCTATGTGGCCCACCTAATCAAAAAAGGGTTCGCATCTAGAACAAAAGAGGTTATTATGCCCCTCTACTCATCACTCATTAGAACCATCATCGAGTACAACGCCCCATTTAGGATATACCTTACAAGACACCTGCAACAGCTGGAAAGACCACAGAAGTACCTCACCAAGAGGATTACTGGCCTCAAACATATGCCATATGCAGCCCGACTGAAGAAACTCCAGCTGTACTCGGCTGAATACAGCTTACTCAGAGGTAATCCCTGCCTGACATATAAGGCCATGTCCAACTCAGAATTGATGGACATGCTCCACCTAAAAAAAACAAATCCCCAAGGGCCACACGCTCTAGGGATCTAAACCTCACCACAATGATAACTAGGACGTGCTGGAGGGATAGATTCCTATCCCAGAGACTTCCCATGCTTTGGAACAGGATTCCAATCTACATCAGGCAGACCCCTCACTAACGTTCCAAAAGAAACCTTGACGAGTGGATGGGAAACAGAAAATTTACCCCGGGGATCACTGCAGTGGCTCTTCTGGACAGAGGCATAGGGAAAGTACAGTTGTGTACACTTACCATAAATGTAGATGTTCGAGTGTATTCACTGTTGCAGTCATTACATTTGGGTAATCCTGCTGGCAGGTTGCCCTCAGCCGGCCTGAATTCCAAAGTCTTGGGTCCTGCGTCGGCTGCTGTTGCCCCCTCCCTGACGTCGTATATATATAGATATATATATATATATATATATATATATATATATATATATATATTCAGAAATGCACCAATATAAATTTTACCTTCATCTATAAGCAAATGCACCACATAGGTAGTATAAATCAGAGAGGACTGCAACAGTGAACAAACTCGAACATCGACATTTATGGTAAGTCTATACAACTGTACTATGTTCTTCGTGTTTCACTGTTGCAGTCATTACATTTGGGTAGAGTCCCAAAACTATGGTTGGGAGGCTGGAACTAGACAGCAGTAGGAGCGGCTATGAGGCCCTTGCAGAACTGCAGTGGCAAAGCCTGCCCTGGATTTAGAGTAGAGTGGCAAATGATAATGCTTTGTAAAGGTGTGCACTGAACTCCAAGTAGCCGCCTCTAAAACGTCTCTGGTTGGTACTCCCCTGAGAAAGGCTGCTGAGGTGGCTGCAGCTCTAGTGGAATGAGGCCTAATGCCCTTAGGCACTGGCTTGCCATGGTGTAAGTAGCAGAAATGAATGCAGTGGCCTAACCACTTAGAAATAGTCTGCTTTGAGATAGGCTTTCCTTGTGATCCTGCAGCATATGCCTCTAGTAATTGCTCTGCCTTCCTGAAAGCATTGGTTCTGTCCAAGTAGAATCTAAGCGGTCTGTGTACGTCCAAAAATGCAGAATTCTCCCCCCATGTTCTGTGGATTTGGGTAAAAGGTTGGCAGATGGATGGCTTGGTTAAGAGCCACACTGGACACTACTTTAGGCATAAATGTTGGGTTTGTCCTCAGGGAGACCCTGTCTGGATGAAAAATGATGAAAGGTTCCACACCCATGAGCACCTGTAGCTATGAAACTCGTCTTGCAGAAGTAATTGCTAAGAGCAGAGCTGTTTTCCAAGATAAAAACTTCATATCAGCAGTAGCAGCTGGTTCAAAAGGAGGCAGGGTAAGCTTTTCCAAGACATAGTTGAGGTCCCATGCAGGTATTGGTAGTCTCCTTGGGGGGCCTTAAATTTTTGGCTCCTTTGAGGAAATGCCTTAATAAAGGGTGAGAAAAAAGTGGTGGCTCTGTACTGTAATGCACCGAAATGGCAGAGGCATGGATTTTAACTGATGAAAAAGATAGGCCTTTGTCCAGCATCTCAGTCAAGTATTGCAAAATCTGAGGAATATTTGGTACCGCTGTATCAGTTCCTTGTGCCTGGTTCCAGGCATAGAATCTCTTCCATTTTCCAGCACAAGACTTTCTAGTACTAGGCCTTCTGGCTTCCAGAATGACATCCATCACAGCTTTACTGACAGGTGTTTTTTGTATAACTACATTATCCGCCATGCTGCCAAGTTTAATGTCCTGAGTTGGCTGTGCATGATCTGATTGTTTTGCTGGGACAGTAGTCGAGGTATTTGAGGTAAGGTCCAAGCTGGGTATAGAGATAAGTTCCTTAGTATTGGATACCAGTACTGGCGTGGCCAGTCTGGGGCAATCAGTATCATTTTTGGCTTCTCCTGTCTGACAATTAGGAGCACCTTGGGGAGGAGAGGCAGTGGAGGAAAGGCATATACTGATAGGTTTTTCCAGCTGAAAGATAGGGCGTCCACTTTCCATGCTTGTCTGTGATAAGTCCTTGGGCAGAATCTTTTTAGTTGGTAATTAAGAGGGGAGGAAATAGATCTATGTCCAGGCATCCCCATTTCCTTGTTATCAGGCTGAAGACTTGTGGATCCAACTTCCACTCGTGGGTATCCATGAGGTTTCTGCTTAGTTAGTCTGCCAGAGTATTTTCCTTTCCTGGCAGGAATTGTGCCTGCAGATGTACTTGGTAAGTCAAAGCTGTGTCTCACAAGGTCATGGCTAGTCTGCAAAGGGGGTAAGAATGTGTGCCCCCCTGCTTGTTTATATATCACATAACCATGGTGTTGTCTGTCTTTATCAGTAGTTGTCCCGGATGAAGTAAGTCCTTGAAGGCTGTCAGAACATTTTGAACAGCTAACATCTCTTTTTGATTGATATGCAGATGCATTTGGTTTGAGGACCATGTGCCCTGAATGCATCTCCCTGCCATGTGGGCTCTCCAGGCATGGTCTGATGCATCCGTTGTTAGTGTCTGCCTGGCTGGAGGTAATGTGAATGGCTGTCCCTTGTTCTGGTGGTAAGCCTTTGCCCACCATCAAAACTCCTGTTGCAGGCAGGGAATGAGAGTAATGACTGTTTCCAGGCTGTGGCAATGTTGAGTCCCAACACTTTTTAGGTACCATTGAAGTTTCCTCATATGCAGTATGGCATATGGAATTAGTAGGATGCAGGATGCCATGAAGCCCAAAGCCTGCAGAATTTTTCTTGCAAATAACTGGGCCTTTGTTGCCAACATTTTGAAATAGGTAGTCAAGTTGTCTGTTTGTCTGGCGTGAGATAAGCCATCTGGGCAGTTGTTAAAAAAGTTAAAAGGTACCACGCTAGAGGGTAGAGATACCTGTGGATGTAATCAATTAGATAATCTGCAGTAGTAAATCGGAACTCCACAGGAATCACGCAAGGTGGTCTACGGACCTAAAAACAGGCGATAGATATTCCCCAAACATGCAGACGGCAACTGAAAAAGCAAGCGTAAAGCTTACAATGAGATGTCACTCAAGTGTGAATGTTTAAAGCAGCAAACTGCAACAGGCGTAAATATAATAAATACGAACAGCAGCAAATAAACGAAGCATATATTGAGACACCAACTAACAGCATACGTGGATCTTGTAGATAGTAAGCAACAGCTTCAGCGAAACACAAAATAGACTTTAAAATCCAGAATTTATTTGTAAGCGCTTTCACCTTTCGGCTTCTTCAGACAATTACAAAAAGAAGAAAAAGACAACAATTCAAATACTGTGTGTATGCATATCATTGGTAGACAAAGTAAAACGTCATTCAATTGAAATACAAATTGAAAATAAAAGATGCACTTATTTCATTCATTACTTTCCAACCTAAAATCATTTACATAAAATGTGTGCCTACAGAGGTAAATAAATATATATCTCCATATATACACATATATATAAAAAATAATAAATGATAACAACAACATATATATTTTTTGAAGAGCTGCTTTTGTAAAAACTACATATGTTAAAAACTGCATATATAAATAAATAGATGAATAACCATCTACTACATATAAATGTAGAAGTATAAAAAATAAGTTACTGTATATTTTAACTTAATACTTTAAGTCTTCTCTTTTTCAGGACAGGTTTAAGGGAAGCCTTATCATTAAGACCAGGTTCCCTATCTGCTTGACATCTAATAATCCACCTCAATTCATTCTCTTCTGTATAGGTGTCAGTCACCTCCACGTATGTTTTGTCTAAAACTTTGAATCACTAAGAAAATAAATGTATGGTCAGAGCCCCTATCCATGTTGTGTTTTGCTAAAGCATTTATTGGGGAACCTTTACGTATATGATAAACATGTTCCCTTATGCGTTCCCTGAATCTTCTATTGGTTTTACCTATATAGAAACATTCACAGGAAACACATCTAGCTAGATAAACTAAATGCTCACTTTGGCAATTAGTATTGGTATGGAAATTAAATTCAATACCAGTAACAGGATGTACAAATAAAGTCCTCTCATCTATGTACGGACATTGTTTACATTTACCACATGGTTTGGTATTTACTAAACTTCTGACTGGGTCAGAACATTCATTACCTAGAGGACGATGACAAAGAATACGCTTCAAATTACTCTTGTTTTTAAAGGCATAGGTAGGTCTAGGTCCTACTATCCTGCCTATGCTTTCATCTAAGAGAAGAATGTTCCAATATTTTTCGAAAGTCATCTTAACATCTGCCATGTCTGAGGTGTAAGATATAGGTATTCTAAGGTGAGCTAAGCCTAAAGTATTATCTGACTGACTTTCAGTGGATGCTTTCTCAGAAAAATATGGTCTGCCTCTAGTGGTTCTAAGGGAACATGCAGTGTCAATGGCCTCATCTAATTCCTTTGATTTATAACATCTATTAGTCAACTTCTCTTTAAGGCTGGTAATCTCTAGCATGAAGTCATCATAAGTTGAATTGAGTCTGGAGGCTCTCATAGCCTGGCCCTTTGCCACATTTTTAAAAACAAAAGGGGGATGCATGCTTTCTCGATGAAGTAAGGTATTTCTATAGCATGCTTTGCGATGTATTGTAGTATTTAACATCCCATTACCTAATCTAATTATATCCACATCTAAGAAGGAAATCCTTTCTCTAGAAAAATTAGTGGTAAATTTAAGAAAACTGGTAAGACCATTGACAATGGATACCAAATGATGTAATTCAACTTCAGTACCAAACCATATAAAGAAAAGCGGAAACAATTTGTCTTCCTCCCACCTGGCCATTACTATGTTACTTCTTGTGCCAATAGCTACGCCAACATAGTAATGGCCAGGTGGGAGGAAGACAAATTGTTTCCGCTGCAAGAATTTCGGAGTAAAGCCTTGTTTTATAAACGTTTTGTGGATGATCTTTTCTTTATATGGTTTGGTACTGAAGTTGAATTACATCATTTGGTATCCATTGTCAATGGTCTTACCAGTTTTCTTGAATTTACCACTAATTTTTCTAGAGAAAGGATTTCCTTCTTAGATGTGGATATAATTAGATTAGGTAATGGGATGTTAAATACTACAATACATCGCAAAGCATGCTATAGAAATACCTTACTTCATCGAGAAAGCATGCATCCCCCTTTTGTTTTTAAAAATGTGGCAAAGGGCCAGGCTATGAGAGCCTCCAGACTCAATTCAACTTATGATGACTTCATGCTAGAGATTACCAGCCTTAAAGAGAAGTTGACTAATAGATGTTATAAATCAAAGGAATTAGATGAGGCCATTGACACTGCATGTTCCCTTAGAACCACTAGAGGCAGACCATATTTTTCTGAGAAAGCAACCACTGAAAGTCAGTCAGATAATACTTTAGGCTCAGCTCACCTTAGAATACCTATATCTTACACCTCAGACATGGCAGATGTTAAGATGACTTTCGAAAAATATTGGAACATTCTTCTCTTAGATGAAAGCATAGGCAGGATAGTAGGACCTAGACCTACCTATGCCTTTAAAAACAAGAGTAATTTGAAGCGTATTCTTTGTCATCGTCCTCTAGGTAATGAATGTTCTGACCCCGTCAGAAGTTTAGTAAATACCAAACCATGTGGTAAATGTAAATAATGTCCGTACATAGATGAGAGGACTTTATTTGTACATCCTGTTACTGGTATTGAATTTAATTTCCATACCAATACTAATTGCCAAAGTGAGCATTTAGTTTATCTAGCTAGATGTGTTTCCTGTGAATGTTTCTATATAGGTAAAACCAATAGAAGATTCAGGGAACGCATAAGGGAACATGTTTACCATATACGTAAAGGTTCCCCAATAAATGCTTTAGCAAAACAACATGGATAGGGGCTCTGACCATACATTTATTTTCTTAGTGATTCAAAGTTTTAGACAAAACATACGTGGAGGTGACATTGAGACCTATACAGAAGAGAATGAATTAAGGTGGATTATTAGATGTCAAGCAGATAGGGAACCTGGTCTTAATGATAAGGCTTCCCTTAAACCTGTCCTGAAAAAGAGAAGACTTAAAGTATTAAGTTAAAATATACAGTAATTTATTTTTTATACTTCTACATTTATATGTAGTAGATGGTTATTCATCTATTTATTTATATATGCAGTTTTTACAAAAGCAGCTCTTCAAAAAATATATATGTTATTATCATTTATTATTTTTTTATATATATGTGTATATATGGAGATATATATTTATTTACCTCTGTAGGCACACATTTTATGTAAATGATTTTAGGTTGGAAAGTAATGAATGAAATAAGTGCATCTTTTATTTTCAATTTGTATTTCAATTGAATGACGTTTTACTTTGTCTACCAATGATATGCATACACACAGTATTTGAATTGTCTTTTTCTTCTTTTTGTAATTGTCTGAAGAAGACGAAAGGTGAAAGCGCTTACAAATAAATTCTGGATTTTAAAGTCTATTTTGTGTTTCGCTGAAGCTGTTGCTTACTATCTACAAGATCCACGTATGCTGTTAGTTGGTGTCTCAATATATGCTTCGTTTATTTGCTGCTGTTCGTATTTATTATATTTACGCCTGTTGCAGTTTGCTGCTTTAAACATTCACACTTGAGTGACATCTCATTGTAAGCTTTACGCTTGCTTTTTCAGTTGCCGTCTGCATGTTTGGGGAATATTTATCGCCTGTTTTTAGGTCCGTAGACCACCTTGCGTGATTCCTGTGGAGTTCCGATTTACTACTGCAGATTATCTG
The DNA here is from genome assembly GCF_019279795.1 of Protopterus annectens. NCBI lineage: Eukaryota > Metazoa > Chordata > Ceratodontiformes > Protopteridae > Protopterus > Protopterus annectens. Next base: position 1,299,716,754 of record NC_056737.1, on the reverse strand, counting down.
GGCAGTTGTATTCAAGCTTGCACCCAGGAATGTTACGTCTTGTGAGGGTACTAGTTTTGATTTCTTTTTGTTGACTGGGTACCCCAGGCATGTTAGAAGTCTTTTCACAAACGCCAGATGTTGAAGAAGAATGTCCTTGTTCTCTGCTTGAATGAGACAGTCGTCCAAGTAATATTTGTATTCCTCTTTGTCTGCAGAATGCAATTACTGGTGCCAGGCACTTTGTAAAGACCCTGGGCGCAGTAGATAAGCCAAAGGGCAGTGCAGAGTATTGGTAATGCATTGAACCAGCCTTGAATCTTGGGTATCTTCTGCATGACTGTCTGATTGGAAAATGCAGGTATGCCTCTTTTAGGTCTAAAGTCACAAGCCAAGCATTCTTGCCCAGCATGGGCAGAAGCTGCTGCAAAGTCAACATTCTGAATTTTGGAATATCCAGGAAAGTGTCCAGTATCGGCCTCCAGGCCTTGTCCTTTCTGGGTACCAAGAACAGTCTTGAGTAGAATCCTTGTCCCTGCTCTTGCTCTGGTTACTTGTTGAATGGCCACCATGTCCATGAGGGATGAGACTTGTTTTTGTGCGTCTGCCCATTGATTTCTTGGCAGATCTGGCCATCCGTTTGCCTTTGGCAGAGTATGGAAATGGAACTTGTAGCCTTGTGACACTATGTTTATAACCCACTTGTCCTGGGTTATGATGTGCCAATTTTGAGCAAAAAGTGCTAATTTTCCCCCTAAGGGTGCTGCCAGAAGAGAAGTGCTTGTTGCAGGCAGGGGGAAGTCATTGGGACAGTTTTCTGTATGTTTGTGATCTATCTTCTCCAGCTTTGGAGGTAGAAGCACCCCACTGCTTGGGCCTATAAGAACCTTGCGCCTGGGATCTGCCCCTTTGAGGTCTGTCTGACACAGGAAAGGACCAATTTTTTGTAGGCCAGTGTCTACTAAACCTAGGTGGCTGTACTTGTAAAAAATCTTAGTTTGCATAGATTTAGCTTTGTCCTCCATTTTCTTTTTAACACCTCTTCTGCCTTAACACCAAACAAAGTATCATGCTGTAAAGGTGCATCTAGTAATTTAACTTTAACATGATCAAGCAGATTTTGTTCCTTTAACCACGCATGCCTCCTAATTACAGAACCCGTAACTGCGGCCTTGCAGGAGGCCTCCAAAGAATTAAAACCACATTGCAAAGTATGTTTTCCAAGTTGTTCTGCTGCATACAATAAATCCTGCATTTCCTTGTTTTATGCACATTCAGAATTTAACAACATTTTCTGTTTAAGCAGTCCCATGACATGTTGCTGATACTTAAGCATATGAAATTGACATTTTAAGGCTCTTATAGCCAAAGTTGCAGATGTGTAAACCTTTTTTCCCCATCTATCCAGTGCCCTTGAATCTCTGTCAGAGGGGTTTGGGTTTTTTGCAGTGGAAGCCTTAACTCCCTTTGGACCCTGTGAAATAGTTTCTGGGTCAGCAGCAGGGTTTTTAAAAAGAAATTTTTGTGAGTAAGGAACCCTGTAATATCTGTCAGGCTTAACAGGAGCTGGGTAAGGAGTTAGACTAGACTCCGAAAACACATCATCTACAATGTATAACACAGGTGGAATGGCTAGAGGCCTGTGCTGAGGTAGTAAAAGAAAAATCCCAGAGCCTCTTTTTAGATTCTGAAAAATCTTGGCTCTCCCATTGGAAATGTTCCCTCATGGTATGCAAGGTTTCCCCAAAGGGATAGTCCTCAGGAGGAGATGCTGACGGTATAGATTCGTCAGCATCAGAATCCTCAGAGGGGGGAACAGAATATTCCTGATCAGAAGAGGAATCAGAAGAAATAGAAACCTGATCTGAAGATTCATAGTCAGTGCCTTACCTAGGCCTCTTATCAGGAGGGGGATGGGAACCCCTGATCAAGGTAATCAAGTCTTCGGCCATTTTGAGCATCTGTTTTTTGGGCATAAAGGCCTGTCCACGTGGCTCTTGAGTTTGGTTCCTTGCTTTAGAAGGTGCTTTAGTCTCTGCCTTTGAAGCTGAAGTCGTTTTAATGTAAAGATGTTTAGGTCTGAATACACCCTCAGAAGCCGGTACCTGCTCAGCGGCGCTGGACCCATCTGAGGAATTAGCATCAGAGGCTCCAATACCTTGAGTATCCAGCGGCATGGCTGACTCCACGTGGGAGTGGGTAGCGGCCTGCGTCTCTAAAGTAGTGGGTGTCAGGGACTGCGAAAGCACCTCACTGAGAACCGGCGACTGGCTTAGGAGAAGCTTTGTCGTCGGTTTTGGGCCTCGGTTGTTTTTCTCTATCCTTTTCTTTGCGTTTTTTGTAAACTCCGGTAGTCGGATGGCTATCTGACATTTAAGGATAATTAAACCAGCGTCCAAAAAAGTTTAAAGCAAAATCATGCCGAAGCTTAATAGTGCATTGGTTAAATCTAGAACAAAACAGACAAAGTACAGTTTTGTACCTACCATAAATGTAGATGTTCGAAGATCCACATTGCTGCAGTCCTTACATATGGGTAGTCCGCTGTCCTCGGTCGGCCCGAATACCAAAGTATTAGGCTGACGTCGGTCAAGGCGCTTAAAACTGACATCAGGACGTCAGGGTACAAAAGCGCATGACCGACGTCATTTCCTCAGTCTTTTCTTGCCCCAGATGTCAGAAGGCCCTAACAAGAAAGGCCAAAGCCAAAAACCAGCAAAAACTAACCAACCACCCGTGCACTAACCATATTTACAATATGTACAACACAAACCACACCACCACCTTCAACAACAGAGGGGAAGGAGGGAGGGATTGGACTGCAGCAATGTGGATCTTCGAACATCTACATTTATGGTAGGTACAAAACTGTACTATGTTCTTCATCTCACATTGCTGCAGTCCTTACATATGGGTAGAATCCCAAAGCAGAGGTAAGGGAGGATGGCAAAACTATAAAGCATTAGGAGCTGCCAAAATGCCCTGTAAAATTGCAGTGGCAAATCCAGCCCTAGATTTAGAGTAAAGTGGAAGGTGGTAATGCTTAGAGAAAGTATGCACTGAACTCCAAGTAGCTGCTTCCAAAATATCTTTAGTAGCCACCCCTTAAAAAGCTGTAGAAGTGGCAGTAGCCCTAGTGGAATGAGGCCTAATCCCGGCTGGAATCTCCTTACCATGATGGGAATAACAGAAAGCAATACAAAACCGAATCCACTTAGAAATAGTTTGTTTTGAAACAGGTTTGCCCTGAGAACCCAAAGCAAAAGAAACAAACAACTGCTGAGACTGCCTGAACCCTTTAGTTCTGCTCAAATAATATCGCAACTGTCTGTGTATATCCAAAGTGTGCAAAATCCTTTCCCCTTTATTTTGGGGTTTGCATAAAAAGTAGGCAAATGAATAGTTTGGTTTAAAGCCACACTAGAAACCACTTTAGGCATAAAAGAAGGGTTAGTACGCAAAGACACCCTATCCTTGTGGAAAATTAAGAAAGGCTCAACTGCCATAAGGGCCTGTAATTCAGAAACCCTTCTCGCAGAGGTAATGGCCAACAAAAAGCAGTCTTCCATGATAAATATTTCAACTCTGCCGATGCTGCAGGCTCAAAAGGTTGTAGAGTGAGTTTCTCCAACACAAAATTGAGATCCCAAGCAGGAGTAGGAGCTCTACGTGGGGTCTTATATTCTTTGCCCCTCTAAGGAATTGCTTAAACAAAGGCTGAGAAAATAATGGTGGGTCACAGTCATAGTGAGCAGAAATTGCTGCAGCATGAACCTTTATAGAGGAGAAGGACAAACCTTTGTCCAATAACTCAGTAAGGTATTGAAGCAAAACTTAAATTAGGTTTAGAAACATCAAAGTCCTTTGCTGTACTCCAAAATAAAAATCTCCTCCATTTATCTGCGTAAACTTTCCTTGTACTAGGCCTTCTGGCCTCCAAAATAACATTCAAAACTTGTTGTGGAAGCTGAGACCCTCCAGGGTTTAAAACAGAATATGCCAGGCTGTCAGATGTAGAGAATGAAGTTTGACATTGAGTAAATGACTGTTCTCCTGAGACAGCAGGTGAGGAATCAAGGCAAAGGCCATGGAGGCTCCTGTACCAGACTTCTCAGTAATGGGTACCAGTGCTGTCGAGGCCAATCTGGAGCTATTAAAATCATGTTTGGCTTGTCCTGTCTGACCTTCAGCAGTACCTTTGGGAGGAGAGGCAGAGGTGGAAAGGCATACACGTGAAGATTGCTCCAATTGAAAGAGAGAGCATCCACTTTCCAAGCTGTGGGATGAAACCTTTTGTGCAAAACTTTGGCAGCTGGTAATTTAGTGGAGAAGCGAACAGATCTATGTCTGGAGTTCCCCATAACACTGTCAATCTCTGAAATACATGAGGATCCAATTTCCACTCGTGGGGATCCATAATTTGTCTGCTCAACACATCTGCTAAGGAGTTCTGTGCTCCTGGCAGAAACCTTGCCTGAAGATTTAGCTGTAAACTGAGAGCAGTCTCCCACAAAATCATTGCTCGTCTGCATAGAGGATAAGAATGTTCCCCCTTGCTTGTTGATGTACCACATGACAGTTGTGTTGTCTGTTTGAATCAACACCTGCCCTGGAAGAAGTAAATCCTTGAAAGCTATCAAAGCAAATTGGACTGCTAACATCTCCTTCAAGTTGATATGTAGATGTTGAAGTCTGGCAGGCCACGTGTCTTGTACCCATTTTCCATTTAGATGAGCTCCCAAGCTTTGTCTGAGGCATCTGTCGTTAGAATCTGACTCGCCTCTGGCCGGGTCACAGAGAGTCCCTTGTTTAGGTGACATTCCTGAGCCCACCACAAAAATTCCTTTTGAATGCAAGGTATTATCTGAATGACAGTGTCCAAATCTTGGCAGTGCTGTGTCCATACATTCTTGAGATACCACTGTAGCTTCCTCATATGCAGTTTGGCATTGGGAAGTACCAGAATACAAGATGCCATGAACCCCAAGGCTTGAAGGACTGTCCTTGCAGTCAGCCTGGACTGACGAGACAATTGGTGGAAGTAAAGAAAAGATTCTTTTGTTTGTCCGGGGTCAAAAGGCCATCTGGGATACTGTATTCAGTCTCACACCCAGAAAGCACATGTCCTGAGAGGGTACTAGACTGGACTTTATTTCGTTCACAGAATACCCCAGGCATCTTAACACTGCCATCACATACTGTAAATGATGAAGAAGTTCGTCCTTTTCTTGGGCCAGAATCAGGCAATCGTCCAAATAAGGATAGATTTGTATTCCTCTTAGCCGGAAGAAAGCTACCACTGGAGCCAGAACCTTCGTGAACACTCTGGGCGCAGTAGATAAGCCAAAGGGCAATGCAGAGAACTGATAATGAAGTCCCAGCCCGAAAACGCAGATACTTCCTGCAACTGGGCCTGATAGGAACATGAAGGTAAGCTTCCTTGAGATCCAGAGTCACCATCCAGTAATCTTTGCCCAGCAGAGGTAAAAGCTGTAGTAACGTCAACATTTTGAACTTGGGAATGTCCAGATATGTGTTGAGGATAGATAAATCCAAAATTGGTCTCCACGTGTTTCCTTTCTTTGGTACTAGAAACAGGCGAGAATAAAATCCTAGGCCCACTTCTGGCAGAGGAACCGGTTGTATGGCCCCTATTTGAAGTAGTAGAGAAATTTGTTTCTGAGCCTCTAGTCTTTGCTGAGGAGGAACGTCCGGCATGCCTTTGAAAGGAGGCAAGGTATGGAAATAAAACTTGTAACCCTGGTGTATGATATCCAATACCCATTTGTCTTGGGTAATCAACATCCAATTTTCCTTGAAGAGTGCTAACCTTCCCTCCCAAAGGTGCTGCCAGGCAAGAAGGACCTGGCAGCTGAAAAAGTAGGTCATTGGGCCTGTTTACGAAAGGACTGGCCCCTGCCCTCACCCGAAGATTTTGCAGGTGAACTCCCTGTTCTAGGTCTGAAAGAACTCTGAGTTCTGCCCCTACCACGTCTAGATCTACCCCTAGACTGAGAATCATAAGAAGGATACGTCCACCCCTTAGCAGGCCAATTCCTACTAAACTTCGGAGGCTGAACTTGCAAAAAATCTTTAACAGCCTGCATAGACTTAGCCTTGTCTTCCATTTTCTTTAAGACTGACTCCACAGGTGAACCAAACAACACATCAGACTGCAAAGGAGCATCCAAAATCCTTGTCTTAACATGGTCAGATAAATTCTGATCCTTCAGCCAGGCGTGCCTCATGAAGAACTGAGCCAGTGGCAGCCACCCTAGACGAGGCCTGCACAGCATCAAAACCACACTGTAAAGAATGCTTACCCACCTGTTCAGAGACATGCACCAAATCTTGTAATTCCTTACACTCAATGCCTTCCGCCAGAGCATCCACCTTAGACTTCAATTGAGAAAGAAGAAAGTTTTGATATTTCAACATATGAAACTGGCAATTCAAAGCCCTCATAGCTAAGGTAGAAGATGTATAGACCTTCTTTCCCCATCTACCCAAAGCTCTGGCTTCTTTATCTAGAGGAACCGGATTTTTTACAACAGAGGCCTTGACACCCTTAGGTCCCTGACTAATAGTTTCTGGGTCCGCCCTAGGACTCTTATAAAGATATTTATGAGCCTCAGGCACCCTGTAATACCTATCCGGTTTAACAGGAGCAGGAGGCAGATAATCAGGATTAAGTGAAGCCTCTGCAAACACATCTTCCACAACATCCAGAACAGGGGGTATAGCCAAGGGCCTATGCTGGGGTAACAGCAAAAATTCCCTAAGCCTTTTCCGAGAATCAGAGAAATCCTGACCTTCCCACTTAAAATGTTCCCTCATAGAATGAAGTGTCTCTGAAAAAGAAAAATCCTCTGGAGGAGAAGCAGAAGGAGTGGAATCATCTGCATCAGAATCAGAATAAGGAGAGTACTCCTGCAAGTCTTCAGCTGAAGACTCTGAAACATCCGAAGCCTGCTCCAAACTTCCCAACTCTGGCTCCACCCTAGGCCTCTTATCAGGAGGGGGCAAAGAACCTCTAATCAGAGTAATCAAATCTTCTGCCATTTTAAGCATGTGCTTCTTAGGCACAGACCCTGCTGAACTAGGAGTGACACCAACAGAAGCTAAAACTGGCCTGCCTCTGGGAGAAGCCTTGGAAACAGAAGGAGAAGGCCTAACCACCCTAGAGACGCACGGGAGTACAGTAACTTGAGAAGCCCCTTCAGCCTGACCTGCCTCCTGAGAGACCACCTCCTGCAAAATCAAAGTCTCCCCCTGAGACTCCAGAGAAGTCTCCGGAACCACCGGTTCCACTGAAGCCTCTAAAGAACCGGCGTCCGAACGGACGACTCATCTTGCCTGGGTTTAACTGCTTTGTCTTTGCGCTTCTTCGCAGAAGCGGGCCCCGGAGAATCCGACGGCATATTATAATTGCACCGCTTCCCAAAGACCAGCCTAGCACAATCCAACCTTCGCTTAATAGTGCGTTTATTGAACCTAGCACAAAAGCGACACCCAACAACGTCGTGCTCAGGCCCCAAACAAGGAATACACAAAGAATGATAATCCCTATGCGGTATCTGTTTCCCACAAGAAATACAGTTATTCACTTTTTCTGACATCCGGTAAAACACTGAGGCAAGAAAAAAAACAAAATATTCCCCAACGGGGTACTTAGCCAACTTGGATTCGGTCTGAAACTCCAAATTCGAAAAATTTCAGAATGCCGAACGGCACTTGCAACGCTGCTTCTGCATCAGACCATGCGGCAAAAAAGACTGAGGAAATGACGTCGGTCATGCGCTTTTGTACCCTGACGTCCTGATGTCAGTTTTAAGCGCCTTGACTGACGCCAGCCTAATACTTTGGTATTCGGGCCGACCGAGGACAGCGGACTACCCATATGTAAGGACTGCAGCAATGTGAGATGAAGAACATCCAGTAAAGTACAGTTGCATACCTACCATAAATGTAGATGTTCGAGTGTATTCACTGTTGCAGTCATTACAATTGGGTTATCCTGCTGGCAGGCTACCCGCAGTCGGCCTGAATTCCAAAGTCTATGCCCGGCGTCGGTTGCTGTCGCCTCCTCCCTGACGTCAGTGTGCCAAGGGTATAAAAGATGCAGCCGATGCCATTTTCTTCAGTTTTTCTTGCCCCAGATGTCAGGTGCCCCCAAAAGGGTAGGCTAAAAATATGTCTATAAAGCATGCATGCGACAAGTAACAAGTTTCTTTCATCTACAAGCAAATACACCACATAGGTTGTATAGAATAGAGAAGTACAGATATGGTCCAGTAAAGAAAAGGGGGAAGGTGGGTGGATAACCTGGACTGCAACAGTGAATACATTCGAACATCTACATAGTAGGTACACAACTGTACTATGTTCATCGTGTTTCACTGTTGCAGTCATTACAATTGGGTTGAATCCCAAAGCTAAGGTTGGGAGTCTGGAACTAAACAGAAGTAGGAGTGGCTATGAGGCCCTGCAGGACTGCAGTGGCAAAGCCTGCCCTGAATTTGGAGTAGAGTGGTAAGCGGTAGTGCTTTGTAAAAGTGTGCACTGAACTCCAGGTTGCAGCCTCTAAAATGTCTTTGGGTGGCACTCCTCTGAGGAAGGCTGCTGAAGTGGCTGCTGCTCTGGTTGAATGTGGCCTAATGCCCTTAGGCACTGATTTGCCATGTTGAGAATAGCATAAACGAATGCAGTGACCTATCCACTTGGAAATAGTCTGCTTTGAGATGGCTTTTCCTTGTGATCCTGCAGCATATGCTACCAGTAATTGCTCAGTCTTTCTGAAAGCTTTGGTGCTGTTCAAGTAGAAGCGCAGTTGTCTGTGCATGTCCAAAGAATGCAGAAGTTTCTCACCCTTATTCTGTGGGTTTCAATAAATGGTAGGCAAATGATTAGTTTGGTTGAGGGCCACACTGGACACTACCTTAGGCATAAAGGTGGGGTTTGTCCTTAGAGAAACCCTATCTGGATGAAAAATGATAAAAGGTTCCACAGCCATGAGTGCCTGTAGCTCCGAGACTCGTCTTGCAGAGGTTATTGCTAGGAGCAGAGCTGTTTTCCTTGATAAAAATTTTATGTCCACTGTAGTGGCTGGCTCAAAAGGAGGCAGTGTGAGTTTTTCCAAGACATAATTGAGGTCCCATGCATGTACTGGTGCTCTCCTTGGAGGCCGTAAGTTTTTGGCTCCTCTGAGGTACTGCCTTAAGAAAGGATGAGAAAAAATAGGCGTCTCTGTATTGTAATGAGCTGAAATGGCAGAGGCATGAATCTTAATTCATGAAAAGGATAGGCCTTTGTCCAGCATCTCAGTTAAGTATTGTAAAATCTGAGGGATATTTGGAAGAGTCATGTTAATTCCTTGTGCCTGGTTCCAAGCACAGAATCTCTTCCATTTGTCTGCATAAGATTTTCTGGTACTGGGCCTCCAAGATAACATTCATCACCGCTTTAGAGAGGGGTGTGTTTTGAAAAGCTACATTATCAGCCATGCTGCCAGATTTAAGGTCCTGAGTTGGCTGTGCAGGATCTGATTGTTTTGTTGGGTCAGTAAGTGAGGAATTTGAGGTAATACCCATGGTGGGTATTGAGTCAAGTTCCTGAGGATTGTATACCAGTGCTGGCGGGGCCAGTCTGGGGCAATCAGTATCATTTTTGGCTTCTCTTGTCTGACCTTTAGGAGTACCTTGGGGAAGAGAGGCAGTGGGGGAAAGGCATATACTGTTAAGTTTTTCGAGCTGAAAGATAGAGCATCCACTTTCCATGCTTGCTTGTGAAAAGTCCTTGTGCAAAACCTCTGTAGTTGGCAGTTGTGAGGGGAGGAAAACGGATCTATGTCCGGGCATCCCCAATTTCTTGTTATCATGCCGAAGACTTGTGGATCCAATTTCCACTCGTGGGGATCCATGAGGTTTCTGCTTAGTTCATCTGCCAGAGTATTTATCCTTCCTGGCAGGAATTGTGCTTACAGATGTACCTGGTAAGTCAATGCTGTGTCCCACAAGGTCATGGCTAGTCTGCAAAGGGGGTAGGAATGTGTGCCTCCCTGCTTATGTACCACATGACTGTAGTATTGTCCATCCTTATCAGTAGTTGTCCTGGATGAAGTAGATCCTTGAAGGCTGTCAGGGCATTTTGAACAGCTAGTATCTCTTTTTGTTTGATATGTAGATGCATTTGGATTGCGGACCATGAGCCCTGAATACATCTTCCTGCCATGTGGGCCCCCCAGGCATAATCCGATGCATCTGTTGTCAATGTCTGCCTGTCTGTTAGGTGAATGGCTGCCCCTTGTTGTGGTGACAGGCTTTTGGCCACCATCGAACCTCCTGTTGCAGGCAGGGAATGAGGGTAATTATTGAATTCCAGGCTGTGGCAATGTTGAGTCCAGACACTTTTTAGATACCATTGTAGTTTCCTCATATACAGTCTTGCATATGGAATTAGAAGAATGCAGGATGCCATGAAGCCCAAAGCCTGCAGAATTTTTCTTGCAGTTAACTAGGTGTTTGTTGCCAATTTTTTGAAATAAGTAGTGAGTTGCCTTTGTTTGTCTGGCATGAGATAAGCCATCTGGGCAGTTGTATTTAAGCTTGCACCCAGGAATATTATCTCTTGAGAGGGTACAAGTTTTGATTTCTTTTCGTTTACTGTGTACCCTAGGCATGTTAATAATCTTTTTACAAACGCCAGATGTTGTAGTAGTATGTCCTTGTTCTCTGCTTGAATGAGGCAGTCGTCCAAGTAAGGATATATTTGTATTCCTCTTTGTCTGCAAAAAGCAATTACTGGTGCCAGGCGTTTTGTGAAGACCCTGGGCGCAGTAGATAAGCCAAAGGGCAGAGCAGAGAATTGGTAGTGCATTGAGCCAGCTATGAATCTGAGGTATCTTCTGCATGACTGTCTGGTTGGAACATGCAGGTATGCCTCTTTAGGTCTAAAGTTACAAGCCAAGCCTTCTTGCCCAGCATGGGCAGAAGCTGCTGCAGAGTCAAAATTTTGAATTTTGGAATATCCAGGTATGTGTTTAGAATAGATAGGTTCAGTACTGGCCTCCAGGCTTTGTCCTTTCTGGGCACAAAGAAAAGTCTCGAGTAAAATCCTTGTCCCTGCTTGTTGTGGTACTTGTTGAATGGCCCTCATGTCCATGAGGGATGAAACTTGGTTTTGTGCCTCTGCCCATTGATTTTTTTGGCAGGTTCAGCATACCGTTTTGCCCTTGGCATGGGGTGAAAGTGGAACCTGTAACCTTGTGACACTATGTTCAAGAACCATTTGTCCTGGGTGATTAGGTGCCAGTTTTGAGAAAAAAGTGCTAGTTTTCCCCCCTAAAGGAGCTGCCAGAAGATAAGTGCTTGGCGCTGGCAGGGGGAAGTCATTGGGACTGCTTTCTGTATGGTTGTGATTTGTCTTCTCCGCTTTTGGAGGTAGAAGCACCCCATTGTTTAGACCTGTATGAGCCTTGCGGCTGGGATCTGCCTCTAGGGCATCTTTATCTGCCTCTTTGTGGCCTGTCTGACACTGGAAAGGACCAATTCTTAGTAGGCCAGTGTCTGCTAAATCTTGGGAGGCTGTACCTGTAAGAAATCCTTGACTGTTTGCATAGATTTGGCTTTGTCTTCCATTTTCTTCACCACCTCTTCTGCTTTAACACCAAACAAGGTATCATGCTGTAATGGAGTATCTAATAATTTTCCTTTAACATGACAGGCAGATTTTGTTATTTTAACCAAGTATGCCTCCTAATGACAAAACCCGTAACAGCGGCTCTGCAGGAGGCCTCCAAAGAATCAAAACCACATAGCAAAGTATGCTTTCCAACTTGTTCAGCAGCATGCAATAAATCCTGCATTTCTTTATTTTCTGCACCTTCAGAATTTGTCAACATTTTTTGTTTAAGCAGTGACAATGTATTGCTGATATTTAAGCATGTGAAACTGACAATTTAAAGCCCTTATAGCCAAGGTAGCAGAAGTGTAAATCTTTTTTCCCCAGCTGTCCAGTGCCCCGGAATCTCTGTCAGAGGGGGGTAGGGTTTTTTGCAGTGGAAGCCTTGACCCCCTTGGGACCCTGAGAGATAGTTTCTGGGTCAGCAGCAGGATTTTTAAAAAGAAATTTGTGGCAGTCTGGGACCCTGTAGTATCTGTCTGGCTTAACAGGAGCTGGAGGGTAAGGAGTCTGTGGTCAGACTGGACTCTGAAAATACATCATCTACAATGTCTAGCACAGGTGGAATAGCCAGGGGCCTGTGCTGAGGCAGTAAATGAAAGTCTCTGAGCCTTTTCTTAGATTCTGAATAATCTTGGCTCTCCCAGTGGAAATGCTCCCTCATGGTATGCAGTGTTTCCCCAACAGAATAATCCTCAGGAGGAGGAGCTGAAGGGATAGATTCTACAGCATCAGAATCTTCATAAGGAGGAAGAGAGTATTCCTGATCAGAAGAGGAAGCAGATGAAATGGAAACCTGATCTAAAGATTCATATTCTACCTCTTGCCTAGGCCTCTTGCCAGGAGGGGGATGAGAACCTCTTATCAAAGTAATTAGGTCTTCGGCCATTTTGAGCATCTGTTTTTTAGGCATGGAGGCTTGTCCATGGGGCTGTTGTACTTGTTTCTTTGTCTTTAATGCTGCTTTAGTCTTTGCCTTTGTAGATGAAGCAGTTTTAACATATACTTGTGTAGGCCTGAAAACACCCTCAGAAGCCGATGCCTGCTCAGCGGCTCCAGACCCATCTGAGGGAATGGTTTCCGAAGGTCCAATACTCTGAGTTTCAGTAAGCCTGGTTGGCTCCACGTGGGAGTCGGTATCGGCCTGCTGCTCTAAATTAGTGGTCGTCAGGGGCTGCAAAAGCTCCTCACTGAGAACCGATGACTGGCCTAGAAGAAGCCTCGTCGCCGGTTTTGGACCTCGGATGCCTGTCCTTCTCTTTTTCCTTGCATTTTTTGTAAACTCCGGTAGTCGGCTGTTTCGACGGCATTATACAATTAAATCTTCTCCCACAGTAATGAAATGCAAAATGTACCGATGCTTAATAGTGCGTTGGTTAAATCTAGCACAAAACCGACAACTAGCAACGTCGTGGTCAGGGCCTAGGCAAGGAATGCAGTAAGAATGAAAATCCTTATGAGGTATTTGCTTCCCACAAGAAATACAATTATTAACTTTTTCGGACATCGGTCTGGAGCAAGAAAAAAGTTTCCCCAACGGGGTACTTAGATTTTAATGAAGACTTTGGATCTGAAATTCGAGCTTGAAAATCTCAGGAGTTTTGTACCTACCATAAATGTAGATGTTCGAGTAATCACACTGCTGCAGTCATTACACTTGGGTTATCCTGCTATCAGGCGGTCCCACAGTAGGCCAGAGATCCAAAGTCTTGGTCCGGCGTCGGTTGCTGTCGCTTCTTACCGGATGTCAGTGCGCCAGGGGTATACAAGATGCATGACGCCATTTTCTTCAGTTTTTCTTGCCCCAGATGTCAGGTGCCCCTAAGGAGGTAGGCAATACATATTGCTAATAAAAAATATACATATAAAAAATAAAAAGCCAATACCTTCAGTTACAAGCAAATACACCACAAAGGTTGTATAGGATAGAAAGGTATAGATAAGTCCAGCTGGTTCAGAGGGGATGGAGGGAGGGTAACCTGGACTGCAGCAGTGTGAACACTCGAACATCTACATTTATGGTAGGTACAAAACTGTACTATGTTCATCATGTTACACTGCTGCAGTCATTACACTTGGGTAGAATCCCAAAGCTATGGTTGGGTGGCTGGTCTATAAAGAGTTAGGATTGGCTATGAGGCCCTGCAGAACTGCAGTGGCAAATCCTGCTCTGGATTTAGAGTAAAGAGGCAGGTGGTAATGCTTGGTAAAGGTGTGCACTGAACTCCAAGTTGCAGCCTCCAAATTTCCTTGGTAGGTACTCCTCTGAGAAAGGCTGTTGAAGTGGCTGTTGCCCTGGTGGAATGTGGCCTAATGTTATTTGGAACTGATTTTCCATGCTGTGTATAGCAGTAACGAATACAGTGTCCTATCCATTTGGATATAGTCTGCTTTGAGATAGCCTTGCCCTGTGATCCTGCAGCATATGCTACAAACAGTTGCTCAGTTTTCCTGAAAGCTTTTGTTTTGTCCAAGTAGAAGCGTAGCTGCCTGTGTATGTCCAAAGAATGCAGAAGTTTCTCCCCTTTATTCTGGGGTTTGGATAAAAAGTTGGCAAATGGATGGTTTGTTTAAGAGCCACACTAGATATCACCTTTGGCATAAAGGTAGGGTTTGTCCTTAAGGAAACCCTGTCCTGATGAAAAATTATAAAAGGTTCCACTGCCATTAATGCCTGTAGCTCTGAGACTCTTCGTGCTGAAGTTACAGCCAGGAGGAGAGCTGTTTTACATGATGAAAATTTTAGATCGGTTGTATTGGCTGGCTCAAAAGGTGGTAGGGTCAGTATTTCCAAAATGAAATTGAGGTCCCAAGTTGGTATTGGTGCTCTCCGGGGCGGTCTTATGTTTTTAGCCCCTCTGAGGTACTGCTTTAGCAAGGGATGAGAGAATAGAGGAGGATCCGTGTTGTAATGTGCTGAAATGGCAGAGGTGTGGATCTTAATTGATGAGAAGGATAGGCCTCTGTCCAGCATCTCAGTTAAGTATTGTAAAATCTGAGGAATGTTTGGAACAAAAGGGTCAAGGCTTTGAGCCTGGTTCCAGGCACATAATCTCTTTCATTTTTCTGAGTAAGCTTTCCTGGTGCTAGGCCTCCTGGCCTCCAAAATGACATCCACAACAGCTTTAGAGAGAGGTGTTGCCTGTTTGACTAATGTATCCACCATGTAGCCAGGTTTAGGGTTTTGAGCTGACCGTGCAGGATCTGATTGTTTTGTTGAGTCAGAAGGTGTGGAATTTGAAGCAAAATCCATGGTGGGCCTTGAGCCAAGTTCCTTAAGATAGGGTACCAGTGCTGGCGTAGCCAGTCTGGAGCAATCAGGATCATCTGTGGTTTTTCTTGTCTGGCTTTTAGGAGTACCTTTGACAGGAGTGACGGGAAAGCATAAACTTTTAGGTTTTTCCAGCTGAACAAAAGAGCATCCACTTTCCATTCTTGTTTGTGATAAGTCCTTGTGCAGAATTTTTGTAGTTGGCAATTCAGTGGGGAGGCAAAAACATCCGTGTCTGGTCATCCCCATTTTTGCGTTAACATGCTGAAGATTTGTGGATTCAATTTCCATTCCTGAGGGTCCATGATATTTCTGCTTAGATCGTCTGCCAGAGTATTTTTCTTTCCTGGCAGGAATTGGGCTTGCTGGTGAACTTGATACGTTAGAGCTGTGTTCCACAAGGTCATGGCTTGCCTGCATAGGGGATAAGAATGAGTGCCCCCTTGCTTGTTTATGTACCACATTACTGTGGTGTTGTCTGTCTTTAGTAATAATCGTCCTGGATGCAGAAGGTACTTGAAAGCTGTTAGGGCATTTTGAACAGCAAACATCTCTTTTTGATTGATGAGAAGATGCATTTGGTCTGTGGTCCACTTGCCCTGAATGCATTTTCCTGCCATGTGTGCTCCCCAGGCGTAATCCGAGGCATCCATTGTTAGAGTTTGCCTGGCAGTGGGTTGGGTAAAAGGCTGACCCTTGTTTAGGTGACATGCCTGTGCCCACCATCGAAACTTCTGTTGTAGGCAGGGAATCATTGGTATTACTGCTTCTAAACTGTGAGAGTGTTGAGTCCAAACACTTTTTAGGTACCACTGTAATTTCCTCATATGCAGTCTGGCATATGGTATTAGTAGTATGCAGGATGCCATGAATCCCAGGGCCTGCAGAAATTTTCTTGCAGGGAGATGGGACTGTTTTGCCAGTAATTGAAAATATTGAGTTAGTTGAACTTGTTTGTCTGGCGTGAGGTAAGCCATCTGAGCCGTTGTATTTAAGCTGGCACCCAGCAATATAATCTGTTGCGAGGGCACTAGTTTTTACTTCTTTTCATTTACTGTGTACCCTAGAGAAATTAGCAACCTTTTTACAAATGCCAGATGCTGTAGAAGAATGTCCTCTGTCTCTGCTTGAATGAGGCAGTCGTCCAGGTATGGATATATTTGAATTCCTTTTAGTCTGCAAAATGCAATTACTGGTGCCAGGCATTTTGTGAAGACCCTGGGCGCAGTAGATAAGCCAAAGGGCAGTGCAGAGAATTGGTAGTGCATTGTACCAGCTTTGAATCTGAGGTATCTTCTGCAATTTTGTCTGACAAGGACATGCAGGTATGCCTCTGAGGTCCAGAGTAACAAGCCAAGCCTTCTTGCCCAGCATAGGTAGAAGCTGCTGCAATGTCAACATCTTGAATTTCGGAATATCCAGGTAAGTATTCAGAATTGAAAGGTCTAGTATGGGCCTCCAGGCCTTGTCCTTTCTGGGGACCAGGAAGAGTCTTGAGTAAAATCCTTGTTCCTGTTGTGGTACTTTTTGAATAGCTCTCATGTCCATGAGGGCTGAAATTTGTTATTGTGCCTCTGCCCATTGATTTTGTGGCAGGTCTGGCATTCCTTTTAGCCTTGGTAAAGTATGAAAGTGGAACCTGCAACCTTGAGACACAATATTCAGTACCCATTTGTCTTGGGTGACTGTTTGCCAGTTTTGAGAAAAAAGTGCTAGGTTTCCCCCTAAGGGGGCTTCGAAAAGGGACGTGCTTGGCGTACGGAGGGGAAAGTTATTGTGACTGTTTCCTGTAAGGTTGAGACTTGTCTTCACCTCCTTTTGGGGTTGAGGTGCCCCACTGTCGTTGTCTGTCTGAGCCTTGGGGTTGAGATCTGCCTCTTGGGCGTCTGTATCTGCCTCTCTGTGGCCTGTCTGACACTGGAAAGGACCAATTCTTTGTTGGATAATTTCTGCTAAACCAAGGTAGCTGTACCTGTAAGAAATCCTTGACTGTTTGCATAGATTTAGCTTTATCCTCCATTTTCTTTAACATCTCTTCTGCCTTAGCACCAAACAAGGTATCATGCTGTAAAGGAGCATCCAATAACTTTGCCTTAACATGATCAGGTAAACTCTGTTCTTTTAACCAAGCATGTCTTCGAATCGCAGAACCTGTAGCTGCGGCTCTACAAGAGGCCTCTAAAGAATCAAAACCACATTGCAGAGTATGTTTTCCCACCTGTTCAACTGCATGCAATAAATCCTGCATTTCTTTACAATCAGGAGCTTCTGAGCTTGCAAGCATTTTCAGTTTTAAATGAGCCATTAAATACTGTTGGTACTTAAGCATGTGGAATTGGCAATTTAAAGCTCTTACTGCTAAAGTTGCAGAAGTGTATACTTTCTTCCCCCATCTATCCAAAGCTCTGGAATCTGTCAGAGGGTACTGGATTTTTTGCAATGGAAGCCTTAACCTCTTTTGGACCCTGGGAAATAGTTTCTGGATCAGCAGAAGGGTTTTTGTATAGAAACTTGTGAGAGTCAGGGACTCTATAATACCCATCTGGCTTGGCTGGAGCAGGGGGCAAAGAATCAGGAGATAAGCTGGATTCAGAGAACACATCATCCACAATATCTAGCACAGGCGGAATAGCCAGGGGCCTGTGCTGAGGCAATAAAAGGAAATCCCTGAGCCTTTTCTTGGATTCTGAGTAATCCTGACTTTCCCAATGGAAATGCTCCCTCATGGTATGTAAAGTTTCCCCAAAAGAATAATCCTCAGGAGGAGAGGCTGAAGGGATAGATTCTTCAGCATCAGAGTCCTCATAGGGGGGTAGAGAGTATCCCTGGTCTGAAGAGGAATCAGAGAAAATGGAAACCTGATCAGAGGAATCATAGTCTGTATCCTGCCTAGGCCTTTTCTCAGGAGGGGGATGGGAACCCCTGATTAGAGTAATGAGGTCTTCGGCCATTTTAAGCATCTGTTTCTTAGGCATGGAGGACTGTCCAGGAGAAAGCTGTACTTGTTTCTTTGTCTTTAATGGTACCTTTGTCTTGGCTGTTGTTTTAATGGTAAGTTGTGAAGGTCTGAAAACACCCTCAGAAGTCGATGCCTGCTCAGCGGCTCCGGACCCATCTGAAGGATTAGTTTCCGTAGGCCCAATACCTTGAGTTTCCAGAGGCCTAGTTGTCTCCACGTGGGAGTCGGAAGCGGCCTGTGGCTCTGAGGTAGCGGGTGTCAGGGGCTGCGAAAGTGCCTCACTGAGAACCGGCAACTGGCCTAGAAGAGGTTTCGTCGTCAGTTTTGGACCTCGGATGACTGTCTTTATCCTTGTCTTTGCGTTTTTCGGTATTGAGGTCGTTGGTTGATCCAACGGCATAGTATAATTGAACCTTCAGCCAAAGTAGTGCAAAGCAAAATCAAAACGTCTTTTTATAATGCGTTTGTTAAATCTAGCACAAAACCGACAACTTGTGACGTCGTGATCAGGGCCTAGGCATGGAATACAGTAAGAGTGGAAGTCCTTATGAGGTATTTGCTTCCCACAAGAAATACAATTATTAACTTTTTCTGACATCGGTCTGAGGCAAGAAAAAAGTTTCCCCAACGGGGTACTTAGCTTTATTGAAGACTTTGGATCTGAAATTCGACTTCAAAATATCAGGAGTCGTCTGACCGGCACTTGCGAACTGCTTCTGCTTTGGGCACAGCGCAGCAAAAAAAGACTGAAGAAAATGGCGTTGGATGCTTCTTATATACCCCTGGCGCACTGACGTTAGGGAAGAAACCGACGCCGGACCAAGACTTTGGAACTCTGGCCGACTGCGGGACCGCCTGACGGCAGAATAACCCAAGTGTAATGACTGCAGCAGTGTAACACGATGAACATCTGCTTTTGCTTTGGGCACCGCGCGGCAAGACTTAAGAAAATGGCGTCAGCTGCATCTTTTATACCCCTGGCGCACTGACGTCAGGGAGGAGGCGAAAGCAACCGATGCTGGACCTAGACTTTGGAATTCAGGCCGACTGCGGGTAGCCTGCCAGCAGGATAACCCAAATGTAATGACTGCAACAGTGAAACACGATGAACATCGTTGTGATCAGGGCCCAGGCAAGGAATACAGTAAGAATGAAAATCCTTATGAGGTATTTACTTTCCACAAGAAATACAATTATTAACTTTTTTTTGACATCGGTCTGGAGCAAGAAAAAAGTTTCCCCAATGAGTTACTTAGTTTTATTGAAGACTTCGGATCTGAAACTCAAATACGAAAATCTCAGGAGTCGGCCGACCGGCACTTGCGAACTGGTTCTCCTTCGGGCACCGTGCGGCAAGAAAGACTGAAGAAAATGGCATTGGCTGCTTCTTTCATACCCCTGACGACCTGACGTCAAGGAAGGGGTGACAGCAGCCGATGCAGGACCCAAGACTTTGGAATTCAGGCCGGCTGAGGGCAACCTGCCAGCATGATTATCCAAATGTAATGACTGCAACAGTGAAACAAGAAGGACATCTAATGGCTCTGCTGGACCGAGGCACAGGGAACTAATCTAAGGGGGTGGCGAAAGCCAACACATTCTGGCTAGGCGTATAGATGCCCTCGGGCAGATAGCCCAGTACTTAACTATGAACTTTAAATAAGACCCCTTTGAAGCAGGTGGGTCATCTATAGAAAGGTGTTCGCGTGAAGTCCGGGGCGAAAATCACGAGGGAAGAGAGCATTTGCAAAGTCAATGATTCGTTAGAGTCATTATAAACATAAAAAGTTGCATGACTGGTTTAATAAGAAAAATGTAAAAAGATGCAGTTTTTCTCTGTCCAGAGAGACCGATTTACCAACTGCTATGAAGATGGTCTCCCAGCGCTGTAAATAAAAATTTCTGTTTGCACATCCTTAAGTGTTGTTCCTGACTGAAGGCATATAAGGTAAATTTTTAATGTTATTTATTTATGATTTTAAAATTTTGATGCCGTGCTCTGGATCTGAACTTTAGAATTGCTGCAAGGCAGTTGTGGAATAGGGCCCCATCACAGATTTTCTGTGAATTCCACACTGCTTTGTATGGAATAGTCAGAGACTCAGATGTACAACTATTCAGGGTGTGCAAACATACAAGCCTTGGCAGGGAAATTGTGTTGTAAAGGAAAAGGGGTTGATTGTTTTTATTTGACTGAGTTGTTTGCAAGGTATACAAGTAATAGTGGGAGGACCCCAAAGCAAATGACAATAGTAAATGTATGTGCACATACAGTAAAGGACAAATTAACAAAAGGAGGCGCCTTGTGTCGAGGGCTGCACCCTCAGGATTGAAATGTAAGAGGTAAGAGAGATGCTTTATTTTTGTCAATGTATGAATGAATGAGAAATAAAGAAAAAGAAAAAAAAAAAAAAAAAAAGAGGAGAGAAAAAGTTAAAGCTAAAGTTAAACAAGTTCATGAGCCCACCGCATGGTTGGGACTTAGACTATAAACTGTTAAAACAAGTTCATGAGCCTATAGCATGATGGGATGTCAAAGTATGCATGGTTAAAATAAATTAATGAGCCCACAGCACGCTAGGACTCAAGTGTAATTGCATGGAAGGGTTCGAAAGAGTGGTCAGTTCTGGATAGAGTACCTGTCCGCCCCGTTATCCCGATTACAATGCTGGAACTGTAACTTTTGAGCTCGTGACAGGATGAAAGCAAGGGGGTTGCTGTGGGAAAAGGCTGACTGAAACCTCTCCTCTGTCTGCATACAGACAGGCTTCCTACCCTTCCCTTCCTGTATGGTGTGTAGATTACTACAGTTGTTTTATGTCTTCAGAAAATACAGTTCTGTACACTTACCATAAATGTAGATGTTCGAATGTATTCACTGTTGCAGTCATCACACTTGGGTTATCTGCCTCCAGGTAGCCCTCAGTCGGCCCGAATACCAGAGTCTTGGGATTTCTGCGTCAGATGCTGTAGCCTCTTCCATGATGTCAGGGCTAAAAAACATGCAGCTGACGCATTACATCAGATGTCAGGAGCCCCCAAAGTAGGAAGCTATTACATGGTGTGGAACACCTCCAGTAAAAAGTAAATACCCCTGCCATAAAAGATGGCCATAAAAAGGATAGGTAGAAAGAATAGAGAAAACCAGGGGGGCTGGAGGGAGGGAAACCAAGACTGCAGCAGTGATTACACTCGAACATCTACATTTATGGTAAGTATACACAACTGTACTATGTTTTCGTGTTTCACTGTTGCAGTCAGCACACACGGGTTGATTCCTAAAGCTGAGGAAGGGTGGAGGCAGTCAAGAATTGTTAGAGCTGGGTAGCAGGCCTTGTAACACTGCTGTAGCAAATTCAGCTCTGGATTTAGAAAAAATAGGTAAGTGGTAATGCTTGGTGAATGTGTGTACATATCTCCAGGTTGCAGCTCTCAGGATTGTCCCTGGTAGGGACTCCCCTGAGGAATGCTGTTGAGGTTGAAGTAGCTCTAGTGGAATGAATTCTGTTCCCCAGAGGGGTAGGTTTTCCATGGTGCTTGTAGCAGAAATGGATGCAGTGTGCTATCCATTTGAAAATGGTTTGCTTCAAAATGGCCTTGCCCTCTGCCCCTGTAGCAAAGCTGACTAGCAGCTGGTCAGATTTTCTGAAAGACTTAGTCCTGTCAAGGTGGAACCAGAGCTGTCTGTGCACGTCCAAGGAGTGCAGGATCCTTTCCCCTTTATTCTGAGGATTAGGGAAAAAGGCTGGCAAATGGATCGATTGGTTTAAAGCCACACTGGATACCACCTTGGGCATAAAGGAAGGGTTAGTCCTGAGGGAAACCCTGCCACCATGGAAAATAATGAAGGTCTCCACCGCCATTAGTGCCTATAACTCAAGACACTCTTCCTGCTGAAGAAATAGCTTGAAGTAAGGCTGTTTTCCAAGAGAGGAATTTTAACTCTGCTGAAGCAGCAGATTCAAAAGGGGGAAAGTGTGAGTTCTCCACTGCAAAGTTAAGGTCCCAGGCCGGGGTGGGAGCTCTCCTAGGCGGGCCTTAAATTGTTAGCTCTTCTAAGGAACTGTTTGATGAGATGGTGAGTAAGGAGAGGAGGCTCAGTATTATAATAAGCTGAGATGGCAGAGGCATGAATCTTAATGGATGAGAAGTATAGGCCTCTGTGGAGCAGCTCTGCTAGGTAATCAAGCATTTGAGGTAAGTTGGGCACAGTTGTGTCCTTTCCTTGAGACCGACTCCCAAGAACCATATCTTTTCCACTTTTCAGTATAGGCTTTCCTAGCACTAGGCCTTCTGGCCTCAAGGATGACGTCCAGCACCTGTTTGTTGTGGGATGCTGGTAGTACATTAAGAGGATACGCCAGGCTGCAAGGTTTAGGGTTTGCAGCTGTGGATGGAAAATCTGTCCCTTCTGCTGAGACAGCAGGGAAGGTGCCTGATGTAGGTGCCAGGGTGGCACTGCTGTCAGACTGCGCAGAAGTGGGTATCAGTGCTGGCATGGCCAGTCTGCTGCAATAAGGATTGCCCTTGGCCTGTCTTTTTTGATCTTGAGTAGTACTTTTGAGAGGAGGGGCAGAGGAGGAAAGGCATACATTGAGAGATTTTCCCATGTAAAGGATAGGGCGTCCACCTTTCAGGCTCTGCTGTGAGGGTTCCTGGTGCAAAATTTGCTCAATTGGTGGTTCTGGGGGGAGGCAAAAAGGTCATCCTCTGGTGTTCCCCACCTCTGGATTAGAGGTTTGAATGAGTTGGGTTCCAGTTTCCACTCATGAGGATCCAGTAGATTTCTGCTCAAGTCTGCCAGTGAATTTTGCTTGCTTGGCAGGAATTGAGCTTGGAGGTGCACCTGGATGCTCAAGGCTGTGTTGCACAGAGCCATGGCTAACCTGCAGAGTGGGTAAGAATGAGTTCCACCCTGCTTGTTTATGTACCACAACTGTGGTGTTGTCTGTCTTTATCAGGAGCTGTCCTGGAAGGATAAGGTATGAAAGCATTCTGTACAGCTAGCATCTCTTTTTGACTGATATGCAGGGGAATTTGTTCTCGGCTCCATTTGCCTTGAATACATTTGCCTGCCATGTGAGCCCCCGCCATGCATAGTCTGATGCATCTGTTGTCAGGGTTTGGGCGGCGAGGGGTTGAGTGAAAGGAAGTCCCTTGTTGTGGTTGCATGCTTCTGCCCAGCAAATGAACTCTGCCTTTAGACAGAGTATGAAAGGAATCACTGTTTCCAGGTCCTGAGAATGTTGACACCAGAGACGTTTTAAGTACCATAACAGTTTCCTCATATTCAGTCTTGCATATGGAATTAGCAGAATGCATGAGGCCATGAACCCTAGGGCTTGCAGTATTTTGGAATGCTATCTGGGAAGTTGTGTTCAAGCTTGATCCCAGGAAAACAATTTGTTGGCTGGGCACCAGTTATGATTTATTTTTGTTGATGGTGTATCCCAGTGAAGTTAGAATTATTTTTACAAATGCCAGGTGTTGAAGTAGCAATTCCTGACTGTCCGCCTGAATCAGGCAATCGTCCAAGTATGGGTAGATTTGAATACTGCTCTGCCTGCAGTATGCAATGGCTGGAGCCAGGCATTTTGTGAATACTCTGGGCACAGTAGATAAGCCAAAGGGAAGTGCAAAGAACTGATAGTGCATAGAGCCTGCCCTGAAACGTAGATATTTCCTGCAAGACTCCCTTATGGAGATGTGCAAATAAGTTTCTTTTAAGTCTAGGGTGCCTAACCCGGCATCCTTGGATACCATAGGAAGAAGCTATTGCAGTGTAAGCATTCTGAATTTTGGGACCACCAGAAAGGTGTTGAGAATTGACAGATTCAGGGATAGGGCACTAAGAGCTCTCTTTTCTGAGCACCAGGAACAGTCTGGAGTAGAAACCCTGTCCTCTTTGTTCTACTGGAACAGGTTGAATAGCCCTGATATGGAGAAGGGAAAGTGCTTGCCTTTGAGCCTCTGCCCACTGATTTGGAGGAAGGTCTGGCAACCCGCTTGGTGTTGGCAGTGAGTGGAAGAAGAATCTGTATCCCTGGGATACAATGTTTAGAACTTATCGGTCCCGAGTAATAGACATACAGTTTTTTGCATGAAGGGCAAGTTTTCCTCCTAGGGGCGCAAGTACTTGGGCATGGCTAGGAAGGATAACTGGAAAGTCATTGTGAACTTTTTCCATAAGGGGGTGGCTTACCACTCCCTGGTCTTGAGGTGGAAATGCCAATGCCTACTGAATCTAGGTGGCTGCACCTGTAAGAAATCTTTGACTATTGGCACAGATTTAGCTTTTTCTTCCATCTTTTTAAGAACTTCTTCTGCTTTAGTGCCAAACAAACGCTCCTGATTTAATGGAGCATGTAGTAATTTTGCTTTGACATGGTCAGGCAAGACTTGTCCTTTAGCAAAGCATGCCTTCTCAGTACAGACCCAGTGACAGCAGCCCTGCAAGATGCTTCTATGGCATCAAACCCACACTGCAAAGTATGTTTACTAACTTGGTTTCCAGAATGCATTAACTCTTGTAAATCTTTATTTTCTGCACAATCTGGAAGTAACACCATTTTTTGTTTAATTAGTTCCATAATATGTTGCTGGTACTTGAACATGTGTAAGTGGCAATTCAAAGCCCCAATGGCAAGAGTTGCAGAGGTACATACCTTCTTACCCACCTGTCTAAAGCTCTAGAAGCCCTGTCTGAAGGGGTAGGGTTTTTGGCTGTAGTAGCCTTAATGCCTTTAGGTCCCTGGGAAATGGTCTCTGGATCCGCAGTAGGATTCTTAAAGAGAAATTTGAGAGAGTCAGGTACTCTGTAGTACCTGTCAGGTCTTCTAGGAGCTGGTGGTAACGTGTGAGGAGTAAGACTGGACTCCAAGAAGACATCAACTACAATATCCAGGACAAGGGGTATAGCTAGAGGCCTGTGATGAGGAAAATCCAAAAATTCCCAGAGTCTCTTTTTTGGACTGAGGATAGTCCTGGCATTCCTAGCAGAAATACTCTCTTAAGGTATGCAAGGTTTCACCAAAAGAAAAATCCTCTGGAGGGGAGGCAGAGGGAATGGATTCCTCTGCATCTGAATCCTCATAGGTAGATAAGGGTATGTCCTGGCAATCAGAAGGGTCAGAGTCATCAGACTCCTGGTCTGTAGAATCAGAAAGAAATTCAATAATGTCTCTTTTGGCAGCGGAAGGTTGGCTTCCCCTAATAAGAGTAATAAGGTCTTCTGCCATTCTGAGCATTTGTTTGTTGAATGAAAGCGAAAGAAATTAGCTACAAAAATAGCCAGACGATGAATGGTTCGGGCGTTAAACAAGGCACAAAACTACCAGCGAGGGATGTCATGGTCTGAGCCTAAACAGCTGACGCAGTAAAAATGAAAATCTCTGTAAGGTATTTGCTTTCCACAGGCAAGACAATTGTTAATTTTTTCTTACATCGGTTAGAGCAAGAAAAAAGAATCTCCGACGGGGTACTTAGCTTTACAAGACTTCAG
Source organism: Protopterus annectens (assembly GCF_019279795.1). Taxonomy (NCBI): domain Eukaryota; kingdom Metazoa; phylum Chordata; order Ceratodontiformes; family Protopteridae; genus Protopterus; species Protopterus annectens. The sequence goes on along the minus strand of NC_056737.1, from coordinate 1,299,691,365 downwards.
GTCTGAAACTCGAAAAAACGAAAATTTCAGGTATAGGCTGACCTGCACTTGCGAACTGCTTCTGTTTCAGGCTCCTTCTCGGCAAGAAAGACTGATGTAATGGCGTCGGCTGCACATTTTATACCCCAGACGACTGGATATCATGGAAGAGGCGACAGCATCCGACGCAGAAATCCCAAGATTTTGGTATTTGGGCAAACTAAGGGCTAACTGCAGGCAGATAACCCAAGTGTGATGACTGCAACAGTGAGACACGAACATCTGTCAGAATCCAAGATTTGTAAGGTAAGCCTAACATTTTTATTACTTATTTATAAAATAAGAAAAATGGGAGCAAAGATAAGCAAGCAAGATCAAATCCCTGAAAAGGGAACGCCTGCATATTTTATGCATTTTAACTATAGGAAGGAAAGTTGTAAATATCTGCATGTCTGGTTTCAGCTTACTAAGAATTGTTCTGGTGGGGTATTTCCATTAAATGGAACTTATGATAAGAGTAAATTGATGACACTGAAAGCTATTTTGGAAGAAAAGAAAAGTAGGTGGGGAACAAATGACAGCATTTTATTATTAGTACAGTGAAGCGCTTAAAAGGGAAAAGGAGTCAGCATTAAGAGGGCTGCAGGATGCTAATAAATTGTTACAACAGGTAAAAGAGGTTAAAACAATCAGTACAGACCAGTAAAAAGGGATCCTGTTATCCTGTCATAGCAGGTTTGGAACAAATTGAGGATGATAATCCTCCAGTAACTACTGCACCCTAATTCTCATATGCGCAGGTACGGGTACCTCCTGTACAAGACTCCGTTGTTTATCAGACCCCCACCTTTTGGTCAACTGTCCACTGGACATCTAGTCCACATGATACGGTTGCATCTCAGATTAGTACCCCTGTTCACTTCTCATTTTATGAGCAGGCTTCTGCAGTCGAGGGGGGGTTCTTCTTCCTATCCTTCTCAGATAGCTTCTACTTCCCCAACAGGGGTATTAGTATTTGACACTCCTGCATCGCACCACACACGCTCACATGAAAGGGTACAAAAGGAGACTATGACCTCTGGAGGGGATCTTTTGGCACCTCTCAGGGAAATTCTGGGGACCAACAATAGAGAACTTGTTCATCGTCCTTGGACCCCTGCTGATTTGCATACTATGCCCAAAAATTTTCCAAATATTAGAGAAGATCCATTAAAATTCAAAAAGGAATTAAAAACTGTAATAGAATGTTACAATCCTACTTTGAGAGATATAAATTAGCTATTCGGGGTAGTTACTTCAGATGAAATAAGTAACCAGTTACTGGATAACACATTTCACTCTCCCAGGGAATGCATTAACAGATAAAAGGACAGCACTGTTAAACAAAATTACAGATGTGTGCCAAGTTAGGACTGACTGGTCTAAAATACAGGCATGTAAACAAAAAAAAGGGGAAACCCCTAAAGACTATTTGAGTCATCTTAAAACAATATTTGCTAGACATTCAGGAATACCAGACCCAGAAGAGCAAGCTAAGCCAGCTACTGCAGCAGCCTTTGTGCAGGGTCTGCAAGCCCCTGTACAAAATCAAATAAAGCAAGTACTCATAGACTGGCAAGGGAAGGACTTACAGTCTTTATTAAGAGCTGCAAATCACTGTACAGAGTATCAGGAAAAACAGAGAAAGGATACTGAGGATAAGCTGTTGACTTTACAAATCAGGCAGCAGGAAAATCCAAGGGGTCGAAGAAGCAGGGGAAGGGGTAGAGGAATTGCTACAGGATTTAGTAAAAGTGTTGGCCAAGGGGAATAAGGCGCAGCTGGTTGGCAACAATGAGCTGGCAGTGCCTCTATGGCTTCATCTAACACATCCTGCTTTAATTGTGGAGAAGCAAGACACTGGAGAGGGGCATGCCCAGACAGGCAAATGCAGAGTGTCGAAGATAGTTGGACTGAACGGCAACCAAATTATAATAAAGCAGTTTTTCCACCATCATTTCCTCATACTGGAAGGAGTCAGGAAGCTCCATACTGACTAGGACACGGAAATAACACAGAAGTGAATCTTAACCCTCTCCTGCCAATAGATCAAAACAGACCTTACATTAAGATGAAAATAAATTTGAAGAAAAACCCGTTTCTGGTGGACACTGTTGCTACTAGGTCAATGTTAAAAATTATTTCAGACAGTCAAATACAAGAATCAGAGCATAAAGTAAAGGCAGTAGAAGTGACAAATACTACTGTTACATATCTTGTTTCGGAAACCATCCCCATTTCTTTAGGTCCAATCGAAGAAAAGCATTCTTTTCTTTTGAGTACTACTGCACCTGTAAATCTGCTAGTAAATTTGTTATGCAAGCTGGGTTTGTACTATTTATGGAACCTCAGAAGGGGTGTATCTGAACGTTCCGACAGAATCAGAGGGGGAAGGTACTGGTAGTTTTAGCAGAAGCTGAAGAACAGCCTGTGGGAAGCATACAGCCAGATGGAGAGTTACTACAGCAGGTACCTGCCAACATGTGGGCTAAGTATGCAAACGAAGTAGGTATACTGAAATCAGCAGAACCAGTAAAAATAAAATTAAAACCCTCAAAACCTCTCACTAGAGTTCCACAATATCCACTAAAGCCAGAAGCAGAGCAGGGAATCAAATCTGTAATTCAGTCTCTGAAAGAGGTCATTGTTCCCTTCTACTCATCACTCATTAGACCCATTATAGGAGTACAATGCCCCTTTTGGTATGTACCTCACAAGACATCTACAACAACTGGAAAGACCACAGAAATACCTCACAAAGAGTACTACTGGCCTCAAACAGATGCCTATGCAGACCGTCTCAAAAAACTACAGCTTTACTCCATCGCATATTGCCTAATCAGGGGCAATCTCTGCCTAACATACAAAGCTATGTCAAACCCAGAGCTGTTGGACATGCTCCACTTAAAGAAATCCCAATCCCTCCGAGCTACATGCTCTAGGGACCTAAACCTTGTCAGCACAATAAACAGAACATGCTGGAGGGAAAGATTCCTGTCCCAGAGACATCCCATAGTCTGGAAAAGACTACCTATGTCAAACAGAGCTACTCATTAGCACTCTTCAAGAAAAATCTTGATGATTGGATGGGAAATGGGAAATTCACCCCGGGGATCATTTCTGTGGCTCTGCTCGACAGGGGCACAGAAAAATAATTTTCTTGGGTGGCGAAAGCCAGGGTACATTTTTTAGCTAGGCTTGTATGGGCCCTAGGGCCGATAGCCTAGTACCTACCTATGAACCTATGATACAGCAAGGAATAATACCAGATAAAAGCCCTTAACATACTCCTATTTTTCCAGTGAAAAAGCCAGGAAAGGATACTTATAGATTTGTACAAGATTTTAGGGCTGTAAATAATGCAGTATTGCCTACTTTTCCTGTTGTTCCAAACCTAGCAATAATACTGAGTTGCATACCACCTACAGCTAGTTACTTTTCTGTAATAGATTTATGTTCAGTATTCTTTTCTATAGCTATTCACCCTGACGGTCCATTTCTGTTTGCTTTTACTTATCAGGGACAGCAATAAACCTGGGCATGGTTGCCACAAGGATATACTGAATCTCCATTATTTTCTCAAATTCTGAAAAAAACATATGGAGAATGTGACATTTCTGGGTGGGTCTGTGTTAGTACAATACGTAGATGATTTACTAATAGCATCAAATTCCTTTCAGTGATGTCAGCAGGATACCTTGCATCTTCGAACTATCCTTGCAGAAAAGGGACAGTCTCTAGAGAAAAAAAAAGTTATGTACTTACCATAACGTTCCATGTGAGTTGATCATCTTGCCTTCATTCTTTACTGATGGGATCAGAGCCGATCCCTTGGCTCAGAGTCAACACCTACTGCAAAGCTCGAGGATTTCAGGTAGCTCGAGGCCAAGTTCCTATCCTATGATGCACCCTGAGTTACCACAGATCTTGTTTGCTGCATAAAATAATACCATATGTCATTCTATAACTCCATAAGAGAGAAAGTATAGAAGGGTTGAGTGATCAGGAAGGATCCAGCATCTCGGTCTTCTGAAAGCCCAGGAAGGGGTATGAGGGAGGGACGTAAGAATGAAGGCGAGATGAACAACTTAAATGGAATGTTATGGTAAGTACATAACTTCTTTATGTGAAGTTGTTCTATCTCGCCGTTCATTCTTTACTGATGGGTAGCGTCCCAAGCACCATCGACCTCGGGTGGCTCATGGGAGTATATTTCTCAGTACCGTGGATCCAAAGGAGGCCCTGTCAACTTTGTAATGAGTGATAAAGGTACGAGGTTCTGACCAAGTGGCTGCTGCGTAAATGTTATCAATAGGAAGTCTGACAGAAAAAGCAGATGTAGAAAAGTACAGTTGTGTACACTTACCATAAATGTAGAGCTTCGAGTGTATTCACTGTTGCAGTCATTACATTTGGGTAATCTGCTGGCAAGTTGCCCTCAGTTGGCCTGAATTCCAAAGTCTTGGGTCCTGCGTTGGTCGCAGTCTTCTCTTCCATGACGTAAGGGGTATAAAAAGTACAGTTTTGTACCTACCACAAATGTAGATGTTCGAGTGCTCATACAGCTGTGCAGTCATTACAGATGGGGTTATCCTGCCGTCAGGCGGGTCCTCGGTCGGCCGAATTCCAAAGTCTAGGTCCGGCGTCGGCTGTCGTCGCTTCTTCCCTGAAGTCAGTGCGGCAGGGGTATAAAAGAGGCAGTCGACACCATTTTCTTCAGTTTTTCTTGCCCCAGATGTCAGGTGCCCCCAGAAGGAAGGCAAACATAATGAGATGCAATGTTGATAAATCAAAAAACAGTAGTTGCAAGCAAATACACCATAAAAGAATACCCCAAGGAGGTTATAAGAAAAGGTGTTTGTCATAAGGCCTGTCCTAAGAGGGGATGGAGGGAGGGAAACCTGGACTGCAGCTGTATGAGCAATCGAACATCTACATTTATGGTAGGTACAAAACTGTACTATGTTCATCGTGCATACAGCTGCAGTCATTACAGATGGGTAGAATCCCAAAGCTAAGTAAGGGTGGTAGGCACTAAGTGGAACTAGGAGGGGCTAGTATGCCCTGCAGGACTGCTGTGGCAAAGCCTGCTCTAGATTTAGAGTATAGTGGGAGGTGATAGTGCTTGGAGAAAGTGTGCACTGAACTCCAGGTGGCTGCTTCCAAAATGTCCTTGGTAGGGACCCCCCTGAGGAAGGCTGCAGAGGTAGCTGTGGCTCTAGTGGAGTGGGATCTGATGCATGCAGGCACAGTTTTTCCATGAAATGAGTAACAAAAGCGTATGCAATGGGCTATCCATTTTGAAATTGTCTGTTTGGAAATAGCCTTTCCTTGAGCACCTAAAGCATAGGACACAAAGAGTTGCTCAGATTTCCTGAATGGCTTTGTCCTGTCCAAATAGTAACGAAGTTGTCTGTGAATGTCCAAGGAATGTAGCAGTCTTTCCCCTTCGTTTTGTGGATTAGGATAAAAGGTAGGTAAGTGGATAGTCTGATTCAAAGCTACACTGGATACTACACCTTTGGCATAAAGGTAGGGTTGTTTCATAATGAAACTCTGTCCTGATGGAAAATGATGAATGGTTGCACAGCCATGAGGGCCTGTAGCTCCAAAACCCTGCGTGCTGAGGTGATAGCCAGAAGAAAGGCTGTTTTCCATGACAAGTATTGTAGGTCTGTTGAAGAAACTGGCTCGAAGGGAGGAAGGGTCAGCTTTTCCAATACGAAGTTGAGGTCCCAAGCAGGGACTGGTGGTTTCCTTGGGGGTTTTATATTCTTTGCCCCTTTGAGGAACTGTCTTAAGAGAGGATGAGAGAATAAAGGAGGATCTGTGTTGCACTGTGCAGAAATAGCTGAAGCATGGATCTTGATGGAGGAGAAGGAAAGTCCACTGTTTAACATCTCAGCTGGGTACTGTAAAATCTGAGGTATATTTATTACCCAAGGATTCTGTCCCTTTTCTTGATTCCAGGCACAAAATCGTTTCCATTTGGCGGAGTAGGCTTTTCTAGTAGAAGGTCTTCTGGCCTCCAAGATGACATCCTGCACCTCCTTGGAGAGGAGAATCTGTTGGGAAATCAAGGAATTCTCCATGCAGCTAGATTTAGGGTTTTGAGATGGCTGTGAAGGGTCTTGTAGTTGTGCTGGGACAACAGAAGAGGGACTAGAGGTAGGGTCCATGGTGGGGAATGTGTCAGGCTCTTCAGGAGCGGATACCAGTGTTGTCTTGGCCAGTCTGGAGCAATGAGAATAATTTTCGGCCTCTCTGCTCTGGCGTTTAATAGAACTTTGGGCAGCAGAGGAAGTAGCGGGAAGGCATAGACTGTCAATGTTGCCCAATTGAAGGAAAGTGCATCCACTTTCCAGGCCTGTGGATGATAGGTCCCTGAACAAATTTTTTTCAACTGGCAATTTCTGTGGGTAGCAAAGAGATCTATGTCTGGCTGTCCCCATGCCTGAGTTATCTTTGTGAAAACTTGAGGATGCAACTTCCATTCGTGAGAATCTTTCATATTTCTGCTTAGGTTGTCTGCCAGTGTGTTTTCCTTCCCTGGCAGGAATTGTGCCTGTAGTTGAATTTGCAATTCCAGTGCTGTGTTCCATAGGGTCATGGCTTGCCTGCACAGGGGGTATGAATGAGTTCCCCCCTGTTTGTTTATGTACCACATCACTGTGGTGTTGTCTGTCCTTATCAATAGCTGGCCTGGATGCAGTAGGTCTTTGAAGGTCATAATAGCATTTTGCACAGCTAGCATTTCCTTTTGGTTGATGTGAAGGTGCTTCTCTTTTGGGGTCCATTTTCCCTGAATGCACTGATCTGTCATGTGTGCTCCCCAGGCGTAGTCTGAGGCATCTGTTGTGATGATTTGAGTTGCTTGAGGTACACAGAAAGGAAGACCTGTGTTTCTTTGGCAAGCTTGAGCCCACCACAAAAATTCCTTTTGATGGAATGAGTGGTATAATTGCTTCCAAGCTGTGGCTGTGTTGAGACCATAAGGTTTTTAGGTACCATTGAAGTTTCCTCATATGCAGCTTTGCACATGGGATTAGTAGGATGCAAGATGCCATGAATCCCAGAGCCTGCAGGACTTTCCTTGCAGTTAGCCTGGTGAAAGTTGCCATTTTTCTGAAGTATTGAGACAGTTGCCCTTGTTTGTCTGGCGTGAGGCAGGCCATCTGGGTGGTTGTATTCAAGCTGGCACCCAGGAAAATTATTTGCTGAGAGAGTATTAGTTTTGATTTCTTTTTGTTGACTGTGTATCTCAGGAAGTTCAACCGTTTTATTACAAATGCCAGGTGCTGCAGTAGTATGTCCTTGCTGTCCGCTTGGATCAGGCAGTCATCCAGATATGGGTAGATTTGTATCCCTTGTAGTCTGCAGAAGGCGATTACTGATGCCAGGCATTTCGTAAACACTCTGGGCGCAGTAGATAAGCCAAACGGCAATGCAGAGAATTGGAAATGGGTTGAACCTGCAAGAAATCTGAGGTATCTTCTGCAATCTTGTCTGATAGGGACATGCAGGCATGCCTCCTTGAGGTCCAATGTTACCAGCCAAGACTCCTTGCCCAGCATGGGAAGAAGCTGCTGTAATGTGAGCATCTTGAATTTTGGCACTTGTAGATATGTGTTTAGGATGGATAGGTCTAAGATAGGTCTCCAATCTTTGTCTTTCCTTGGTACCAGGAATAGTCTGGAATAAAACCCTTGACCTTGTTCTTTTGCAGGTACCTCTTAGATTGCTTTCATGTCCATGAGAGCTGAAATTTGTTTTTGTGCCTCTGCCCTTTGATTTTGTGGCAGGTTTGGCATACCTCTTATTTTTGGAAGGGTGTGAAAGTGGAATCTGTAGCCTCTGTCTATAATGTCCAGAATCCATTTGTCTTTTGTAACAATATGCCAATTTTTTGAGAATAATGTCAGTTTTCCGCCCAAAGGTGATGCCATTAAAGCTTTGCTTGGCAGGTGTAGGGGGAAGTCATTGTGTCTGTTTTCTAAAAGACTGTGATCTATCTTCTCCATCTCTTGGGGTTGGTGCTTGCCACTGTCTGGCTCTGAAAGATCCTTGAGGTTGCCCTCTACCCCTTGAACGTCTGTATCTGCCCCTTTGAGGTCTGTCCGTGGCTGGAAAGGACCAATTTTTTGAAGGCCAGTTTCTGTTGAAACGTGGAGGTTGTACCTGCAGGAAATCTTTCACTGTTTGCATTGATTTCGCTTTTTCCTCCATTTTCTTTAGCACCTCCTCAGCTTTAACACCAAACAATACATCTTTTTGAAGAGGTGCATCTAATAATTTAGCTTTGACATGATCTTGTAATGTTTGTTCTTTGAGCCAAGCATGCCTACGTATAACAGACCCCGTAACAGCAGCTCTACATGAGGCCTCTAAAGCATCAAAACCACACTGCAAGGTATGTTTACCCACTTGCTCTGCACCATGCAACAAATCCTGCAACTCTTTTAAATCTGGTTGTTCTGGTTGTGTCATCTTGTTTTTCAGGTGAGTTATCAAAAACTGTTGAGACTTTAACATATGGAACTGACAGTTTAATGCCCTCATGGTTAAAGTGGCCGAGGTGTACACCTTTTCCCCCACCTTTCTAAAGCTCTGGAATCTCTCTCTGAAGGTAATGGGCTTTTAGCAGTAGAGGCCTTAATTCCCTTGGGACCCTGTGAAATTGTTTCTGGGTCAGCAGTATGGCTTTTATATAGGAACTGGTGAGAATCAGGAACCCGGTAATACCTGTCTGGTTTAACAGGAGCTGGAGGCAAAGAATCTGGATTAAGGCTGGCTTCTGTGTACACATCATCCAATATATCTAAAACAGGAGGGATAGCCAGGGGCCTATGCTGGGGGAGCAGAAGAAATTCCCTGAGCCTTTTCTTGGAATCTGAGTAATCTTGGCCTTCCCAGTGAAAGTGTTCCCTCAATGTATGCAGGGTTTCCCCAAAAGAGAAGTCCTCAGGGGGGAGACCGAGGGAATAGACTCCTCTGCATCAGAGTCTTTGAATGGAGAATAGGCATAATCCTGGTCCACAGATAATTCTGAGGTAAAAGAAGCTTGATCTGAGGAAGGGTAGTATTCCTCTAATCTGGGCCTTTTGTCAGAGGGGGGTTGAGAACCCCTGATAAGAGTAATCAAATCCTCAGCCATTTTAAGCATCTGCTTTTTAGGCATGGTGCCTTGAGAGGGGGTCTGAGGAACCTTTTTTTGGTTTTCATGGCTGCTTTAGATTTAGTGAAGGCTTTAATAGAGAAGGAGGAAGGCCTGAAGACCCCTTGAGAAATGGCAGGCCTGTCTAAATTCTGAGTTTCCCCGCCAGGAGTGGCGTCGGTATCTGTAGTAGGAATGGGGGCAGAGGAACCTGCGACCTCGGGTACTGAAGACACCGGTAATGTAGTGTCATCGGTACTCAGGGGCTGCGTAGGCCCCTCGCTGAGGACCGGTAGTCGGCCTTAGCGTGCTTTCAGTAGATGGTGCGGACCTCGTATGTCGGTCCTTATCTTTGCGTTTTTTGCTCAAAACTGGAGTCGGAGTATCCGACAACATAATATAATTAAATTTTTTGCCAAAAAAGTGAAGGGCGAACTCCGCCCAACGATTAATAGTGCGCTTGTTGAATCTAGCACAAAAACGGCAGGCCGAGACATCGTGGTCTGGGCCTAAGCAAGGTATACAGAAAGAGTGGAAATCCTTGTGCAGTATTTGCTTCCCACATGAAATGCAATTATTAACTTTTTCTGACATCGGTCTGAGGCAAGAAAAGTTTCCCCAACGGGGTACTAAGCTTTCAAGAAGACTTCGGCTGAAATACTTTCGTAAATCTCAGGAGCTGGCCGACCGGCACTTGCGAACTGCTTCTGCTTTGGGCACCGCGCGGCAAGAAAGAGTGAAGAAAATGGCGTTGGCTGCCTCTTTTATACCCCTGCCGCACTGATGTCAGGGAAGAAGCGACGACAACTGACGCCGGACCTAGACTTTGGAATTCGGCCGACCGAGGACCCGCCTGATGGCAGGATAACCCCATCTGTAATGACTGCAGCTGTATGCACGATGAACATCATGCAGCCAACGCCATTTTCTTTAGTTTTTCTTGCACCCGTCAGGTGCCCCCAAAAAGGTAGCAAAATTGTGTGTGTGTGTGTGTGTGTGTGTGTGTGTGTGTGTGTGTGTGTGTGTGTGTGTATATATATATATATATATATGTATGTATATGTATATACACACACACACACATATATATATATATATATATATATATACACATACATGCATCAATATAAACTTTACCTTCATCTACAAGGAAATACACCACATAGGTTGTAGAAGATATAGAAGGAAAGATAAACGTCAGAATGACGGGGGATGGCGGGAGGGTAAACTGGACTGCAACAGTGAATACACTTGAACATCTACATTTATGGTAAGTGTACACAACTGTACTATGTTCTTCGTGGTTCACTGTTGCAGTCATTACATTTGGGTAGAATCCCAAAGCTATGGTTGGGAGGCTGGAGCTAAACAGCATTAGGTGCGGCTATAAGGCCCTGCAGAACTGCAGTGGCAAAGCCTGCCCTGGACTTAGAGTAGAGAGGCAAATGGTAATGCTTTGTAAAGGTGTGAACAGAACTCCAAGTAGCAGCCTCTAGAATGCCTTTGGTTGGTACTCCTCTGAGAAAGGGTGCTGAAGTAGCTGCAGGTCTGGTGAAATGAGACGTAATGCCCTTGGGCACAGGTTTACCATGGTGTAAGTAGCAGAAACGGATGCAGTGGCTTATCCATTTTGAAATTGTCTGCTTTGAAATAGCCTTTCCTTCTGATCCTGCAGCATATGACACTAGTAATTGCTCAGTTTTTCTTAGAGCTTTAGTCCTGCTCAAGTAGAATCTTAGCTGTCTGTGTACGTCCAAGGAATGCAGAATTCTCTCCCCCTTGTTCTGCGGATTTGGATAAAAAGTTGGCAGATGAATTGTTTGGTTAAGAGCCACACTGGAAACCACCTTAGGCATAAAAGTAGAATTTGTCCTCCTGTCTGGGTAAAATATGATAAAAAGCTCTAAAGCCATGAGGACCTGTAGCTCTGAACCTCTTCTTGCTGAAGTAATTGCTAGTAGCAGAGCTGTTTTCCATGATAAGAACTTTATATCAGCGGTAGAAGCTGGTTCAAATGGAGGCAGGGTGAGCTTTTCCAACACATAATTGAGGTCCCATGCAGGTAACTGTGATCTTCTAGGAGGCCTTAAATTTTTGGCTCCTCTAAGATACTGCTTTAGTAAAGGATGAGAAAAGATTGGTGGCTCTGTATTGTAATGAGCCGAAATGGCAGAGGCATGGATTTTGATTGTTGAGAAAGATAGGCCTTTGTCGAGCATCTCAGTTAAGTATTGTAATATCTGAGGAATATTTGGTTCTGCTATATCAGTTCCTTGTGCTTGATGCCAAGCACAGAATCTCTTTTGTCAGCATAAGATTTTCTACTGCTAGGCCTTCTGGCTTCCAAAATGACATCCATCACAGCTTTACTGAGAGGTGATGTTTGTATGACTACATGATTAGCCATGCTGCCAGGTTTAGAGTCTGTAGCTGATTGTGCAGGATCTGATTTTTTTGCTGGGACAGTAGTTGTGGTTTTTGAGGCAAAGTCCAAGCTGGGTATTGGGACATGTTCCTTAGGATTGGGTACCAGTATTGGCAGGGCCAGCCCGGGGCAATTAATATCATCTTTGGCTTCTCTTGTATGACTTAGAGGCAGAGGAGGAAAGGCGTAAAGTGATAGGTCTTTCCATCTGAAGGATACGGCGTCCACTTTCCATGCTTGTCTGTGATAAGTCCTTGTGCGGGATCTTTTCAATTGATAATTTTGAGGAGAGGCAAATAGATCTATGTCCGGGCTCCCCAATTTCTTTGTTATCATGCTGAAGACTTGTGGATCTAGTTTCCACTCATGAGGGTCCATAAGGTTTCTGCTGAAATCGTCTGCCAGAGTATTTTGTTTTCCTGGCAGGAAATGAGCTTGAAGATGTATTTGGTAGGTCAAAGCTGTGTCCCACAGTGCCATGGCTAATCTGCAAAGGGGGTATGAGTGTGTGCCCCCTTTGCTTGTTTATATACCACATGACTGTGGTGTTGTCCGTCTTTATCAGTAGTTGTCCTGGCTGAAGTAAGTCCTTGAAGGCTGTTAGGGCATTTTGAACAGCTAGCATCTCTTTCTGGTTGATATGTAGATGCATTTGTTTTGGTGGCCATATGCCCTGAATGCATCTTCCTACCATGTGGGCCCCCCCAGGCATAATCTGATGCGTCTGTTAAGGTTGGCTGGTAAGGGGTAGAGTGAAGGGCCATCCCGTGTTTTGGTGACATGCCTTTGCCCACCATAGAAACTCCTGTTGCAGGCAGGGAATGAGGAATCATTGTTTCCAGACTGTGTGAATGTTGACTCCATAAACTTTTTAGGTACCATTGAAGTTTCCTAATATGCAGTCTTGCATATGGAATCAGTAGGATGCAGGATGCCATGAAGCCCAGAGCCTGCAGAATTTGTCTTGCAGAAGACTGAGTTTTTGTTGCCATCAGTTTGAAGTAAGTAGTCAGTTGCCTTTGCTTGTCTGGCATGAGGTAAACCATTTGGGCAGTTGTATTCAAGCTTGCACCCAGGAATTTTATCTTTTGAGAGGGTACCAGTTGTGATTTCTTTTCGTTTATTGTGTACCCTAGGCATGTTAGAAGCCTTTTCACAAATGCCAGATGCCAAAGAAGAGTGTCCTTGTTCTCAGCTTGAATGAGACAGTCGTCCAAGTAAGGATATATTTGTATACTTCTTTGCAAAATGCAATTACTGGTGCCAGGCACTTTGTAAAGACCCTGGACGCAGTAGATAGGCCAAAGGGCAGTGCAGAGAATTGGTAATGCATTAAGCCAGTCTAGAATCTGAGGTATATTCTGCACGATTGTCTTATTGGGACATCCAGGTATGCCTCTTTTAGGTCTAAAGTCACCAGCCAAGCATTCTTGCCCAGCATGGGCAGAAGCTGCTGCAAAGTCAGCATTTTGAATTTTGGAATGTCCAGGTATGTGTTCAAAATTGATAAATCCAGTATTGGCCGCCAGGCCTTGTCCTTTCTGGGTACCAAGAACAGTCGAGTAAAAACCTTGTCCTTTTTCCTGTTCTGGAACTGTCTGAATAGCCCCATATCCATGAGGAACGCAACCTGTTTCTGTGCCTCTGCCCACTGATTTTTTGGCAGATCTGGTCAGCCATTTGCCATTGGCAGAGTGTGGAAATGGAATCTGTATCCCTGTGATACGATGTTTAGTACCCACTTGTCCTGGGTTATTAACTGCCAATTTTGAGCAAAAAGTGCTAATTTTCCCCCTATGGGTGCTGCCAAACAAGAAGTGCTTGGTGTAGGCAGAGGGAAGTCATTGGGATTGCTTTCTGTAGGTTTGCGCTTCATCTCCTCCAGATTTGGAGGTGGAAGCGTCCCATTGCTTTGATCTGTATGAATCTTGCGCCTTGTATCTGGAACCCTTAGGGCATCCGGATTTGCCCCTTTGCGCTCTGTCTGACACAGGAAAGGACCAATGCTTTGTAGGCCAATGTCTACTGAATCTTGGTGGCTGCACTTGTAAGAAGTCTTTAACAGTTTGCATAGACTTAGCTTTGTCTTCCATTTTCTTTAAAACTTCTTCTGCCTTAATACCAAACAGAGAATCATGCTGTAAAGGTGCATCTAGCAATTTAGCTTTAACATGATCAGGCAAATTTTGTTCCTTTAACCAGGCATGCTTCCTAATCACAGATCCAGTAACTGCGGCCCTGCAGGAGGCCTCTAAGGAATCAAAACCACATTGCAAAGTATGCTTTCCAACCTGTTCAGCTGCATGCAATAATTCCTGCAATTCTTTATTTTCTGCACATTCTGAAATCAACATCATTTTCTGTTTCAGCAATCCCATAACATGTTGTTGGTACTTAAGCATATGAAATTGACAGTTTAAGGCCCTGATTGCCAAGGTTGCAGATGCATAAACCTTTTTTCCCCATCTGTCCAGTGCCCTTGAATCTCTGTCAGAGGGGGTAGGATTTTTTGCTGTTGAGGCCTTAACTCCATTTGGACCCTGTGAAATAGTTTTATGATCAGCAGCAGGGTTTCTAAATAAAAATTTATGTGAGTCAGGAATCCTGTAATATCTGTCAGCCTTATTGGGAGCCAGAGGTAAGGAGTCAGGGGTCAAGCTTAACTCTGAAAACACATCGTCCACAATGTCTAAAACCGGGTGAATGGCTAAAGGCTTGTGCTGAGGGAGGAGGAGGAAATCCCTGAGCCTCTTTTTTGATTCTGAGAAGTCTTGACTCTCCCAGTGAAAATGCTCCCTCAAAGTACGCAAGGTTTCTCCAAATGAATAATCCTCAGGAGGAGATGCAGATGGAATAGACTCCTCAGCATCAGAATCCTCATAGGGGGGTATATATAATTCCTGATCAGAAGAGGAATCAGAAGAAATAGAAACCTGATCTGAAGATTCATAATCAGTGTCTTGCCTAGGCTTCTTATCTGGAGGGGGATGGGTACCCCTGATCAAGGTAATAAGGTCTTCAGCCATTTTGATCGTCTGTTTTTTAGACATAGAGGCCTGTGCACATGGCTCATGCATCAGTTTTTTAGTTTTAGAAGTTGCTTTTGTCTTTGCTTTTGCAGCTGTCGTCAGTTTGATATACAAATGTTGAGGCCTGAATACACCCTCAAAAGCCAGTGCCTGCTCAGCGGCTCTGGACCCATCCGAGGGAGATACATCCGTCGGTCCAATACCTTGAGTATCTTTGCGCCATGTCGGACTCCACATGGGCGTCAGTAGAGGCCTGCGACTCGAAGGTAGTGGGTATCAGGGGCTGCAAGGTTGGCCCCACTTGCGGAATATCCTGTCTGCTACTTCCATCTTGAGGGACCACTTGTGGGGCAACAAAATTGCTCTGCTCAACTTGTCTATCACGTTGGATTTCCCCAAGATGTGCGTTGCTAACAAAGTGCTGGGTGGAAATAGCCCTCTGCCATACCCTGAGGGCCTCATGACAAAAGGGGTATGATCCAGTTCCTCTTTGTTTGTTCAAATACCAGACCAGTGACATGTTGTCTGAATCGCAATCGTACCTAGGGGAAGAGAGCCCTGGAAGTACTGCAACGCCAAAAGTACTGCTCTCATCTCTAGGACACTGATATGCAGATATATCTCTTGATTGGTCCATGTGCCTTCGGCTGTCTTTTCCATGAAAATGCCCCTCCCACCCTATCAGGGAAGCATCCGTGGTCACTGTGACCGCTAGAGGGGGTAGCGCAAATGGGCGTCGTATCATAACATGAAGCGAGGTCAACCACCACTGAAAATCCTTTTTGCAGGAATTTGTGATCATTATCATGTGAGAAATGGGGAGCTGTTGGTAAGATCAATGAGTGAACAACAGCCATTGTAGTATCCGCATGTGCATACGACCCAGTGGTATGGCTAGAATTGCTGCTGCCATCATTCCTAGCAATTTCTAGCAATTTCAGAAGTTCTGGAGCTGGTGCTTTGTTTTTGGATATTAGAAAGTGGACATGCTGACGGAGAAGTAAGACTCTTTCTACTGGAAGTCATAGCGTGGTGGTGGTGTGCAGTTCTGCTCCGATAAAGACGATATGCTGCGATGGTGACAAGGCAGATTTTTCTGAGTTTATTGTAATGCCCAGCTGATTACAGAGTGGACTCACTGGCCTGAATAAGTTGATGCCTGGTGGTGGCGGTAAGGAGCCAATCATCTATGTATGGAAACACCTGGAATCCTAAACAACTCAGGTGAGCCGTGACCACTGCCATGCATTTGAACACTCTGGGGGCTGTAGTGAGACCAAAGGGCAGGGCTCGAAACTGGTAGTGATTGGCACCCAGCCAGAAGTGCAGATGATCCCCGGATGGCCTGGCCATTTTTATGTGGCAGTACGCATCCTGGAGATCTATCAAGCACATCAAATGTCTTTCCCTAAGAAGGGAAGTATTGATTGAAGCGTGACCATCCAAAAAGTACAGTTTTGTACCTGCCATAAATGTAGATGTTCGAGTGCTAATACAGCTGCAGTCATAACAGATGGGTTATCCTGCCGTCAGGCGGGTCCTCAGTCGGCCGAATTCCAAAGTCTAGGTCTGGCGTCAGATGTCGTCGCCTCTTCCCTGACGTCAGTGTGGCAGGGGTATAAAAGAACCAGCCGACGCCATTTTCTTCAGTTTTTCTTGCCCCAGATGTCAGGTGCCCCCAGAAGGAAGGCAAAACAAATTTATGTAATAATGCAATGCAATATAATCAAAAAACAGTAGTTGCAAGCAAATACACCATAAAAGAATACCCCAATCAGGTTGTATGAGGAGGTGTTAGCCATTTGGCCTGTCCCAAGAGGGGAAGGAGAGAGGGAAACCTGGACTGCAGCTGTATTAGCACTCGAACATCTACATTTATGGTAGGTACAAAACTGTACTATGTTCATCGTGCATACAGCTGCAGTCATAACAGACGGGTAGAATTCCAAAGCTAAAAAAGGGGTAGTAGGCACTAAGTGGAACTAGGAGGAGCAAGGATGCCCTGCAAGACTGCAGTGGCAAAACCCACTCTAGATTTGGAGTATAATGGTAGGTGATAGTGCTTGGAGAAACTATGCACAGAACTCCAAGTGGCTGCTTCCAAAATATCCTTGGTAGGAACCCCCGTGAGGAAAGCTGCAGAGGTAGCTGTGGCCCTTGTGGAGTGAGATCTGATGCCTGTAGGTACAGTTTTACCATGAAAAGAATAACAAAAGCGTATGCAGTGGGCTATCCATTTTGAGATTGTCTGTTTGGAAATAGCCTTCCCTTGAGCACCTGTAGCATAGGACACAAAGAGTTGCTCTGATTTTCTGAATGGCTTTGTTCTGCCCAAATAATAACGAAGCTGTCTGTGAATGTCCAAGGAATGTAGTAGTCTCTCTCCCCTTTGTTTTGTGGATTAGGGTAAAAGGTAGGTAAGTGGATAGCCTGATTCAAGGCTACACTGGATACTACCTTTGGCATAAAGGAAGGGTTGGTTCGTAAGGAAACTCTGTCCTGATGGAAAATGAGGAAAGGCTGCACCGCCATGAGGACTTGTAGTTCCGAAACCCTGCGTGCTGAGGTGATAGCCAGAAGGAAGGCTGTTTTCCATGACAAATATTGCAGTTCTGTTGAAGCACCTGGCTCAAATGGAGGCAGGGTCAGTTTTTCTAGAATGAAATTGAGGTCCCAAGCAGGTACTGGTTGCTTCCTTGGGGGTTTTATATTCTTAGCCTCTCTGAGGAACTGTCTTAAGAGAGGGTGAGAGAATAAAGGAGGAACAGTGTTGTATTGAGCAGAAATGGCTGAGGCATGGATTTTGATGGAAGAGAATGAAAGTCCACTGCTTAGCATCTCAGCTAGGTACTGTAATATTTGAGGTAAATTCAGTATTCCAGGATTATGACCCTTTTTCTGATTCCAGGCACAAAACCGTTTCCATTTTGCGGAGTAGGCTTTTCTAGTAGAAGGCCTTCTGGCCTCCAAAATGACATTTTGCGCCTCCTTGGAGAGGAGGGTCTGTTGTGAATTTAAGGAATCCTCCATGCGGCTAGATTGAGTGTTTTCAGCTGGCTGTGAAGAGTTTTGAAGTTGTGCTGGGTCAACAGAAGAGGCATTAGAGGCAGGATCCATGGTGGGGAATGCGTCAGGCTCCTCAGGAGTGGGTACCAGTGTTGTCTTGGCCAGTCTGGAACAATGAGAATCATCTTTGGTCTGTCTGCTCTGGCTTTTAATAGAACTTTGGGTAGCAGAGGAAGAGGTGGAAAGGCATAAACTGTCATTGTTGTCCAACTGAAAGAGTGTGTCCACTTTCCAAGCCTGTGGATGATAGGTCCTTGAGCAGAATTTTGTCAATTGGTAATTTCTGTGGGTAGCAAAGAGATCTATATCTGGCCTTCCCTATGCTTGTATTATCTTTGTAAAAACTTGAGGATGCAACTTCCATTCATGTGGATCTGTCATATTTCTGCTTAGGTTGTCTGCCAGCATGTTTTCCTTGCCTGGCAGGAATTGTGCTTGAAGTTGGATTTGTAATTCCAGAGCCATGTTCCAAAGAGCCATGGCTAGCCTGCACAGGGGATATGAATGGGTTCCTCCCTGTTTGTTTATGTACCACATCACTGTGGTGTTGTCTGTCCTTATCAATAGCTGGCCTGGATGCAGTAGGTCTTTGAAAGCCATAATAGCACTTTTTACTGCTAGCATTTCCTTTTGATTGATGTGTAGGTGCTTTTCTTTTTGGGACCATTTGCCCTGAATGCACTGATCTGTCATGTGTGCCCCCCAGGCGTAGTCCGAGGCATCTGTTGTGATGATTTGATTTGCTTGAGGCAAGCAGAATGTAAGACCTATGTTTCTTTGGCATGCTTCAGCCCACCACAGAAATTCCGTTTGGAGGCATGGAATCAGTGGTATAATTGTTTCCAAACTGTGGCTGTGTTGAGACCATAAGTTTTTTAGGTACCATTGAAGTTTCCTCATATGCAGCTTTGCACATGGGATTAGCAGGATGCAAGATGCCATGAATCGCAGAGCCTGCAGGATTTTCCTTGCAGTCAGCCTGGTGAAGGTTGCCAGTTTTCTGAAGTATTGAGTTAGTTGCCCTTGTTTCTCTGGCGTGAGATAGGCCATCTGGGTGTTTGTATTCAAGCTGGCACCCAGGAAAATTATTGTTAGAGAGGGTATTAGTCTTGATTTCTTTTTGTTGACTGTGTATCCCAGAGAGTTCAACAACTTTATTACAAACGACAGGTGTTTCAGAAGTATGTGTTTGCTTTCCGCTTGGATCAGGCAGTCCAAATATGGGTATATTTGTATCCCTTGAAGTCTGCAGAAGGTAATTACTGATGCCAGGCATTTCGTGAACACTCTGGGCGCAGTAGATAAGCCAAAGGGCAATGCAGAGAATTGATAATGGGTTGAACCTGCAAGAAACCTGAGGTATCTTCTGCAATCTTGTCCGATAGGGACATGCAGGTATGCCTCCTTGAGGTCCAATGTTACCAGCCAAGACTCCTTGCCCAGCATGGGAAGAAGCTGCTGTAATGTGAGCATCTTGAATTTTGGTACGAGTAAATATGTGTTTAGGATGGATACGTCCAAAATAGGTCTCCAATCTTTGTCCTTCCTTGGTACCAGGAATAGTCAAATAAAAACCTTGACCCTGTTCTTGTGCAGGTACCTCTTGAATAGCTTTCATGTCCACGAGAGCTGAAATTTGTTTTTGTGCCTCTGCCCTTGATTTTGTGGCAGGTTTGGCATGCCTCTTATTTTTGGAAGGGTGTGTAAGTGGAATCTGTAGCCTCTGTCTATAATGTCCAGGATCCATTTGTCTTTCGTGACAATATGCCAATTTTTCGAAAAAAATGCCAGTTTTCCACCTAAAGGTGCTGCCATTAGAGCTTTGCTTGGCATGCAAAGGGGAAAGTCATTGGTTCTGCTTTCTGAATGGCTGTGATCTATCCTCTCCACCTCTTGGTGTAGGTACTTGCCATTGTCTGCCTCTAAATGATCCTTGAGATTGCCCTCTACCCCTCGGGTGCCTGTATCTACCTCTTTGAGGTCTGTCCATGGCTGGAAAGGACCAATTTTTAGAAGGCCAGTTTCTACTGAAACGTGGAGGTTGTACCTGTAGGAAATCTTTCACTGTTTGCATTGATTTTGCCTTTTCCTCCATTTTCTTTAATACCTCCTCAGCTTTAACACCAAACAATACATCTTTTTGAAGAGGTGCAGCTAGTAATTTAGCTTTGACAAGATCTGGTAAGGTTTGCTCTTTGAGCCAAGCAAGGAATGATAATCTTACACAAAGGACACTCACAGGAGACAAATTTATTGGCATTTACCCTTGTGGTCACGGTAGCTTTTGCAACTACATTTCCAAACCACTAGCTTCACCAGTAAGAATACAGGACAAATATTTAATATTGAATTCTTTGGCAATTGCAGTTCAGACTGGATAGTCTACCTAGCCACATGCACCTGTCAGGCCTTTTACATTGGCCAAACATCAAGGCAGTTTCGCATCAGAATTTCGGAACATTTAGGGGATATCAGGAACCAGAGAATAACCAATGCACTATACAGAGACACAACCAAACATTCCACTGCCAAATTTTCATTTACCATCATTGATCGGATTATTGGTGACCGAACCTTCAAGGTGGGGTGGCATGACATTCTTAACAAAAAAGAGAGGAGGTGGATAATAAAACTTGGGGGACTTTTTTCCCCAGGACTAAATGATAAATTATGACTTTGCAGTATGTAATAGTCAGTTCAACTATTTTTTGCCATTTCTTATGGTATCTTATTGCATATTAACCTTTTTCATTCACTATTCCTTTCTAGTAACTCCATCATCATGTCTATTTTATTTTTATGCTACTTATAACTATTATTTGAATTTGCATTATCATGCTATATACACAAATATTAACTGCATATATTTTTTGCAATAGATGTATATCAATGTTTATATGTGATTATCTGTGATAATTTATTATAACTTCTTTTTGTTTTATCAACTACAGGAAATTATGTCATGAATCTAATTGGTTGAAGCTATATAAGACTCTGACCCAGTTATCTTTATGTACTACTGAGGAAAGCCTTGTTCTGAAACCGGTCTAGTTGAAACAGTTTAAATAAATCATTATATTAGATTCTCCAGGGTGCTGGCTTTTTTTCATTTTGGAGCTACCGTACTTGCTTGCCTGGCACCAGCCTAACTTGCTAGCTATCTCCTCATACTACACTTTCTGCCTTGCTGGCTGTTGGCGTTTGGAGAATCTCTAATCTGGGTCGCCATCTTCTGTGTCTATGGTCGTGGATTCTTGCTTGACACAGATATGATTCCATGGCTTATTTTGCGTTTATTGTGAAGATATTCATCTATGCTTTTTAGATTTGATGGGGAAAACAATCGTTTTTGGTTTATTTCGTTTTTCATGCTGCCTTGCCATACATGAAGGGATATAACTCATAGCTGGGTTTTCCATTGAAGAGCGTTTACAACTCAAGAGGAATTATTCTTATCCAGCCCCCTTTTTTTGCCATTTCATTTGTGGGTCGTTTGTGGAATATATTTCATCTATATGACAACTACAGATTTACATTGGGGCCACCATTTTGAGGTTTGTTTCTGTGTACGGTGCTTTTTGTAACTCCATATTGGGCCAGTGAGAATACTCTGGGCTCCATATTTGGAAGCGTTCCTATCGGGGAAACTTACAACTAATACAGGTACTGTACTATATATATATTTTCTCTGACTTTTTGTTTAACAACGAAAACGGACCACAATATTGGTGTGCCTACCAGTGTTTTTCACACTATGTGTGTTTTTGAGTGCACAAAAACATTTCGTTTTTCATGCTGCCTTGCCATACATGAAGGGATATAATTTATAACTGGTTTTCTACTGAGGAGTGTTTACAACTCGAGAGGATTTATTTTTATCCAGCCCCTTTTTTGCCGTTACATTTGTGGGTCGTTTGTGGAATATATTTCATATATATTTCAACTATAGATTTATATTGGGGCTACCATTTGGAGGTTTATTCTTGTGTATGGTGCTTTTCGTAACTTCATATTGGGCCAGTGGGAATACTCTGGCTCCACATTTGGATGCATTCCTATCGGGGAAGCTTACAACTAATACAGGTAACTGTGCTATACATTTTTTTCTGACTTTTTGTCAAATAACGAAAACGGACCACAATATCGGTGTGCCTACCAGTGTTTTTCGCACTATGTGTGTTTTTGAGTGCACGTAACTACATCGGAGTAATATTCTGGCCTAATAACTTCTTGGGATAAGAACTGTATGCCATAATTTTTTCGAAACTTGTTTTATATACCAAAAGGGACATTCTTTTGCTTGTGTGAAGATAACGAAGGATTGCAACACAAGTGTTTTTTTGTGCTATTTAGTGGAAGACATCATTCTATGGTTTGAACAACTTGATTGTTGGCCCAATACAGAGCGTGCTGATTCATTGAACTGACTTTATTACGATCCATCCAACATTTTGTTGGCGTCAGACTTATGAACATTAATAATAACATTTTTATGCAGATAGTAATACTTGTTATGGTTGACATTATTGTATTTTGCATGTTGGGCTCTGCGTTTTGAAATCTATATATTTCTTTAACACAAATGCATTTTTGATATGTGTATAGTGTTATTGAACATATTACTTTTGGGCTAGTCATCAGGTTTATTTAGACCAATTATTGTGCTTTCGTGGCTCTACCAACATATTATAACTTCATATATTTTTTCACAACTTAGCTATCTTGTCAGTGTCAGACATTCTAATTACCCATATTGATTTTTTACTAATCATATGGTAACCCTGAGGGGAGGTTTGAATATGATATTATAATAAGTCATAACATATTGGGCCACCACCACTAATTCAGTGTTTGACATTGTAATTCTAGCCTTGCCATACAACGGTTTGGCTTTATATTTCCTTACACATTATTGTAATGGATTTATGATATTTTTATTTATGGTGACAGGACTTGCTAATCACTGCCCCTTTTTTTGGAACAAACTTCGGATTTTTCACAAATACCTTTTTTAAGGTTTTAATTTCCTGTGTTCATTTACATTAATAACACTCTTGTATATACCAAGGTTGAAACTGTGCTTAACAGTTATGCCAATTGCCTTGCTAGTGGTAGATCTTACAGATACTAAGAATCGTGACACTGTATCTATAAGCATAGCCCTTTTCTTTACATATTATTATATGCTGAATAAGGAATATTTGACCTCACGGTCATCTTTTTTTCTGTCTTTAAAAATCAATTAGTGAATTTTCTGTGCTCATTTACATTAATAACATTCTTGTATATACCAAGGTGGAAATTGCACTTACAGTCATGCCAATTGTCTAGCTAGTGGCAGATTTTATAGACACTAAGATTTGTGACAATACATTCTTGGGTTTGGTCAGAACAGACAATATTTTGGGTTTTCTTTGCATTTTTCACATAACCCAAACAAAGTTGTTTCAAGCTACATACTGAATTTTATAAACCTGTCCAACACAGTCTTTGGAGATATTCCTTTTTTCAAAGGTTTTTTCCAAATCTGCACTCTTCTGTGATTCAAATTCTTGATAGTTTTTTTGAAATTGCTCCCTTCCTAACTTGCTCTCACAATCCCAGTTTTGCTCTTAATTCAGATTTAATTTTGTTCAAGTTCCAGCAACTTATTGTCATGGATCTTCAAAAATTACTATCAGGTCTATGCTCAGATAAGGATGATTTAAAAATTTTTGGTATTGGCACTGATTCAAGTGATACACATAACTTGGATAAACTTGATCCAGTTGACGGTTGCGAAAACTCCTTCTATAGGCTTGGTAAACAAATTAAAGTACTGAGAACCAATATTTGGCATCACAAATTGTTTAAAGCCTATCAAGTGCAAAATATATCCCCCAGAGGATTGAGATGTAAAATTCAACCACTTGTTGCTACTCCAGATGATGCTTTGCTTAAAGAATGGCAAATAGCGCAACAAGAAGCTGCCATGGCCAGGGTTAATATATTATCATCATTTTATGAGAGAACTGTACAAGCAAATATAGTGGAAGTGGAAAAAACTTGTCATACTCTCAAACAATTTGAGGATAACACAAATTTTCGGGATTGCTTGAGCAAGTTAGCCAAGGAGCTTCTACCTTGGAAAATACTCTCAAAAGCAAGAAATTGCACAAATTTGCCCGTGATAAAGAAGATTATGAAAAGGGCAGACAATTTGAATCAAAGAAGGGTGTCAGGTTTGCTCAAGGCACCAAGAATGTGCCTTTTGTACGTAAAAAAAGACCTCGGTCTATTCTAAAAAAGTCAGGCACAGGTTACATTACATCTGGGGAGGAATCCTCCACCACAGACACAGATATACCCATTGTTGGCGATTCTCCAAATGCCAAAAGGGGTAGAACAGTTGAACCCCCTTTAGGGGTAAGAAACATAGAGCAGGCAGGAAACATAGGGGTCACAAGTTTAGAAGAACTTTTCATGTCAGTAGTAAAGTAAATGAACAACATACTAATGTACTTAACATCTCAAAACATGTTTTATCTGATGAACAACATGCTTTATTGAATAAAGGCCTCGGTTTTATTCCTGGTTTCTTTATTGACGAAAGCTCCTTGGTATCTGACACTTTAGAATTTTGTAGAAAGATTAACCTCAGAATATTTTTCCAACAACAGGACAAAAACAATGACACTCAAAGATCATCTGATTTCAGATTTCATAAGTCTTCTTTCACACCTCCTATGGACAAACATGTTGCTGTTTTTCAACAGGCTGTCATCAAGGATATACATTTTCATTTTAGTTCTACAGATATTATGAGGAATAATCTTTCACAACAGGAACAATTGGCTCTTACACAACTTAAAAACAACACTGATATTGTCATTAGTCCTGCAGATAAAGGGGGTGCGGTTGTTGTAATGGACAATGATCACTATCTAAGTGAAGGTTACAGACAGTTATCCAATCATCACCACTACATGAAGATGGACATTGATCCTACACCTTGTTTTCAAACTGAAATAAACCAATTTTTGGAAGAGGCAGTTGAGGCTGGTATAATTTCAGAGAAAATTAAAACACATCTGACAGTTAAAGAGCCTGGAAAACAATACTTATATCTCTTACCAAAATTCATAAATCCATACAACAACCGCCGGTAGACCAATTGTTTCTGGCATTGGTTCACTTACGGAACCCCTTCGGCCTTTCTAACTGAGAAGTTGAAACCATTACTCACACAGATCTGCAAGAATACAGGACACCACTGAATTCTTGCAGATAGTTACAGAATCACAGCTGGATCTGGATTGGCTCATGTGTACCTTGGATGCATCATCCTTATATACTAGCATTCCTCATTGGGCAGGTCTTATGGCATTGGAATTTTGGCTTAACAAATCAAATCTATATCCGCCAGGAATGAACACGCTTTTAGTATGTATGGCTGAACACATCTTGACTAAAAATGTGTTCTACTTCCAACAGGATTGCTATTGGCAACTTCGAGGGACAGCCATGGGTGCATCTTTTGCACCCATCTATGCAGACCTTTTCATGGGCTACATAGAAGAAACCATCATATACAATCCAATGCACAACATATACCTACCAGAAATCGATATATGGAGGAGATACCTGGACGATTGTTGGTTGGTTTGGAAAGGAGGCAATGAATACCTCCAGGAATTTATGGAATATTTGAATGGAAATATTTGGGGTATTGAATTTACGGAGGAACATCACTTGAATGAAATTCATTTTTTGGACGTTCATTTAAGAAGACAATTAGATAATACACTTCAAACATCTGTCTACAGAAAATTCCCACAATTCAATACTCTTTTACATGCGGATAGCTTTCATCCCAAACATATTACCAAAAATATTCCAAAATCTCAGTTTCTGAGGATAAAAAGAATATGTTCCTCACAGGAAGACCTTACCAAACATCAAACTGACTTAACAAACAGATTTTTGTCCAGAGGATATTCACCACAAATCATCCATTCAGCCATTCAATCCAGTAATATCGAACCTAGAGATTCTCTTTTAAAATATAACAAAAGAAAAAGAGATAATGGTTCCAACGTATGCAGATTCGTTACGACCTATGGCCGGAATAGCAGGAATCTGATTAATATCATCAATAACCATTGGAACATACTCAATTCGCACCCCCTTTTGGAGGATTATTTAGGTGAACGATGCTATTTTTCATATAGAAAGGGTAAATCCCTGTGCTCTCACTTTTCTCATTATAAAAGAATAAACGCAAGGAATGATAATCTTACACAAAGAACACTCACAGGAGACAAATTAATTGGCATTTACCCTTGTGGTCACTGTAGCTTTTGCAACTACATTTTCAAAACCACTAGCTTCACCAGTAAGAATACAGGACAAATATTTAATATTGAATTCTTTGGCAATTGCAGTTCAGACTGGATAGTTTACCTAGCCACATGCACCTGTCAGGCCTTTTACATTGGCCAAACATCAAGGCAGTTTTGCATCAGAATTTCGGAACATTTAGGGGATATCAGGAACCAGAGAATAACCAATGCACTATACAGACACACAACCAAACATTCCACTGCCAAATTTTCATTTACCATCATTGATCGGATTATTGGTGACCGAACCTTCAAGGTGGGGTGGCATGACATTCTTAACAAAAAAGAGAGGAGGTGGATAAAACCTGGGGGACTTTTTTCCCCAGGACTAAATGATAAATTATGACTTTGCAGTATGTAATAGTCAGTTCAACTATTTTTTGCCATTTCTTATGGTATCTTATTGCATATTAACCTTTTTCATTCACTATTCCTTTCTAGTAACTCCATCATCATGTCTATTTTATTTTTATGCTACTTATAACTATTATTTGAATTTGCTTTATCATGCTATATACACAAATATTAACTGCATATATTTTTTGCAATAGATGTATATCAATGTTTATATGTGATTATCTGTGATAATTTATTATAACTTCTTTTTGTTTTATCAACTACAGGAAATGATGTCATGAATCTAATTGGTTGAAGCTATATAAGACTCTGACCCAGTTATCTTTATGTACTACTGAGGAAAGCCTTGTTCTGAAACCGGTCTAGTTGAAACAGTTTAAATAAATCATTATATTAGATTCTCCAGGGTGCTGGCTTTTTTTCATTTTGGAGCTACGTATGACTGACCCTGTAACAGCAGCTCTACATGAGGCCTCTAAAGCATCAAAACCACATTGCAAGGTATGTTTACCCACTTGTTCTGCACTATGCAACAAATCCTGCAACTCCTTCAAGTCTGGTTGTTCAGGTTGTAACATTTTGCTTTTCAACTGAGATAACAAATACTGTTGATACTTTAACATATGGAACTGACAGTTTAATGCCCTCATGGTTAAAGTGGCCGAGGTGTATACCTTTTCCCCCCACCTTTCTAAAGCTCTGGAATCTCTCTCTGAAGGTAATGGATTTTTGGCAGTGGAGGCCTTAATTCCCTTGGGACCCTGTGAAATAGTTTCTAGGTCAGCCGCATGGCTTTTGTATAGGAATTGGTGTGAATCAGGAACCTGGTAATACCTGTCAGGCTTGACTGGAGCTGGAGGTAAAGAATCTGGGTTAAGGCTGGCCTCTGAATACACATCATCTAGTATGTCTAAGACAGGAGGGATAGCCAGAGGCCTGTGCTGAGGGAGCAAGAGGAAATCCCTGAGCCTTTTCTTGGAATCTGAGTAATCTTGGCCTTCCCAGTGGAAGTGTTCCCTCAATGTATGCAAGGTTTCCCCAAAAAAATAGTCCTCAGGGGGGGAGACGGAGGGAATGGACTCCTCTGCATCAGAATCTTCAAAAGGGGAGTATGAATGTTCCTGGTCTTCAGAATGTTCTGAAGTGATGGAGGCCTGGTCCGAGGAAGGGTATTCTTCCTCCACTCTGGGCCTTTTGTCCGAGGGGGGTTGAGAACCCCTAATAAGAGTAATCAAATCCTCAGCCATTTTGAGTATCTGTTTTTTAGGCATGGGGCCTTGAGAGGGGCACTGTGGAGCTTGTCTTTTAGTATGCATGGCTGCTTTAGATTTAGTGAAAGCCTTAATGGAAAAAGAAGAAGAAGGCCTGAAGGCACCTTGAGAGGTGGCAGGCTTGTCTAAACTCTGAGTTTCCCCGCCAAGAGTGGCGTCGGTATCTGTAATCGGGGTGTGGGCAGAGGAGTCTGCAACCTCGGGCACAGAAGACACCGCTAAGGAAGTGTCATCAGTAGTCAGGGGCTGCGTAGGCGCCTCGCTGAGAACTGGAGCACCTGTAGTCGACTTTAGTGTGGTGTCGGTAGAAGTCGCGGACCTCGTATGCCGGTCCTTATCTTCGTGTCTTTTACTCAAAACAGGAGTCGGAGTATCAGATGACATAATGTAATTAAAGTTTTTGCCAAAATAGTGTTGGGCGAACTCCGTCCGATGCTTAATAGTGCGTTTGTTGAATCTAGCACAAAAACAACAGGCCAAGACGTCGTGGTCTGGGCCTAAGCAAGGAATGCAGAAGGAATGGAAATCCTTATGTGGTATTTGCTTCCCACATGAAATGCAATTATTAACTTTGTCTGACATCGGTCTGAGGCAAGAAAAGTTTCCCCAACGGGGTACTTAGCTTTCAAGAAGACTTCGGTTGAAAAATATTCGTAATCTCAGGAGCTGGCCGACCGGCACTTGCGAACTGCTTCTGCTTCGGGCACCGCGCGGCAAGAAAGACTGAAGAAAATAGCGTTGGCTGGTTCTTTTATACCCCTGCCGCACTGACGTCAGGGAAGAAGCGACGACATCCGACGTCAGACCTAGACTTTGGAATTCGGCCGACCGAGGACCCGCCTGACGGCAGGATAACCCATCTGTTATGACTGCAGATGTATGCACGATGAACATCTTCGCTTTCTTTACAAATCTGTTTAGTCTGCTGAGGTCCAATATAGGTCTCCAGTCCCCTGCCTTTTTTGGAACTAAAAAGAATCTAGAGTAAGTTCCGGATCCCGTCTGATCTGATGGGTCTGGTAGGATGACTCTTTTTCTAAGCAACGTCTGGACCTCTACTGTTGCTTGTTCCCTGTAACTGGGTGGAACGTCCGGGATTTTCCTGGTCAGTGGAAGGGGTGTGGAGAAAGGGATGAAGTATCCTCTGGAAAGGATACTTTGCACCCAGTTGTTGTTTATTTTGAGCCAGGCGTCTGGGTACAAAGATAAGTGACCCTCGACTGCCTTCAGAGTAGGAGAGATGGGCCTCCTTTCAGGAGCGCTGGTAGGGCTTCCCAAAGAAGTGATCTCTGTCACTCTGGTGCTGCAGACCCCTCTGCTGCGAGGGCGGCGTCTTCCGTTATTGCCCTCTCCTCTGCCCATGGAGGGGGGTTCACCACGTGTGTCCTGGAAGGCTCCTTGGGCTTTTCAGAACCACATTTTCCCTCCCCTTTGACCCTTGGGGTAGGGTCTGGTAGGGGTGGAAAAACGGACCCCGATGGCAGACGGTCTTTCCATCCTGCTCACACCTGGTTAAGGTTTCCTTGACTTTAGGCCTGAAAAGGGACGAGCCATCAAAGGGGGTATTCACGAAGGATGACTTGAAGGGCACCACGAAAGAACACAAGTGCATCCAGGAGTGTCTCCTAAGAGCAACTCCTGTACCCGCTGCCCTACTCGTTCCATTAGCTGCATATGAAATGAGGCGCATGGACGAGTTCACTATAGAACTGAGGGTAGCAAGCTGGGTGGCAACTTTGTCTGTAGCTACTGTACCCTGCAGAGTTTCTCCCAGCTCTTTAAAGAAATCTCTTTGTAGTCTGGTTAAATAGTTAAGCGAACGAAGAGCAAAGGTCGCTGAACTAAACATGCACTTCCCATATCTATCCATGATCCTGGAGTCTCTGTTAGGAGGATGAACAGACGAGAAAGTTTCAGACATTTCCTTTTTGGTGTCTACTGCCACCACCATGGCATCAACTGGCACACCTTTTGTCAAGAAAGATTTATCTAGGGGGGCAGAAATGAACTTATTAGGGCTCCTAGGGACAGGCTCACTAGTATCCGGAGACTCCCATGCCCTTCATGAGACCAGCTGTATCAGCTCATCAAAAGGCGGAGACACCCACCCAAGAGGTGGAGGGCTGAGACCCAAAAGCCTTCAGGAGGACCGACTCGTCCTCAGTAGGGTTGGTGGACTGCCAGTCACCCCTCTGCCTAAGGATTTCCAGTATCTCAGCAAATGAGATATCCTCAGAGGGGGACCGTGGGGACCCTTCTGATTCATCCAAGTCAGTATCAGATGTTAATGACTCCAGAGGGGTATCCAAGTGTTTCCTCTTACACACACTTTTCCTGGGAACCTCATCAGTGGGAGCTTCTGGGGAGGTCTCAGAAGAGCATGGGCCACCCAATGGGGCATCCTGAGGCTTTGGGTCTCTGCGCTTAGCAAGGATCTGTGAAGCAGAAGCAGACACAAGCACTTTACGGGATGAAGAAGCCAGACACGAAGCTGAGGATGTCTTGGGGGAAATAACTCTCCTCATGGCTTCGAAGGCACCTCTGCTCCGATGTGAAGGGACCGACGGATCCGAAGAAGCCATCAATACCCCCGGCACCAAGACAGTAGGCTCCAAGCCCAAGGTAGGAGCAGAGCTCATCAGAGCCGAAGCCCCGAGTTGGTTCGGCTATCCTCCCTGGACCCGACCA
Source organism: Protopterus annectens (assembly GCF_019279795.1). Classification (NCBI taxonomy): domain Eukaryota; kingdom Metazoa; phylum Chordata; order Ceratodontiformes; family Protopteridae; genus Protopterus; species Protopterus annectens. Next base: position 1,299,660,976 of record NC_056737.1, on the reverse strand, counting down.
GAGAGTGTTGGCTCCTAGAGTCCTCGATCGGTGCCGAGGATGTCAGACTGAATGGAGCCGAAGACACTGGAGCATGCGTCGGCTCCGAAGGCTCCACAATTAGCAGGTCCGACTCCTCCAGCTCCGAAGGACCGGTATGGCTCGGAGGAGGAGGAATAGATAAAGCTGACATAAGGGTCTTCGGCTTCTGGGTCGAAGCCGATAATTTGGCAAAGGCCGGTGCCTGTAAAAGCTTCTGCACCACCCGATCCACATCCAAATCAGACAGGCTCACAGAATATCGAGATGATCGGACTGATGGTACTGACTGGAGAATACACGATTTAGGAGTTTCGGATACAGGTTCCAAGACCGGGGACCAGCTCCGAAAAGAGAAGACAGTCGGCTCCGAGACCTGTGGAGCCGATGTCACAGACTGTTTAGATTTTACTTTTTTGATTCTCTAGAAGTCTTGGAGGACTTTAAGTACTTACTAGACCCATCCTGGTCCCTCAAAGCATCCTGAAAAGAAGGTTTCAACAAACCCTATCAATAAGCTTCCCTTTTTTTCTCTTGGGAGAACTCTAGAGGAAAAGGAATGGCATATAGCGCGCGTCTCTTGTAAGTGCAAGGCACCCAAGCAGTATACACAATTCACATGGCAGTCTGTAACCAACATTTTCTGCCCACATTTAGGGCATTTTTTAAACCCTGACTTAGGATGTTTGTCCTCATCAGCCATGACAGAAGTGGACACACCCAACAGCAGCAAGAAAAATGTAGCCTTCTAATAAAAACCAGGCTAACTATCAGCATGCACACACACAGAGAAGCCTTTAAACTAAGGCTAACTATTCAAAAGCCTTCTAATAAAAACCAGGCTAAAGATAAGCACACAAGCCTAAATTAAGGCTAACAAGCAAACACACACACAATATAACTAAACAGATAATTTAACAGCTAGTAAACTATGCTGTAGAAAAATTGTGACAAAGGGTCACCGACTAAACAGTTACTATTCACTAAATAATCACACTATACTATGCTGTTAAGAAAAAGGACAAAAGGTCACTGAACAAGTAATATTTTTGGCAGAAATTTTAAATAGGCTTATCAGAAAAAACAAGGCCAAGTATAAAGCTAAGAAACAGCACACAAGGAAGGGAACTCTATAGAAAAGCTCTAAGAGCTTTTCTAACCTAAAATTCTATCTACTATAACAACAATATTTGAAAAAATAGTAAAATATTTAAAGATTACTGGCCCGAGCAATAAGGAACCTCCTATCAGTTGCAACGGCAAACTAGATCTGAGGTAACTCGGGGTGCATCATGGGATAGGGACTTGGCCTCGAGCTACTTGAAATCCTCGAGCTTTACATTAGGTGCCAACTCAGAGCAAAGGGATCAGCTCTGAACCCATAAGTAAAGAATGAAGGCGAGATAGAAAGTACAGTTGTGTACTTACCATAAATGTAGATTTTCCAGTGTATTCACTGTTGCAGTCATTACTCTTGGGTTATCCTGCTGGCAGGCTACCTGCAGTCGGCCTGAATTCCAAAGTCTTGGTCCGGCGTCTGTTGCTTTCGCCTCTTCCCTGACCTCAGTGCGCCAGGGGTATAAATGATGCAGCAGACGCCATTTTCTTCAGTTTTTCTTGCCCCAGATGTCAGGTGCCCCCAAAAGGGTAGGCTAAAATAATGCCAATAAGTATGCATGCACTAAAGTAAACCTTTCCTTCATCTACAAGCAAATACACCGTATAGGTTGTAGACAATAGAGAAGTACAGATAAGTCCCAGCAAAGATAAGGGGGATGGTGGGTGGGTAACCTGGACTGCAACAGTGAATACACTCGAACATCTACATTTATGGCAGGTACACAAATGTGCTATGTTCATCGTGTTTCATTGTTGCAGTCATTACTCTTGGGTAGAATCCCAAAGCTGAGGTTGGGTGGCTGTGTCTAAATAGGGTTAGGAGAGGCTAAAAGGCCCTGTAGAACTGCAGTGGCAAAGCCTGCTCTGGATAAAGAGTAGAGAGGTAAGTGGTAGTGCCTTGTAAAAGTGTGCACTGAACTCCAAGTTGCAGCCTCTAAAATGTCTTTGGTTGGTACTCCTCTGAGGAAGGCTGCTGACGTGGCTGCTACTCTGGTTGAATGTGGCCCAATGCCCTTAGGCACTGATTTTCCATGTTGTGAATAGCAGAAACGAATGCAGTGGCCTATCCATTTTGAAATCGTCTGCTTTGAGATAGCCTTTCCTTGTGGTCCTGCAGCATATGCCACTAAGAGTTGCTCAGTCTTTCTGAAAGCTTTATTTCTGTCCAAGTAGAAGCGTAGCTGTTTGTGTATGTCCAAAAGAGTGCAGGAGTCTCTCACCCTTACTCTGTGGGTTAGGATAAAAAGTAGGCAAATTAATGGCTTGGTTAAGGGCCACGCTGGACACTACCTTAGGCATAAATGTGGGGTTTGTCCTTAGAGAAACCCTGTCTGTATGAAAAATGATAAAAGGTTCCACAGCCATGAGTACCTGTAACACTGAAACTCGTCTTGCAGAGGTTATTGCTAGGAGCAGACCTGTTTTCCATGATAAGAACTTTATCTCGGCTGTATTGGCTGGCTCAAAAGGAGGCAGTGTAAGCTTTTCCAAGACATAATTGAGGTCCCATGCAAGTATTGGTGCTCTCCTTGGAGGTCTTATGTTTTTGGCCCCTCTGAGGTACTGCCTTAGCAAGAGACGAGAAAAAATAGGTGGTTCCATATTGTAATGAGCTGAAATGACATAGGCATGGATTTTAATTGATAAAAAGGATAGGCCTTTGTCCAGCATCTCAGTTAGGTATTGTAAAATCTGAGGAATATTTGGTACAAACGTGTCAATTCCTTGTGCCTGGTTCCAAGCACAGAATCTCTTCCACTTTTCTGCATAAGATTTTCTGGTACTGGGCCTCCTGGCCTCCAAAATAACATCCATCACTGCTTTAGAGAAAGATGTTATGAATGGCTACTTTATCCGCCATGCTGCCAGATTTAGGGTCCTGAGTTGGCTGTGCAGGATCTGATTGTTTCGTTGGATCAGTAAGTGAGGAATTAGAGGTAATGCCCAGGCTGGGCCTTGAGACAAGTTCTTTAGGATTGGGTACCAGTGCTGGCGGGGCCAGTCTGGGGCAATCAGAATCATTTTGCTTCTCTTGTCTGACCTTTAGGAGTACCTTGGGGATGAGAGGAAGAGGAGGAAAGGCATATACTGTTAGGGTTTTCCAGCTGAATGATAGAGCATCCACTTTCCATGCTTGCTTGTGATAAGTCCTTGTGCAGAACCTCTGTAGTTCGCAGTTGTGAGGGGAGGCAAATAGATCTATGTCTGGGCATCCCCATTACTTTATCATCATACTGAAGACTTGTGGATCCAGTTTCCACTCGTGGGGATCCATGAGGTTTCTGCTTAGTTTGTCTGCCAGAGTATTTATCCTTCCTGGCAGGAATTGTGCTTGCAGGTGTACTTGGTAAGTCAATGCTGTGCCCCACAAAGTCATGGCTAGTCTGCAGAGGGGATAGGAATGTGTGCCTCCCTGCTTGTTTATGTACCACATGACTGTAGTATTGTCCGTCTTTATCAGCAGTTGTCCTGGATGAAGAAGATCCTTGAAGGCTGTCAGGGCATTTTGAACAGCTAGCATCTCTTTTTGATTGATATGAAAATACATTTGGCTTGTGGACAATGTGCCCTGAATACATTTTCCTGCCATGTGTGCCCCCCAGGCATAGTCTGATGCATCTGTTGTTAATGTCTGCCTGGCTGTGGGTAAAGTGAATGGCTGTCCCTTGCTGTGGTGACAAACCTGTGCCCACCATCGAAACTCCTGTTGCAGGCAGGGAATGAGGGTAATTCATGTTTCCAGGCTGTGGCAATGTTGAATCCAAACACTTTTTACATACCATTGTAGTTTCCTCATATGCAGTCTTGCATATGGAATTAGCAGAATGCAGGATGCCATGAAACCCAAAGCCTGCAGAATTTTTCTTGCAGATAACTGGGTCTTTGTTGCCAACATTTTGAAGTAAGAAGTCAGTTGCCTTTGTTTGTCTGGCGTGAGATAAGCCATCTGGGCAGTTGTATTTAAGCTTGCACCCAGGAATATTATCTCTTGAGAGAGTACTAGTTTTGATTTCTTTTCGTTTACTCTGTACCCTACACAAATTAGTAATCTTTTTACAAACGCCAGATGCTTTAGTAGAATGCCCTTGTTCTCTGCTTGAATAAGGCAGTTGTCCAAGTAAGGATATATTTGAATTCCTCTGTCTGCAAAATGCAATTACTGGTGTCAGGCATTTTGTGAAGACCCTGGGCGCAGTAGATAAGCCAAAGTGCAGTGCAGAGAATTGGTAGTGCATTGAGCCAGCTATGAATCTGAGGTATCTTCTACAAGATTGTCTGATTGGGACATGCAGGTATGCCTCTTTTAGGTCCAATGTTACAAGCCAAGCCTTCTTGCCCAGCATGGGCAGAAATTGTTGTAGAGTCAACATTTTGAATTTTGGAATGTCCAGAAATGTGTTTTGAGTAGACAGGTCGAGTACTGGTGTCCAGGCTTTGTCCTTTCTGGGTACCAAGAAAAGTCTTGAGTAAAATCCTTGTCCCTGCTCTTGCTGCAGCACTCGCTGAATGGCCTTCATGTCCATGAGAGATGAAACTTGTTTTTGTGCCTCTGCCCATTGATTGCGTGGCAGGTCTGGAATACCTTTTGACCTTGGCAGTGTGTGAAAATGGAACCTGTAGCCCTGTGACACTATATTCAAGACCCATTTGTCTTGGGTGATCATGTGCCAATTTTGTGAAAAAAGTGCTAGTTTTCCCCCTAAGGGGCTGCCAAGAGATAAGTGCTTAGTGCTGGCAGAGGAATGTCATTGGGACTGTTTCCTGTATGGCTAAGAATTGTCTTCTCCGCTTTTGGAGGTAGAAGCACCCCATTGTTTAGACCTGTATGAGCCTTGGGGCTGGGATTTGCCCCTGGGGCGTCTGTCTCTGCCTCTTTGTGGCCTGACACTGGAAAGGACCAATTATTTGAAGGCCAGTTCCTGCTAAATCTGGGTGGCTGTACCTGTAAGAAATCCTTAACTGTCTGCATAGATTTCGCTTTGTCCTCCATTTTCTTCAACACCTCTTCTGCTTTAATACCAAACAAGTATCATGATGTAGTGGAGCATCTAATAATTTTGCTTTAACATGATCAGGCAGATTCTGTTCCTTTAACCAAGCATGTCTCCTAATGACAGTACCCGTAACAGCGACCCTGCAGGAGGCCTCCAGTGTCAAAACCACATTGCAAAGTATGTTTTCCCACTTGTTCAGCTGCATGCAATAAATCCTGCATTTCTTTGTTTTCTGCACATTTAGAATTTGTCAACATTTTCTGTTTAAGCAGAGACATTAAATATTGCTGATATTTACGCATATGAAACTGACAATTTAAAGCTCTTACAGCCAAGGTAGCAGAAGTATAAATCTTTTTCCCCCATCTGTCCAGTGCCCTTGAATCCCTGTCTGAGGGGATAGGGTATTTTGCAGTGGAAGTCTTGACCCCTTTGGGACCATGAGATATAGTTTCTGGGTCTGCAGCAGGGTTTTTATAAATAAATTTACGGGAATCTGGAACCCTGTAGTATCTGTCTGGCTTCACAGTTGCTGGAGGTAGAGAGTCTGGAGACAGTCCGGACTCTGAAAATACATAATCTACAATGTCTAAAACAGGAGGAATAGCAAGAGGCCTGTGCTGAGGAAGCAAAAGGAAGTCTCTAAGCCTTTTCTTAGATTCTGAGTAGTCTTGGCTCTCCCAGTGGAAGTGCTCCCTCATGGTATGCAGGGTTTCCCCAAAAGAATAATCCTCAGGAGGACAGGCTGAAGGGATAGATTCTTCAGCATCAGAATCCTCACAGGGAGGAAGAGAGTATTCATGTTCAGAAGAGGAATCAGAGGAAATGGAAACCTGATCTGAAGATTCATATTCTGTCTCTTGCCTAGGCCTCTTATCAGGAGGAGGATGGGAACCCCTGATCAAAGTAATTAGGTCTTCGGACATTTTGAGCATCTGTTTTTTTTAGGCATGGAGGCCTGTCCATGGGATTGCTGTACTTGTTTCTTTGTCTTTAGTGGAGTTTTAGTCTTTGTCTTTGAAGCTGAAGTCGGTTTTACATATAACTATGTAGGCCTGAAAACACCGTCAGAAGCCGATGCCTGCTCAGCGGCTCCGGACCCATCTGAAGGGATATTTTCCGAGTGTCCAATACCTTGAGTTTCCTGTGGCCTAGTCGGCTCGACGTGGGAGTCGGAAGCGGCCTGCGGCTCTGAGGTAGCGGGCGTCAGGGGCTGTGAAAGTGCCTCACTGAGAACCGGCGACTGGCTTAGAAGAAGCCTCGTCATCAGTTTTGGACCTTGGATGCCTGTCCTTTTCCTTGCGTTGTTTGTGAATTGCGGTAGTCGAATGGCTATCCGACATTGTGTAATTAAATCTTCAGCCAAAGTAGTGAAATGCAAAATCGTGCCGACGCTTAATAGTGTGTTGGTTAAATCTAGCACAAAACCTACAATTAGCGACGTCGTGATCAGGGCCTAGGCAAAGAATACAATAAGAATGTAAGTCCATGTGAGGTATTTGCTTCCCACAAGAAATACAATTATTAACTTTTTTTTGACATCGGTCTGGAGCAAGAAAAATGTTTCCCCAATGGGGTACTTGGCTTTAAATGAAGACTTCGGATCTGAAATTCGAACATGAAAATCTCAGGAGTCGGCCGACCGACACTTGCAAACTGCTTTTGCTTCAGGCACCGCGCGGCAAGACAGACTGAAGAAAATGGCGTCGGCTGCATCATTTACACCCCTGGTGCAATGACGTCAGGAAAGAGGCGACAGCATCAGACGCTGGACCAAGACTTTGGAATTCAGGCCAACTGCGGGTAGCCTGCCAGCAGGATAACCCAAGAGTAATGACTGCAACAGTGAAACAAGAAGAACATCTTCACATCTACAGTTATGGTCACCTCAGTTGGGTTACATTGGTCATTTAATATCTCATGGTAGCATTCAGGTGTTACATCTCGTACTGATGCAATATCTAAGGCCCCACGACCGACTACTCAGCAACAGCTTAGGTCTTTCCTAGGTATGACAGGATACTGCAGACACTGGATCCCTAACTACACAGAAATTGCCAAACCTTTGACGAATTTCTTAAAGCAGGATACACCACAGCCTCTCCTTTGGAATAGTGAAGAGGAAAATTCATTTCAGAATTTAAAACAATCTTTTGCTACTGCCCCAGCTTTAGCGTTACCAGACTATAAGACCTTTATTTTATTCTGTCATAAAAGAAATGGATTTGCTCAAGGAGTACTTGCACGGAAACATGGGGACACCCATCATCCATCAGCTTATTACAGCACGGCACTTGATTCTGTTGAAAAAGGTTTTCCACTCTGTTTAAGGACAGTTGCCGCTGCTGTCGTTCTAGTTAATCTTGCACAATCGCTGGTGCTCAGGCATGATCTTACTGTACCCTCATTCTGTATAATCTCTTTTGCTTAAAATGAAAATTCACTTTCAACTGCAAGTCTAACTAGATATGAACGTACACTTCTTTCTGATCCATCTATTTCTCTGATCTGCTGTCCTGTCCTAAATCCTGCATCTCTGTTGTCTACTGCTGAGGATGGTGAAGTGCATGAGTGTGTGTGTGTCTGTGTGTGTGTATATAACTATTTGCTTTCTCCTAGGAAGGACTTAAAGAACACTCTTATGCTCAATGCTGACCTAAACTTGTTTGTGGATGGCTCCTGTGGAAGAAATCAAAGGGGGCAATTGACTTCAGTAATAGCCATCTGCACCGGAGAGACAATATTATTACAACAAAAAATTAGAGGGTGTTCACTCTGCTAAAATAGCTGAGTTAGTAGCTCTACAAAAGGCCTGTGAGTTAGCCAAAGACAAAGGGGCCAATATTTTTACAGACAGCTGTTATGATTTTGGGGTGGTACATGATTCTGGGCAACTTTGGAAAGACAGGGCTTTTGACCTCTTCGGGAAATTAAATTAAGAATTCAGGGTACATAAAATCATTGTTAGATGAACTTTTGCTACATAAGAGGCTGTCTGTAATCAAATGTTGCGCCCATCAAAAGGGTAAAGATATTCTAACAAAGGGCAACAATTTGGCAGACCAAGCTGCCAAACAAGCAGTAGTAGATTGTCATAAAAATCTATGTATGTTAACAATAAACTACAACAGTAATGAAATGTTTGATTTTGAAAATTTGTCAGCCTTTCAAGCTGAAGCATCACAGGGAGAAGATCTGAGGTGGCTCAAGGAAAGATGTATAAAATCCTCTGATGGCATATGACGACATCCGGATGGCTGACTGGTGGCACCTGCTTCTTTGGTACTTTACCTGGTACGGGCATACGATCTACCTGCCCATACAGGTAAGACAGCTTTATTTAATCAAACTACCCAAAGTTGGTATGCCCCTCATGTCTCCTCTGATATTTCATTATGTACAAAACTGCAGTATATGTCAAGAGTACAATGTAAGTAAAAATGCCAACAGTAAGACTGCTTGTTTACTACCACCCTGGGGACCGTTTGTTAACATGCAGCTGGACTTCATTCAGATGCCTAGGACTAATAATTTACAATTTATTTTGATGGTGGTGTGTATGTTCTCAACCTAGGTGGAAGCTTACCCATGTCGCAAAGGTGAAGCAGACACAGAAGTGAAAAAACTTCTGTATGACTTTTTGCCGAGATTCAGTATACCATGTACTATGAACAGTGACCAGGGTACACATTTTAATAATTCTTTATTTAAAGGATTGCGTAAGGTTTTTAATACTATGTTGAGTCTTCACTGCCCAAACCATCCATAATCATCTGGATTAGTGGAAAGGGTAAACAGAACCCTTAACAAATAAAATTTCGAAGATTTGTGTGGAAACCCACTTAAAGTGGCTAGAAGCCCTCCCCTTAGCATTACTGAGTACGAGGGCCTCACTGAATGCCACCAGGAAGTTGAGTCCATATGAAATATTAATGGAAGACCCATGGTCCTTCCAGTTACCCCTCCAGAGGGAAATGCCAATTTAACCTTGTCAGATGATGCCATGATTTCATATTGTAAGAATTTGATTCATATTTTGCAGCAATATCATCGAACAGTAAGAGCACCATTACCAAAGCCTCTTGACCAGCCGTGTCATCAACTACAACTGGGTGACTGGTTTTACATTAAAATTTTCCAAAGGAAGAATAGCCTCAGCCCGAGGAGGAAAGATCCTTTCCAGGTCCTGCTGAAAACCCTGACTGTTGTTTGCTGTGCAGGACTACCAATGTGGAACCATTCGTCTCATTGCAAGAAGTCCTGCCGTGTGAGAATCCCAGATGAATCATTGCAGCCAACAGAGGGAGATAGAGGTGCGACAGATAAATCATCTGCCCAGTGAGGAAGTCAACTTCAGTTGCAGTCCATGTTGAATCCAGTGAAAACAGGTACCCTTGTTTTGTTTGTGCTGCTGTTTCCTTCTATAAACTGGTCGAGACAAAAATTTCTTAATGGTCCTTCGGCAATATGCCAAAACTTTAAACAAAACAAGCTGCTGGATATTTTCACACATACCTCATCATTCTAAGGCAGGGATTCCTATTATTCCCATTCCTGCATCAAAGGTGTCATTTGAAAAGGACCTTAATGACATCAGTCTAACCTGGCGTAATGCAACTGATTTTTCAAAGGTTGTGTCTCTTCAACTTGTAACCACACATCATGGAGACATATGCTATGCCAGAAATGGGACTGTACCAGTAAGAAAAAGCAAATATAATGAGACCAGGAATGAAAGTGTGTTAGACTCTGCACTTAAAAAGCTATGACTGGGGGCATGGCATAGGCATAAGTGATTATTACTGCATCTGTGGTGATCGTGCCTACCTCTGGTTGCCTACAAACTGGTCTGGATGTTGCTTTGTAGGCTATATTACTCCTGCTATTCAACATTTCGAAAACCCACCAGCAAGTAGACTGGGAAATAAGCTAGAAATCTACTGGGAAGAGCAAGTATTTTCAATTTTTAATCCTGGGTATGGCGTTCCAAGGACAATGCTTGAAATCAGCATCCTTGCTCAGATTCTGCAGGAGGTGGCCAATAAAACTTTGGATCACATCAGGATGGCAAATCGAGAAATGACTGAAATGTGAGCTGTGGAATTACAAAATCAAATGGCACTTGATATACTGCTTGCTGCAAAAGAGGGGTAATGTGCCCTCATAAGGAGTCATTGCAGTTCATATATTACTATCATAATGAACAGGAAAAACTGGCAAATTTCATGGAGCAATTGGCCAAAGATGTAGACAGCACATCAAACCAATGGACACTTTTTGGATGGTTGGGCACTATTTTTGGTAACCTGGGAACTAGCATAATCCAGGGTATTGTCACTGTACTTTTTATTATATTTATGATAATTTTATTTTCTATTCTAAAGGATGTGATTACAAGATGTTTAACCTCACCTGCACATGAAATGCCACTGCATGTACCAATCAATAACAGTTCTATTCTGACGGATATTGATGACTACTACAACGCTGAAGCATATTTTACCAAGTTAAGAAAAATAAAAAATATAATTACATGTATCATATGACACTGATAGTGTCAAAGGGGGGAAATGTTATGGAATAAGTTCAGCTTATTAAAATGTACATTAATTTCAGTTTCATTAATGATGCTACGATTGTTAAAAATCAAATATAATTTGTATGCAGGGCGTGGAAAAATACATCTTCATAAGCTGAAGTTACTGCTGCACTTCAACTGCATTCTTTTGATATGTAACAAGGAAAAAGTAAGTATTGTATCAGTAGAGGCATGTTAGCTACTGTAAAAGGAACGTGTTAGCCTGACCCCTCCAGGCAAGGAGTGCACTGTTGCAAGGGAAGGTCTGAAACATTCAAGGTCAGAAAATAAGACCCCTTGAAGCAGGTGGGTCATGTGTAGGAAGGTATTCACATGAAGTCTGAAACAAAAATCATGAGGGATGAGAGCATTGGCAAAGATAATTAGAGTCATTATAAATGTAAAAAGTTGCATGACTGGTTTGATAAGAAAAATGTATAAACATGCAGTTTTTCTCTGTCCAGAGAGAGAGATTTACCAACTGCTATGAAGATTGTCTCCCAGCACTGTAAATAAAAAAAAAGAAGTTATGTACTTACTATAACATTCCATGTGAGTTGTTCATCTCGCCTTCATTCTTACAGATGGGTTCGGAGCCGATCCTCGGCTCTGAGTCGGCCTACTACAAAGTTCGAGGTCTTCAGCCAGCTCGAAGCCAAGTCCCTATCCCATGATGCACCTAGAGTTACCTCAGATCTTGTTTGCTCCACACAATAATACCATATGTCATTCTATCATTCCATAAGAGAAAGCTATTGAAGGGTTGAGCAACCAGGAAGAATCCAGCACCTCGGTCTTCAAAACACCCTGGAGGGGGTAGAAGAGTGGGAAGTAAGAATGAAGGCGAGATGAATAGCACACATGGAATCTTATGGTAAGTACATAACTTCTTTATGTGAAGTTGTTCTATCTCGCTGTTCATTCTTACAGATGGGTAGCGTCCCAGGCACCATCTATCTCGGGTGGCTCACGGAAGTATGTTTTTCGGGACAGTACACCCAAAGGAGGCCCTGTCCCTGGAGGTCCTGTCAACTCTGTAATGAGTGATAAAGGTATGAGGTCTTGACCAAGTGGCTGCTGCACAAATGTTATCTATAGGGAGTCTGGCAGAAAAGGTAGAGGATGTAGACACTGCTCTGGTAGAATGAGCCTTAATTTTATGTTGTAAGGGCATATTAGTAGCCGAATAAGCAAATGTGATACAATCAGATAACCATTTAAGAGTTGTTTTGGCCACTGGCATACATTTTCTGGAGTCTGAAAAGAAAAAGAAAAGCTGTTCAGATTTCCTAAAATCTTTTGTTCTATCTAAGTAAAATCTGAGCAGTCTGTGAATATCAAGTTTGTACAACATATATTCTAAATTGTTGGAGTGATTGGGGAAGAATACTGGCAAATCAATAATTTGATTAAGATTAGCTTCAGTACAAACTTTAGGCAAAAAAAGGGGATAGTTTGAAGTGAGACTGTCAGCATGGAAAATCAAATAAGGAGGTTTAATAGACGAGGCTTGAAGCTCTGACACTCTGTAGGCAGAAGTGATAGCTACTAAAAAGATAGTCTTCCATGACAAATATTTGACGTCGCATGAGGAAGCTGGTTCGACTGGAGGGAGAATAGTGCAAGAAAGCATAAAATTTACATTCCACGGGGTAGTCTGAGATGAAAGATCCCTTACAGAAAGGCTTTGGATAGTTTGTGTGACATTATGTTCAACCCTTCAAATCCAAGGTGAAAATTAGAGATAGCAGCAAGTTGAACATGAACTGTTGCTGCTGCAGCTCCATTGTTGAAGATCATGTCAATAACTCTAGTATAGAGGCCATAGGGGCTAGGTAGGGATCAATGTTATTTTGAGAGGCCCATATAGAAAGTTTTTTCCATTTGCTAAGGTATAGCTTCTTCGTAGAGGATTTATAAGAGGATATGAAAATTTGCTTAGCCTCATTAGAAATGTTATAAAACCTGGCTATGATGGGAATTGGAGCAGCCAAGCTGTCAGCTTCAGGGGCTGAAGAGAGGGATGAGGTTCCCCCAAGTGCATCAGATCATCTGATACTGGGTCCAGAATCCAGGGGTCCTCCAAAAGAAGTCGTCGAAGGAAGGGGAACAAAATCTGACGAGGCCAATGAGGGGCTATTAGAATGATGGCCCTTTCCAGGGCTTTTGTTTTCTGTAGTACCTTGGGTATCAACGGGATTGGTGGGAATGTATAGAGGACACCCGGAGGCCAATCGTGTACGAGTGCGTCTCTTGAGGCTTCTCCCGGAGGGGGAGTCAGGGCAAAGTCGCTTCTGCATTTCATGCTCATGTGGCTGGCAAAAAGGTCACAGCAAGGCTGGCCCCACCTGAGGAATATCCTGTCCGCTATTTCTTTCTTGACAGACCACTCGTGAGGCAACAAAATTGCTCTGCTCAGCTTGTCTGCTATTACATTGGATTTCCCAGGGATGTGTGTTGCTAACAGAAAGTGATGGGTGGATATAGCCCACTGCCATACTCTTGGGGCCTCACGACAAAGGGGGTAGGACCTGGTTCCTCCTTTTTTGTTCAAGTACCAGACCACTGACATGTTGTCTGTCTGAATCACAATTGTACCCAGAGGAAGAGAGTCCTGGAAGTACTGCAATGCTGTACTGCTCTCATCTCTAGGACACTGATATGCAGATGTGTCTCTTGATCAGTCCATGTGCCTTGGGCTGTTCTTTCTTGAAAATGCCCCCCCCCCCATCAGGGAAGCATCCGTGGTCACTGTGGCCCGCTGGTGGGGGAAGAACAAAAGGACGACCTATGGTGACATGAAGAGAGGTCAACCACCACTGAAGATCCTTTTGCATTTGTTGGTGAAAATTATAAGTTGAGACATTGAAAACTCTTGGTAAGACCACTGAGTGAAACAACAGCCATTGCAGAATCCGCATGTGCATGCGACCCAGCGGTATGGCTAATACTGCAGCTGCCATCATGCCTAACAATTTTAGCACTTCTAATGCTGGAGCCTTGTTTTTGGATATAATACTGCGGACCTGCTGACGGAGTAGTAAGACTCTTTCTGCTGGGAATCTCAGCGTGGTGGTGGTGTCCAATTCTGCTCTGATAAAAACAGTATGTTGCGATGGCGACAAGGCAAATTTTCCTGAGTTTATTGTAATGCCCAGCTGACTGCAGAGTGAAAGAGCGGTGTCCCTGGCTTCTATGGGTTGATGCCTGGTGGTGACGGTAAGGAGCCAATCGTCTAGGTATGGAAACACCTGGAATCCTAAACATCTCAGGTGAGCCATGACCACTACCATGCATTTGGTGAACACTCTGGGGGCTGTAGTGAGACCAAAGGGTAGGGCTCGAAACTGGTAATGATTGGCTCCCAGCCGGAAGCGCAGATGATCCCTGGATGGTCTGACCATTTTTATGTGACAGTACACACCCTGGAGATCTATCGAGCACATCTAATTGGCTTTCCCTAAAAAGAGAAGTATCGACTAAACAGATCTGTCAAGAAAGAGAAGTTTCGGATGGTCACGCTTCAGTCTCCAGTCCCCTGTCTTTTTTAGAACTAAAAAGAATCTTGAGTAAATTCTGGATCCTATCTGGTCTGTTGGGACTGGTTGGATGACTCTTTTTGTTAGCAGCGATCGGACCTCTATTGTTGCCTGTAACTGGGTGGAACGTCCGGGATTTTTCTTGTCAGTGGAGGGGGTGTGGCGAAAGGAATAAAATATCGTTGGAAATGATACTTTGTACCCAGCTGTCGTTTATTTTGAGCCAGGCATCTGGATACAAAGATAAGCCACCCCCGACTGCCTCCAGAGTAGGACAGTCGGGCCTCCTTTCAGGGGTGCTGGTAGGGCTTCCCAAAGAAATGATCTCAGTCGCCCTGGTTTTGCAGACCCCCTCTGCCACAAGGGCAACGTCTTCCATTATTGCCCCCTCCTCTGCCCCTGGAGGGGGGTTCAACACGTGTGTCCTGAAAGGCTCCCTGGGCTTTGTGGAATCACATCTTTCCTCCCCTTTGACCCTTGGGGTAGGGGTTGGTAAGGGTGCAAAAACAGACTCCGATGACAGACAAGAGTCTTTCCTTCCTGCTCACACCTGGTCAAAGTTTTCTTAACTTTGGGCCTGAAAAGGGAAGAGCCATCAAAAGGGGTATTTACAAAGGATGATTTAAAGGGCTCCGCGAAGGAACACAAACACTCCAGGACCTCCTCCTAACAGCAATTCCTGTACCCGGTGCCCTGCTCATTCCATTAGCTGCATACGAAATGAGGCGCATGGACGAGTTCACTATGGAGTTGAGGGTAACAAGCTGGGAGACGACTTTATCTGAAGCTCCTGCAGCTACTGTACCCTGAAGAGCATCTCCCAGACCTCTTTGTAGTCTAGTAAAATGGGTTAGATAGTTCAGCGAACGCAGTGCAAAAGTCGCTGAACTGTAAGTGCGCTTCCCATACCTATCCATGATCCTAGAATCTCTGTTAGCAGGATGGATAGAATAGAAAGTTTCTGAAATTTCTTTTTTGGTGGCTGTCGCCACCACCATGGCATCAACTGGCACACCCTTAGTAAGAAAAGATTTGTCCTGGGGGGACAGAAATAAATTTCTTTGTCCTCCTGGGGACAGGCTCCATGGTGTCCGGAGACTCCAAGCCCTTTGTGAGACCAGCTGCATAAGCTCATCGAAGGGCGGAGACACCCAAGAGGTGGAGGACTGAGACCCGAAAGTCTTCAGGAGAACTGATTTGTCTTCAGTAGGGTTGGTGGTCTGCCAGTCACCCCTCTGCCTAAGGATTTCTAATACCTCAGCAAATGAGATATCCTCAGAGAGGGACCCTTCTGATTTATCCAAATCGGTATCGGATGTCAGGGACTCCTGTGGGGAGTCTAAATGCTTCCTCTTACAGATTCTCTTCCTGGGAACCTAATCAGTGGGAGGCTTCTGGTGAGGTCTTGGAAGAGCAGAGGCCACCCAACGGGGCTTCCTGAGGCTCTGGGTCTCTACGCTTGGCAAGGATCTGTGAAGCAAAAGCAGACACAGGCGCTTCAGGGGAGGAGGTAGCTGGACCTGAAGTCGAAGTCTTAGGAGACATAACTCTCCTCACAGCTTCAAAGGCACCTCTGCTCTGATGAGAAGGGACCGACGGATCTGAGGAAACCGTAGATACCCCCACCAGCGGGACAGTGGGCTCCGAGTCAGAGGTAGAAGCAGAGCTCATCCGAGCCGAAGCCCCAAGAGGCTGAGTCAAAACCGACAAGTCGGTCCAACTATCCTCCTCGGACCCGACCAGAGTGTGTCATCTCCTAGATACTTCGATCAGCCCCAAGGATGTCAGAGTAAATGGAGCCGAAGACACTGGAGCAGGCGGCTCTGAGGGCTCAAAGAACAACAAGTCAGACTACTCAGGCTCCAAAAGACCAGTATGGCTCATTGAAGAAAGAGTAGTAAATGGTAAAAGGGTCTTTGGTTCCGAAGCCGTTTGGGTCGGAACCGATAAGAATTTTGCAAAGGCCAGTGCCTGTAAAAGCTTCTGTACCACACGATCCACATCCAAATCGGAAAGGCTAATCAAAGACAGAGATGAGTGGATAGAAGGAGGTATAGACTGCAGGAGTGGAGACTTGGGCACTTCGGATACTAGTTCCAAAACCGGGGACCGGCTCCGAGGTCTGTGGAACCGATGTTGAAGACTTTTTTGGTTTCTTTACCTCAGAAATCTTGGAAGACTGAGGACTTACTGGACAAGTCTTGGTCACTCAAATCTTCTTGGAATGAAGGTTTAAGTAAACCTCTATTGATTAACTTTCTCTTTCTCTCCTGGAGAACCATAGAAGAGAAAGAATGACAGATGGAGCAGCTTTCCTGGAGATGCAATGCTCCCAAACAATAAAGCACAATTTACATGACTGTCAGTGACAGACATTTTCTGCCCACATTTAGGACATTTTTTTAAACCCTGACGTAGGGTGTTTGTCTTTATCATCAGCAATTTTGTAATACACAAAGTCAAGAGGGTGCTGTAAAAAAAAAAAATATATATATATATATATATATATATATATATATATATATATATATACATATATATATCTATACACAGATGCACCCAAACAACAAACAAGCCCTTTGAAAACTATGGGCTAAATATTAATCCGCACACAAAACTATTTGTCTAAACTCTAAAGAGTAAATATAAGAACGTAGTGACAGAGAAGTCACTATATAAATGCACACAACTATAATAAAAGTACAGTTGTGTACACTTACCATAAATGTAGATGTCCGAGTGTATTCACTGTTGCAGTCATTACATTTGGGTAGTCCTGCTGGCAGGTTGCCCTCAGTCGGCCTGAATTCCAAAGACTTGGGTCCTGCGTCGGCTGCTGTCGCCCCTTCCCTGACGTCAGGTCGTCAGGGGTATAAAAGAAGGAGCCGACGCCATTTTCTTCAGTTTTTCTTGCCCTAGATGTCAGGTGCCCCCTAAAAAGGTAGCCAAAATTTATATACTTATAAAATTACATGCACAAATATAAACTTGACCTTCATCTACAAGCAAATACACCACATAGGTTGTAAAAATCAGAGAAGGAAAGATACGTTCCAGTAGAAAAAAACAGGATGGCGGGTGGGTAACCTGGACTGCAACAGTGAATACACTCGAACATCTACATTTACGGAAAGTGTACACAACTGTACTATGTTCTTCGTGTTTCACTGTTGCAGTCATTCCATTTGGGTAGAGTCCCAAAGCTAAGGTTGGGAGGCTGGAGCTAAACATTATTAGGGGCAGCTATGAAGCCCTGCAGAACTGCAGTGGCAAAGCCTACCCTGGATTTAGAGTAGAGTGGTAGATGATAGTGCTTTGTAAAGGTGTGCACTGTACTCCAAGTAGCAGCCTCTAAAATGTCTTTGGTTGGTACTCCCCTGAGAAAGGCTGCTAAATTGGCTGCAGCTCTGGTTGAATGTGGCCTAATGCCCTTAGGCACTGGCTTGCCATGTTGAAAATAGCAGAGAGTAATGCAGTGGCCTATCCACTTTGAAACAGTCTGCTTTGAGATAGCCTTTCCTTGTGATCCTGTAGCATATGCCACTAGTAATTGCTCTGTGTAACTGAAAGCTTTGGTTCTGTCCAACTAGAATCTAAGTTGTCTGTGTACGTCCAAAGAATGCAGAATTCTCTCCCCCTCGTTCTGTGGATTTGGATAAAAATTTGGGAGATGAATGGTTTGGTTAAGAGCCACACTGGACACCACTTTAGGCATAAATGTCAGGTTTGTCCTCAGAGAAACATTCTCTGGATAAAAGGTTCCACAGCCATGAGTGCCTGTAGCTCTGAAACTCGTCTTGCAGAAGTTACTGCTGGGAGAAGAGCTGTTTTCCAAGATAAAAACTTTATATCAGCAGTAGCAGCTGGCTCAAAAGGAGGCAGGGTGAGTTTTTCCAAGACATAGTTGAGGTCCCATGCAGGTATTGTTGATCTCCTTGGAGGCCTTAAAGGTTTGGCTCCTCTGAGGCACTGCTTTAGTAAAGGATGAGAAAAGATTGGTGGCTCTGTATTGTAATGAGCCGAAATGGCACAGGCATGAATTTTAATTGATGAAAAAGATAGGCCTTTGTCCAGCATCTCATTTAAGTATTGCAAAATCTGAGGAATATTTGGTACAGCTGTATCAGTTCCTTGTGTCTGGTTCCAAGCACAGAATCTCTTCCATTTTCCAGCATAAGATTTTCTAGTACTGGGCCTTCTGACTTTCAAAATGACATCCATCACAGCTTTACTGAGAGGTGTGTTTTGTATAATTACATTATCCGCCATGCTTCCAGGTTTAAAGTCCTGAGTTGGCTGTGCAGGATCTGATTGTTTTGCTGGGACAGTAGACGGGGTATTTGAGGTAAGGTCCAAGCTGGGCATTGAGACAAATTCCTTAGGACTGGATACCAGTACTGGCAGGGCCAGTCTGGGGCAATCAGTATCATCTTTGGCTTCTCCTGTCTGATTTTTAGGAGTACCTTGGGGAGGAGTGGCAGTGGAGGAAAGGCATATACTGATAGGTTTTTCCAGCTGAAAGATAGGGCGTCCATTTTCCATGCTTGTCTGTGATAAGTCCTTGTGCAGAATTTTTTTAGTTGGTAGTTGTGAGAGGCAAATAGATCTAAGTCCGGACATCCCCATTTCCTTGTTATCATGCTGAAGACTTGTGGATCCAGGTGCAACTCGTGGGGATCCATGAGGTTTCTGCTTAGTTCGTCTGCCAGAGAACTTTCTTTTCCTGGCAGGAATTGTGCCTGCAGATGTACTTGGTAAGTCAATGCTGTGTCCCACAAAGTCATGGCTAGTCTGCAAAGGGGGGTAAAGAATGTGTTCCCCCCTGCTTGTTTATATACCACATGACCGTGGTATTGAATGTCTTTATCAGTAGTTGTCCTGGATGAAGTAGATCCTTGAAGGCTGTCAGGGCATTTTGAACAGCTAGCATCTCTTTTTGATTGATATGTAGATGCATTTGGTTTTAGGGCCATGTGCCCTGAATGCATCTTCCTGCCATGTGGGACCCCTAGGCATAATCTGATGTATCTGTTGTTAGTGGTTGCCTGGCTGGGGGTAAAGTGAATGGCTGTCCCTTGTTCTGGTGACAAGCCCTCAACCACCATTGAAACTCCTGTTGCAGGCAGGGAATGAGAGTAATTATTGCCTCCATGCTGTGGCAATGTTGTGTCCAAACAATTTTTAAGTACCATTGAAGTTTCCTCATATGCAATCTTGCATATGGAATTAGTAGAATTCAGGATGCCATGAAGCCCAAAGCCTGCAGAATTTTTCTTGCAGATAACTGGGCCTTTGTTGCCAACATCTTGAAATAGGTGGTCAGTTGCCTTTGTTTGTCTGGCGTGAGATAAGCCATCTGGGCAGTTGTATTTAAGTTTGCACCCAGGAATATTATCTCTTGAGATGGTACTAGTTTTGATTTCTTTTCGTTGACTGTATACCCTAGGCATGTTAGAAGTCTTCACAAACGCCAGATGCTGTAGAAGAATATCCTTGTTCTCTGCTTGAATTAGACATTCATCCAAGTAAGGATATATTTGTATTCCCCTTTGACTGCAGAATGCAATTACTGCTGCCAAGCACTTTGTAAAGACTCAGGACGCAGTAGATAAGCCAAAGGGCAGTGCAGAGAATTGGTAATGCATTGAGCCAACCTTGAATCTGAGGTACCTGCATGATTGCCTGATTGGGACATGCAGGTATGCCTCTTTTAGGTCTAAAGTCACAAGCCAAGCATTCTTGTCCAGCATGGGCAGAAGCTGCTGTAAAGTTAACATTTTGAATTTTGGCATATCCAGGAATGTGTTCAGAATAGATAGGTCCAGTATTGGTCTCCAGGTCTTGTCCTTTCTGGGTACCAAGAACAGTTGAGTAAAATCCTTGTCCCTGCTCTTGCTCTGGTACTTGTTGAATGGCCCCCATGTCCATGAGGGATGAGAATTGTTTTTGTGCCTCTGCCCATTGATTTTTTGGCAGATCTATCCATCCGTTTGCCTTTGGCAGGGTATGGAAATGGAACTTGTAGCCTTATGACACTGTTTAGAACCCACTTGTCCTGGGTTATAATGTGCCAATTTTGAGAAAAAAGTGCTAATTTTCCCCCTAAGGGTGCTGCCAGGAGATAAGTACTTGGTGCAGGCAGGGGGAAGTCATTGGGACTGTTTCCTGTAAGGATGTGATTTGTCTTCTCCAACTTTGGAGGTAGAAGCACCCCATTGCTTTGACCTGTATGAACCTTGCGCCTGGGATCTGCCTCTAGGGCGTCTGGATCTGCCCCTTTGAGGTCTGTCTGACACAGGAAAGGACCAATTCTTTGTAGGTCAGTGCCTACTAAACCTAGGTGGCTGTACTTGTAAAAAGTATTTGACAGTTTGCATTGATTTAGCTTTGTCCTCCATTTTCTTTAACACCTCTTCTGCCTTAACACCAAACAAAGTATCATGCTGTAAAGGTGCATCTAATAATTTAACTTTCACTTGATCAGGCAGATTTTGTTCTTTTAACCAAGCATGCCTCCTAATTACAGAAACCGTAACTGCGGCCCTGCAGGAGGCCTCCAAAGAATCAAAACCACATTGCAAAGTATGCTTTCCAACTTGTTCAGCTGCATGCAATAAATCCTGCATTTCCTTGTTGTCAGCACATTCAGAGTTTAACAACGTTTTCTGTTTAAGCAATGCCATGACAAGTTGCTGATATTTGAGCATATGAAACTGACAGTTTAAGGCCCTTATAGCCAAGGTAGCAGATGTGTAAACCTTTTTTCCCCATCTATCCAGTGCCCTAGAATCTCTGTCAGAGGGGGTAGGGTTTTTTGCAGTGGAAGTCTTAACTCCTTTGGAACCCTGAGAAATAGTCTCTGGGTCTGCAGCAGGGTTTTTAAAAAAAAAGGAATTTATGAGAGACAAGAACCCTGTAATATCCATCAGGCTTAACAGGAGCTGGAGGTAAGGAGTTAGGGGTAAGACTAGACTCCGAAAACACATCTACAATGTCTAACACAGGTGGAATGGCTAGAGGCCTGTGTTGAGGAAGTAAAATTATATCTCTGAGCCTCTTTTTAGATTCTGAAAAATCCTGGCTCTCCCATTGGAAATGCTCCATTATGGTATGCAAGGTTTCCCCAAAAGAATAGTCCTCTGGAGAAGAAGCTGAAGGTATAGATTCTTCAGCATCAGAATCCTCATAGTGGGTAAGAGAATATTCCTGATCAGAAGAAATAGAAACCTGATCTGAAGATTCATAGTCAGTCTCTTGCCTAGGCCTCTTATCAGGAGGGGGATGGGAACCCCTGATCAAGGTAATCAAGTCTTCGGCCATTTTGAGCATCTGTTTTTTGGGCATAGAGGCCTGTCCACGTGGGTCTTGAGTTTGTTTCTTTGCTTTAGAAGGTGCTTTAGTCTTTGCCTTTGAAACTGAAGTAGGTTTAATGTAAAGACGTTTAGGTCTGAAAACACCCTCAGAAGCCGGTGCCTGCTCAGTGGCTCTGGACCCATCTGAGGGAATAGTATCCGAGGCTCCAATACCTTGAGTTTCCAGTGGCATGGCCGACTCCACGTGGGAGTCGGTAGCTGCCTGCGACTCTAAAGTAGCGGGCGTCAGGGGCTGTGAAAGCGCCTCACTGTGAACCGGCAAACCAGTGACTGGCTTAGGAGAAGCTTGGTCATCGGTTTTTGGCCTCAGTTGTTTATCTCTCTCCTTTTCTTTGCGTTTTTGTGAACTCTGGTAGTCGGATAGCTATCCGATGACATTTCTGGATAATTAAACCGGCGTCCAAAATAGTTTAAAGCAAAATCATACCGACGCTTAATAGTGCGTTGGTTAAATCTAGCACAAAACAGACAACCAGAAATGTTGTGATCAGGGCCTAGGCAAGGAATACATTAGGAATGAAAGTCCTTATGAGGTATTTGCTTTCCACAAGAAATACAATTATTTACTTTTTCTGACATCGGTCTGGAGCAAGAAAAAAGTTTCCCCAACGGGGTACTTAGCTTTATTGAAAACTTCGGATCTGAAATTCGAACACGAACATCTCAGGAGTCGGCCGACCGGCACTTGCTAACTGCTTCTGCATCGGGCACCGCGCGGCAAGAAAGACTGAAGAAAATGGCGTCAGCTCCTTCTTTTATACCCCTGACGACCTGACGTCAGGGAAGGGGCGACAGCAGCCAACGCAGGACCCAAGACTTTGGAATTCAGGCTGACTGAGGGCAACCTTCCAGCAGGATTACCCAAATGTAATGACTGCAACAGTGAAACACGAAGAACATCTATTAATGCACACAGTTTTATCTAATCTCTAAGATTAATTATTTCAACCCTGTGACAGAACAGTCACTTTTTAAACTCAGACTAAATCTAACAAGTTAACAGCACACAACTATAATCTAAGGACTACTAAAGATTAAACAAGGCCTAAAATAAATGAGTCCAAGAGAGCCAAATACTAGACTAATAAAAAGGGCATACCAAGGGGAGGGAAACTACACAAAAAGCTATAAGAGCTTATCTAAATATCTAAAGATATAAAGCAGAAATTTCTATCAATAACATAAGATATTTTCAATAAAATAAGGTTTTTACTGGCCCGTACTAGCTAGAACCTCCAATCTACTGCAGCGGCAAACTAGATCTGAGGTAACTAGTTGCATCATGGGATAGGGACTTTGCATCCAGCTATCTGAAGACCTCGAGCTTTGTAGTACGCCGACTCGGAGCCAAGGATTGGAATGAACAGCGAAATAGAACAACTTCACATTTTCTATTTGCACATCTTGAAGTGTTGCTCCTGACTGAAAGCATATAAGGTAATTTTTTATTATTTATATATGACGTTAACAAGATTCTCTGCAGCTTTAGGGAAACAAAAGCTGCTGCTCATCACACATCTGACTCATCTGTGAACAGCTCCTGAGAGGGAAGAGGTAGATGAAAAGAGAGCCCTGGATTGACAGTCAACTGAAGAATCCACCAATGAAATTCCTGCTTGAGCCGTGGAAGAAGGGGAACTAAAAATTCGAGGGGATGAGAATGCTGAAACCAAAATGACTTTAGAAACCAGTGAAGTTTTCTAATGTGGAGTTTGGCAAAAGGAAGCATATGAATGGTGGAAGCCATGAGCCCCAGACCTCACAAAAATTCCCTGGCCGTTACTGAAGCCAAAGGAAGAATGGATTGAAAAAAGAAAATGAGAGTTAGGGTCTTGGGAGGAGGTAGGGATGCCAGCACAGGAACAGTCAGGATCTGGCACCCCAGAAAGATATGATCCTGAGGAGACAGAAAGGACTTTTTGAAATTTATACTGAACCCCAGGCTCTCCCAAAAGGGAGACAGCAAAATGAAGATTTTGTAACAATGGCTCTGGAAAGGATGCCCGAAACAGTAGGTCATCCAAGTAGGGAAAGACTTGGAACACCCTTAGACTATAAAAGGCAATCACAGAAGGAAGGCATTTGGTGAAACCCTTGGTGTAAAAAAGCCAAAGGGCAAAGCAGAGAAAGTACAGTTTTGTACCTACCATAAATGTAGATGTTCGAGTGTTCACACTGCTGCAGTCATTACACTTGGGTTATCCTGCAGTCAGGCGGTCCCGCAGTTGGCCCGAGTTCCAAAGTCTTGGTCCGGCGTCTAAACTGTGAGAGTGTTGATTCCAAAAACTTTTCAGGTATCACTGTAATTTCCTCATATGCAGTCTGGCATATGGTATTAGTAGTATGCAGGATGCCATGAATCCCAGGGCCTGCAGAATTTTTCTTGCAGGGAGATGGGACTTTCTTGCCAGCAACTGAAAATATTGAGTTAGTTGAACTTGTTTGTCTGGCATGAGGTAAGCCATCTAGGCCATTGTATTTAAGCTGGCACCCACAAATATAATCTTTTGACTTCTTTTCGTTTACTGTGTACCCTAGAGAAAGTAGCAACCTTTTTACAAATGCCAGATGCTGTAGAAGAATGTCCTTTGTCTCTGCTTGAATGAGGCAGTCATCCAGGTATGGATATATTTGAATTCCTTTTTGTCTGCAAAATGCAATTACTGGTGCCAGGCACTTTGTGAAGACCCTGGGCGCAGTAGATAAGCCAAAGGGCAGTGCAGAGAATTGGTAGTGCATTGTACCAGCTTTGAATCTGAGGTATCTTCTGCAATTTTGTCAGATAGGGACATGCAGGTATGCCTCTTTGACGTCCAGAGTAACAAGCCAAGCCTTCCTGCCCAGCATGGGTATGAGCTGCTGTAATGTCAACATTTTGAATCTCGGACTATCCAGGTAAGTATTCAAAATTGAAAGGTCTAGTATGGGCCTCCAGGCCTTGTCCTTTCTGGGGACCAGGAAGAGTCTTGAGTAAAATCCTTGTCCTTGTTCCTGTCGTGGTACTTTTGAATAGCTCTCATGTCCATGAGGGCTGAAATTTGTTTTTGTGCCTCTGCCCATTCATTTTGTGGCAGGTCTGGCATTCCTTTTAACCTTGGTAAAGTATGTAAGTGGAATCTGTAACCTTGAGACACAATATACAGGACCCATTTGTCCTGGGTGATTGTTTGCCAGTTTTGAGAAAAAAGTGCTAGTTTTCCCCCTAAGGGGGCTTCCAAAAGGGACGTGCTTGGCGTACGAAGGGGAAAGTCATTGTGACCATTTCCTGTAAGGTTGAGACTTGTCCTCACCACCTTTTGGATTTGAGGTGCCCCACTGTCGTTGTCTGAGCCGTGGGGTTGAGATCTGCCTCTTGGGCGTCTGTATCTGCCTCTCTGTGGCCTGTCTGACACTGGAAAGGACCAATTCTTTGTTGGCCAATTTCTGCTAAACCGAGGTGGCTGTGCCTGAAAGAAATCCTTGACTGTTTGCATAGATTTAGCTTTATCCCCCATTTTCTTTAACACCTCTTCTGCCTTAACACCAAACAAAGTATCATGCTGTAAAGGAGCATCCAATAATTTTGCCTTAACATGATCAGGTAAACTTTGTTCTTTTAACCAAGCATGTCTTCGAATCACAGAACCTAACTGTGGCTCTACAAGAGGCCTCTAAAGAATCAAAACCACATTGCAGAGTATGCTTTCCCACCTGTTCAACTGCATGCGATAAATCCTGCATTTCTTTACAATCAGGAGCTTCTGAGCTTGCAAGCATTTTCTGTTTTAACTGAGCCATTAAATATTGTTGGTACTTAAGCATGTGAAACTGGAAATTTAAAGCTATTACTGCTAAAGTTACAGAAGTGTATACTTTCTTCCCCCATCTATCCACAGCTCTGGAATCTCTGTCCGAGGGTACTGGATTTTTTGCAATGGAAGTCTTAACCCCTTTTGGACCCTGGGAAATAGTTTCTGGATCAGCAGAAGGGTTTTTGTAAAGAAACTTGTGAGAGTCAGGGACTCTATAATACCTATCTGGCTTGGCTGGAGAAGGGGGCAAAGAGTCAGGAGATAAACTGGATTCAGAGAACACATCATCCACAATATCTAGGACTAGCGGAATAGCCAGGGGCCTGTGTTGAGGCAATAAGAGGAAATCCCTGAGCCTTTTCTTGGATTCTGAGTAATCCTGGCTTTCCCAATGGAAATGCTCCCTCATGGTATGTAAAGTTTCCCCAAAAGAATAATCGTCAGGAGGAGAGGCCGAAGGGATAGATTCTTCAGCATCAGAGTCCTCCATAAGGGGGTAGAGAGTATCCCTGGTCTGAAGAGGAATCAGAGGAAATGGAAACCTGATCAGAGGAGTCATAGTCTGTATCCTGCCTAGGTCTTTTCTCAGGAGGGGGATGGGAACCCCTTATTAGAGTAATGAGGTCTTCGGCCATTTTAAGCATCTGTTTCTTAAGCATGGAGGACTGTCCAGGAGAAAGCTGTACTTGTTTCCTTGTCTTTAATGGTACCTTTGTCTTGGCTGTTGTTTTAATGGTAAGTTGTGAAGGTCTGACAACACCCTCAGAAGCCGATGCCTGCTCAGCGGCTCCGGACCCATCTGAGGGATTAGTTTCCGTAGGCCCAATACTTTGAGTTTCCAGAGGCCTAGATGTCTCCACGTGGGAGACGGAAGTGGCCTGTGGCTCTGAGGTAGCGGGTGTCAGGGGCTACAAAAGCGCCTCACTGAGAACCGGCGAACCGGCGACTGGCCTAGAAGAGGTTTCGTCGATTTTGGACCTCGGATACCTGTCTTTATCCTTGTCTTTGCGTTTTTTCGGTATTGAGGTCATCGGCTGATCAGACGGCCTCGTACAATTAAACCTTCGGCCAAAGTAGTGCAAAGCAAAATCAAAACGTCTTTTTATAGTGCGTTTGTTAAATCTAGCACAAAACAGACTAGTGATGTCGTGATCAGGGCCTAGGCATGGAATACAGTAAGAGTGGAAGTCCTTATGAGGTATTTGCTTCCCACAAGAAATACAATTATTAACTTTTTCTGACATCGGTCTGAGGCAAGAAAAAAGTTTCCCCAAGCTTTATTGAAGACTTCGGATCTGAAATTCAACTTCGAAAATCTCAGGAGTTGGCCGACCGGCACTTGCGAACTGCTTCTGCTTCGGGCACCGCACAGCAAGAAAGACTGAAGAAAATGGCGTTGGATGCATCTTATATACCCCTGGCGCACTGACGTCAAGGAAGAAGCGACAGCAACCAACGCCGGACCAAGACTTTGGAACTCGAGCCGACTGCAGGACCGCCTGATGGCAGGATAACCCAAGTGTAATGACTGCAGCAGTGTAACACGATGAACATCTGAAAATGCCAGGAAGCAACAGGGAAATGTAAAACCTTCCTGAAAAGTGGAAGGATCGGGATATGAAGAGAAGCCTGAGATACCAGAGAAGCCGAGATACCCACAGATAAGCCTGAGGCAGCAGAGGAGGAAACTAAGTCTGAAGGGACAGCATTCGAAAAGAGGGAACCTTCAGAAAAGTGTTAAGATGAGAGAGGTCCAGATCTGGTCTCAAAGTACACATTTACCTGGGCACCAAAAAATTCTGGAGTAAAACCCCTCCCCCTTTGGAAAAATGGGACTTCCTGAATAGTTCCCAGAGTCAAGAGACCTCAAAGCATCCCTAGAAAGAAGGGCAACTGCTCTTGAGGGGGCTGAGGAATGCCTATAAAACGGGGATGAGATTTCCAGACCATGAAATACCCTAGGTAGATAATGGACAGAATCCAGGAATCCAGAGTAATCTTTAACCAAACAGGAAAAGAAAAGGAAAGACTAAGAGAAAGAAATGTGGCTGAGAAGAACTGGATAGTCAGGAAAAGGACTATTCTGTGCCACAGAAGACTGAGTAGCTTTAGCAGGAAGAGCCCAATTCCCACCCTTCTTTCCCTTGGGGGGGGGGTGAATAAGACCACCTCAGAAGAAAAGCTGGTTTATTTGGGTAATTTCTCTGAAATTTAGGCACAGGAGAAACAAAAAATTACAGTTGTGTACCTACCATAAATGTAGATGTCGAGTGTATTCACTGTTGCAGTCATTACACTTGGGTTATCCTGCTGGCAGGCTACCCGCAGTTGGCCTGAATTCCAAAGCCCTGGTCCTGCATCAGTTGCTGTCAGTGCGCCAGGGGTATAAAAGATGCAGCCGACGCCATTTTCTTCAGTTTTTCTTGCCCCAGATGTCAGGTGGCCCCAAAAGGGTAGGCTAAAAACTCTGCTCATAAAAATGCATGCACTAACATAAACATTACCTTCATCTACAAGCAAATACACCACATAGGTTATATAGAATAGAGAAGTACAGATAAGTCCCAGCAATGAAAGGGGGATGGGGGAGGGTAGCCTGGACTGCAACAGTGAATACACTTCAACATCTACATTTATGGCAGGTACAGAACTGTACTATGTTCATCGTGTTTCACTGTTGCAGTCATTACACTTGGGTTAAATCCCAAAGCTGAGGTTGGGTGGCTGGGCCTAAAGAGAATTAGGAGTGGCTATGAGGCCCTGCAGTACTGCAGTGGCAAAGCCTGCTCTGGATTTAGAGTAAAGAGGTAAGTGGTATTGCTTTGTAAAAGTGTGCACTGAAGTCCAAGTTGCAGCCTCCAAAATGTCCTTGGTTGGTACTCCTCTGAGGAAGGCTGCTGCTCTGGTTGAATGTGGCCTAATGCCCTTAGGCACTGATTTGCCATGTTGTGAATAGCAGAAACGAATGCAGTGGCCTATCCATTTTGAAATAGTCTGCTTTGAAATGGCTTTTCCTTGCGATCCTGCAGCATATGCCACTAAGAGTTGCTCAGTCTTTCTGAAAGCTTTAGTTCTGTCCAAGTAGAAGCATAGCTATCTGTGTATGTCCAAAGAATGCAGAAATCACTCCCCCGTATTCTGTGGGTTTGGATAAAAGGTAGACAAATGAATGGTTTCGTTAAGAGCCACACTGGACACTACCTTAGGCATAAATGTTGGGTTTGTCCTTAGAGAAACCCTGTCCGGATGGAAAACAATAAAAGGTTCCACAGCCATTAGTGCCTCTGAGACTCTTCTTGCTGAAGTTATTGCTAGGAGCAGAGCTGTTTTCCATGATAAGTATTTTATCTCAGCTGTATTGGCTGGCTCAAAAGGAGGCAGTGTGAGCTTTTCCAAGACAAAATTGAGGTCCCATGCTGGTATTGGAGCTCTCCTTGGAGGTCTTATGTTTTTGGCCCCTCTGAGGTACTGCCTTAGCAGTGGATGTGAAAAAATAGGTGGGTCCGTATTGTAATGAGCTGAAATGGCAGAGGCATGGATCTTAATTGATGAGAAGGATAGGCCTTTGTTCAGCATCTTAGTTAGGTATTGTAAAATCTGAGGAATATTTAGTACAAGAGTGTCCATTCCTTGTGCCTGCTTCCAAGCACAGAATCTCTTCCATTTTTCTGCATAATATTGTCTGGTGCTGGGCCTCCTGGCCTCGAAAATAACATCCATAACTGCTTTAGAGAGAGGTGTGTTCTGAATGGTTACATTATCCGCCATGCAGACAGATTTAGGGTTCCGAGTTGGCTCTGCAGGATCTGATTGTTTTGTTGGGTCAGTAAATGAGGAATTTGAGGTAATGCCCAGGCTGGGTCTTGAGACAAGCTCTTTAGAATTGGGTACCATTGCTGGCGTGGCCAGTCTGGGGCAATTAGTATCATTTTTGGCTTCTCTTGTCTGACCTTTAGGAGTACCTTGGGTAGGAGAGGCAGTGGAGCAAAGGCTTATACTGTAAGGGTTTTCCAGCTTAATAAGGCATCCACTTTCCATGCTTGTTTGTGATAAGTCCTTGTGCAGAATCTCTGTAGTTGGCAGTTGTGAGGGGAGGCAAATAGATCTACGTCTGGGCATCCCCATTTCCTTGTTATCATGCTGAAGATATGTGGATCCAGTTTCCACTCGTGAGGATCCATGAGGTTTCTGCTTAGTTCCTCTACCAGAGTATTTGTCTTTCCTGGCAGGAATTGTGCTTGCAGGTGTACTTGAAAAGTCAATGCTGTGTTCCACAGTCATGGCTTGTCTGCAGAGGGGGTAGGAATGTATGCCTCCTTGCTTGCTTATGTACCACATGACTGTAGTATTGTCCGTCTTTATCAGCAGGTGTCCTGGATGAAGTAGATCCTTGAAGGCTGTCAAGGCATTCTGTACAGCTAGCACCTCTTTCTGATTGATATGAAGATGCATTTGGCTTGCGGGCCATGTGCCCTGAATACATTTTCCTCCCATGTGGGCCCCCCCCGGCATAATCTGATGCATCTGTTGTTAGTGTCTGCCTGGCTGTGGGTAAAGAGAATGGCTGTCCCTTGTTGTGGTGACAGGCCTGTGCCCACCATCGATACTCCTGTTGCAGGCAGGGAATGAGGGTAATTAATGTTTCCAGGCTGTGGCAATGTTGAGTCCAAACACTTTTTAAGACACCATTGAAGTTTACTCATATGCAGTCTTGCATATGGAATTAGCAGAATGCAGGATGCCATGAAGCCCAAAGCCTGCAAAATTTTTCTTGCAGATAACTGGGTCTTTGTTGCCATCATTTCGAAGTAAGAAGTCAGTTGCCTTTGTTTGTCTGGCGTGAGATAAGCCATCTTGGTAGTTGTATTTAAGCTTGCACCCAGGAATATTATCTCTTGTGAGGGTATCAGTTTTGATTTCTTTTCGTTCACTGTGTACCCTAGGCAAATTAGTTATCTTTTTACAAACCCCAGATGCTTCAGTAGAATGTCCTTGTTCTCTGCTTGAATAAGGCAGTCGTCCAAGTAAGGATAGATTTGGATTCCTCTTTGTCTGCAAAATGCAATTACTGATGCCAGGCATTTTGTGAAGACCCTGGGCGCAGTAGATAAGCCAAAGGGCAGTGCAGAGAATTGGTAGTGCATTGAGCCAGCTATGAATCTGAGGTATCGTCTGCAAGATTGTCTGATTGGGACATGCAGGTATGCCTCTTTGAGGTCCAAAGTTACAAGCCAAGCCTTCTTGCCCAGCATGGGCAGAAGCTGCTGCAGAGTCAACATTTTGAATTTTGGAACGTCCAGAAAAGTGTTTAGAAAAGACAGGTCCAGTACTGGTCTCCAGGCTTTGTCTTTTCTGGGAACGAAGAAAAGTCTTGAGTAAAATCCTTGTCCCTGCTCTTGCTGTGGTACTCGCTGAACAGCACTCATGTCCATGAGAGATGAAACTTGCTTTTGTGCCTCTGCCCATTGATTGTGTGGCAGGTCTGGCATATCTTTTGTCTTTGGAAGGGAAAATGGAACCTGTAGCCCTGAGACACTATATTCAAGACCCATTTGTCCTGGGTGATCATGTGCCAATTTTGTGAAAAAAGTGCTAGTTTTCCCCCTAAGGGTGCTGCCAAAAGAAGAGTGTTTGGCATTCGCAGAGGAAAGTCATTGGGACGGTTTCCTGTATGGCTGTGATTTGTCTTCTCCGCTTTTGGAGGTAGAAGCACCCCATTGTTTAGGCCTGTATGAGCCTTGGGGCTGGGATCTGCCTCTAGGCCGTCTGTATCTGCCTCTTTGTGGCCTGTCTGACACTGGAAAGGACCAATTCTTAGAAGGCCAGTTCCTGCTAAATATGGGTGGCTGTACCTGTAGGAAATCCTTAACTGTCTGCATAGATTTTGCTTTTTCTCCATTTTCTTCAACACCTCTTCTGCCTTAACACCAAACAAAGTATCATGCTGTAATGGAGCATCCAATAATTTTGCTTTAACATGATCAAGCAGATTCTGTTCCTTTAACCAAGCATGCCTTCTAATGACAGAACCAGTGACAGCGGCCCTGCAAGAGGCCTCCAGTGAATCAAAACCACATTGCAAAGTATGCTTTCCCTCTTGTTCAGCTGCATGCAATAAATCCTGCATTTCCTTGTTATCAGAACATTCAGAATTTGTCAACATTTTCTGTTTTAACAGTGACATTAAGTATTGCTGATATTTAAGCATATGAAACTGACAATTTAAAGCCCTTACAGCCAAGATTGCAGAAGTGTAAACTTTTTCCCCCATCTGTCCAATGCCCTAGAATCCCTATCAGAGGGGACAGGGTTTTTTGCAGTGGAAGCCTTGACCCCTTTGGGACCCTGAGATATAGTTTCTGGGTCAGCAGCAGGGTTTTTATATAGAAATTTATGAGAGTCTGGAACCCTGTAGTATCTGTCTGGCTTGGCAGGTGCAGGGGGTAAAGAGTCATGAGACAGGCCGGACTCTGAAAATACATCATCTACAATGTCTAGAACAGGTGGAATAGCAAGAGGTCTGTGCTGAGGTAGTAGAAGAAAGTCTCTGAGCCTTTTCTTAGATTCTGAGTAATCTTGGCTCTCCCAGTGAAAATGCTCCCTCATGGTATGCAGGGTTTCCCCAAAAGAATAATCCTAAGAATAATCCTCAGGAGGAGAGGCTGAAGGAATAGATTTCTTCAGCATCAGAATCCTCATAAGGAGGAAGAGAGTATCCCTGTCCAGAAGAGGAGTCAGAGGAAATGGAAACCTGATCAGAAGAGTCATATTCTGTCTCTTGCCTAGGCCTCTTATCAGTAGGGGGATGGGAAAGTACAGTTTTGTACCTACCATAAATGTAGATGTCCGATAGGAATGCATCTGCAGTCCTTACAAATGGGTTGTCCTGTCGTCAGGCAGCCCTTCGGTTGGCCGGATTCCAAAGTCTGGGTCTGGCCTCGGCTGGTGTCGCACTTCACCCGACGTCATAGCTGCAGTTAATCGGGTATAAAGGCATCAGCCGACGCCATTTTCCTCAGTGTTTCTTGCCCCAGATGCCAGGTGCCCTCTAGGAAGGCTAAATTTGGATAAATGCAAATGATTCCAAATAGTAGAAAGCAAACAAAAAATAAGCATGTATGTACATATATACAAACAAATACACCATAATAGATTCCCCCAGCTAGCTACAAGATGGGCAAATACCCTAGGAGTACCACAGAGGGGAAGGAGGGAGGGTAATCCTGACTGCAGATGCACTCCTATCGGACATCTACATTTATGGTAGGTACAAAACTGTACTATGTCCATCAAGGATGCATCTGCAGTCCTTACAAATGGGTAGAATACCATAGCCAAACTGGGGGAGGAGGAGAAATAAAATTATGGTGTAGTTAAGATCCCTTGCAAAACAGCAGTGGCAAAACCTGCTCGGGATCTGGAGTATAAAGGTAAATTATAATGCTTGGCAAATGTATGCACGGAGCTCCAAGTAGCAGCCTCTAAAATGTCTTTGGTAGCCACTCCTCGTAAAAAAGCTGTGGTAGTGGCTGTAGCCCTTGTAGAGTGAGGCCTGATGTTTTCTGGAGGTTTCTTTCCATGGTAGGAGTAACAAAATCTAATGCAATTTCCTATCCACTTAGAGATTGTCTGTTTTGAAATTGCTTTTCCTTCCACTCCTGTTGCATATGCTACCAGTAGCTGGTCAGTTTTCCTATTGCCCTTGGTCCTGTCCAGGTAGTAGCGTAATTGTCTATGCACATCCAAGGTATGCAACAGTCTTTCTCCCCTGTTCTGTGGGTTGGGGAAGAATGTAGGTAGGTGGATAGCCTGATTCAAAGATACTCTGGAGACCACCTTAGGCATAAAAGTAGGATTAGTTCTCATGGATACTCTATCTTGATGGAAGATCAGGAAGGGCTGTACTGCCATTAGTGCCTGTAGCTCAGATACCCTTCTTGCTGAAGTGATTGCCAGCAGGAAAGCAGTTTTCCATGATAAGTATTGTAATTCTGCTGTTGCTGCTGGTTCGAAAGGAGGAAGTGTCAATTTTTCTAGCACAAAGTTCAAGTCCCATGCTGGCAATGGTGGCTTCCTAGGTGGTTTTACATTTTTAATTCCTCTCAGAAACTGCCTGAGCAGAGGATGTGAGAAGACTGGAGGATCCAAGTCGTATTCTGCTGAAACAGCTGATGCATGAATCTTAATGGAAGAGTAGGACAGGCCTTTGTGGAAGAGCTCTGCCAAGTATTCCAGGATGTTGGCGATGTTTACCAGTGACACGTTTTCTCCTTTTGCAGTACTCCAAATGAAATATCTTTTCCATTTTGCTGAATAATTTTTTCTTGTTGAGGGTCTGCGAGCCTCCAAAAAGTACAGTTTTGTACCTACCATAAATGTAGATGTCCGAACAGGATAGCATCTGCAGTCATAACAAATGGGTTGTCCTGTCGTCAGGCAGCCCTTCGGTCGGCCGGATTCCAAAGTCTGGGTCCGGCTTCGGCTGATGTCGCACTTCACCCGACGTCATCTCTGCTGGTCTACGGGTATAAAGGCATCAGCCGACGCCATTTTCCTCAGTGTTTCTTGCCCCAGATGCCAGTTGCCCTCTTGGTAAGCTATATTTTGGATAAATGCCAATGTTTCCAAAAAAGTAGAAGGCAAACACAAAAATAACAATGTATGTACATATATACAAACAAATACACCATAAGAGACTCCCCAGCTAGCTATTAGGAGGGTAAATACCCTAGGAGTACCACAGAGGGGAAGGAGGGTGGGTAATCCTGACTGCAGATGCTATCCTGTTCGGACATCTACATTTATGGTAGGTACAAAACTGTACTATGTCCTTCAAGGATGCATCTGCAGTCATAAAAAATGGGTAGAATACCATAGCCAAACTAGGGGAGGAGGAAGAAGAATTATGGTGTAGTTAGGATCCCTTGCAGTACAGCAGTGGCAAACCCTGCTCGGGATTTAGAGTACAGAGGTAAATTATAATGCTTGGCAAATGTATGCACGGAGGTCCAAGTAGCAGCCTCAATAATGTCCTTGGTTGCCACTCCTTGTAAGAAAGCTGTGGTAGTGGCTGCAGCCCTTGTAGAATGAGGTCTTATGTTCTGTGGAATTGGTTTTCCGTGGTAGGAGTAACAGAATCTTATGCAATTTCCTATCCATTTGGAGATTGTCTGTTTGGAAATTGCTTTTCCTTCCCTTCCTGTTGCATAGGCTACTAAAAGCTGGTCAGTCTTTCTGTGAGCTTTGGTTCTGTCCAGGTAGTAGCGTAACTGTCTATGTACATCCAAGGTATGCAGCAGTCTTTCCCCCCTGTTCTGTGGATTGGGAAAGAAGGTAGGTAGGTGGATTGCCTGGTTTAAAGACACTCTGGATACCACCTTAGGCATAAATGTAGGATTAGTTCTCATGGACACCCTATCTTGATGGAAGATTAGGAAGGGTTGTACTGCCATTAAGGCCTGTAGTTCCGAAACCCTCCTTGCTGAAGTAATTGCCAGTAGGAAAGCAGTTTTCCATGATAGGTGTTGAAGATCTGCTGTTGCTGCTGGTTCAAATGGAGGGAGTGTCAGTTTTTCTAGCACAAAGTTCAAGTCCCATGCTGGTAATGGTGGTTTCCTAGGAGGTTTTACATTCTTGATCCCTCTGAGGAATTGCCTGAGTAGAGGATGTGAAAAGACAGGTGGATTGAAGCTGTATTCTGCTGAAATAGCTGATGCATGTATCTTGATGGAGGAATAGGACAGGCCTGTATGTAGAAGCTCTGCCAAGTACTCCAGGATGTTAGCAATATCTATGTTCGACACATCTTTATGACAAATCTTTTCCATTTTCCTGCATAGTTCCTTCTTGTTGAAGGTCTGCGGGCTTCAAGGATAATGTCTTTAACCCTTTGGGATAGGTCTGGGTTAGTTGCTGCTATGTGATGTTCCAGGCAGTCAGTTGCAAGGTTTTTAGGTTTGGGTGCATGATGTTGTAGTTGTTCTGAGTTAACATCAAAGGCATCAGGGGTATTGACCACATTCTCCCCTGAGACATGCTCCTCAGCAATGGATACCAGTGTTGTCTTGGCCAATTCGGAGCTATCAGGATTATCCTTGGGCGTTCCTCTTTGATTTTCAGTAGTACCTTGTGCATCAAAGGAAGAGGTGGAAATGCATATGCCGTCAGGCCTTTCCAACTGAAGGATAGAGAGTCCACCTTCCATGCAAGTGGGTGGTATGTCCTTGTGCAGAATTTTTGAGCTGGTGATTGAGTGGGGATGCGAATAGGTCTATTTGTGGCATTCCCCATTTCTTTGTGATGGCCTTGAAGATGTCCGGGTGTAGCATCCATTCGTGAGCATCCGAGGTGGTTCTGCTTAACATGTCTGCTAGGGTGTTTTCTTTTCCCGCAGAAATATTGCCTGTAACTGGATCTTGTAGCTGAGAGCCATATTCCAAAGGTCCAGAGTCATTCTGCATAGGGGTATGAATGAGTGCCTCCCTGTTTGTTGATGTACCACATGACTGTGGTGTTGTCTGTCCTTATCAGTAAATGGCCTTCTTTGAGGAATGGTCTGAATTTCTGGATTGCTAGTTTTACTGCCAGCATTTCTTTTTGGTTTATGTGCAGGTGCAGCTGGTCTGGAGTCCACAATCCTTGTATGCATTTGTCCAACATGTGCGCCCCAGCCTAGGTCTGAGGCGTCCGTTGTGATGGTTTGGCTTGCTTGAAAGTTGTGGAAGGGCAAGCCTGGGTTTGACTGGCATGCTTGAGCCAACCATAGGAACTCCTGTTTCAGGCATGGGATTAGTGGGATTTCGGTTTCTAAGCTGTGCCTGTGTTGAGACCATAAATTCTTTAGGTACCACTGTAGCTTTCTCATATGCAGTCTGGCATGTGGGACCAAGATTATGCATGATGCCATGAAACCCAAGGCCTGCAGTACTTTTCTTGCTGTTAGTTTGTTCTGCTTTGTTAATGCCAAGAAGTAAAGAGGGAGTTGTTTTTGTTTTTCTGCAGTTAGGAATGCCATTTGTTTTGCTGTGTCCAATTCCGCACCCAAGAATGTTCTTGTTTGGGATGGTATCAGTCTTGACTTTTGTAAATTGACTGTGTATCCCAGGGCTAGTAGTAAGCAAATGACTTTTTGTAAATCTGTTGTCAGCTTGCTTTTGTTGTCCGCTTGTAACAGGCAGTCGTCCAGGTATGGATAAATTTGGATTCTCTGTAGCCTGCAGTGAGCGATTACTGATGCCAGGCATTTTGTGAATACTCTGGGCGCAGTAGATAAGCCAAAGGGCAATGCTGAGAATTGATAATGCTCTGATCCTGCAAGAAATCTGAGGTATCTTCTGCAATTTGGTCGTATGGGGACGTGCAGGTATGCCTCCTTGAGATCTAGAGTTACCAGCCAACACTCCTTGCTCAGCATGGGAAGAAGTTGCTGTAGGGTCAGCATTTTGAATTTTGGGACAATGATGTATGTGTTTAAGACGGACAGGTCGAGAATAGGTCTCCAACTTTTCTCCTTTCTTGGTACTAGGAAGAGTCTGGAGTAGAATCCTTTGCCCTGTTCTGTTATTGGTACTCTTTCCACAGCTCTTATCTTTGTTAATTGCGCTACCTGCTTTAGAGCTTCTGTTTTTTGATTTGGAGGTAGGTTTGGCATTCCTCTTTTTACTGGTAAAGTGTGGAAGTGGAACCTGTAACCTTGGTCTATGGTTTGCAAAATCCACTTGTCTTTTGTGATATAGTGCCAATTTTTCGAAAATAAGGCTAACTTTCCGCCTAAAGGTGCTGTTATTTGCTCCCTGGTAGGCGGTGTCAGAGCCAAGTCACTGTGATTGTCCTGTTGCAGTGGCAGTGGTTGTGTCTGTGCCTCGGTTATTGCCTTGCCACTGTCGCCCTCTGTAGGCACCTCCTCTGGATTGATTTCTGCCTCTAGAGCGTCTATTCCTGCCTCTTTGAGATTTTGAGGATTCTGGAAAGGACCAATTTTTGGCAGGCCAGTTCCTGCTAAACCTTGGGGGCTGAACCTGTAAGAAATCCTTAACTGTTTGTACAGATTTTGCCTTCTCTTCCATTTTCTTCATTACTTGCTGAGCAGGTGTACCAAATAGACTGGCCTTATCCATAGGAGCATCTAACAGCTTTGCTTGAACATGATCCGGCAAGACCTGTTCTTTCAACCATGCATGCCTTCTTATCACTGTGCCAGTCATGGCTGATCTAAATGAAGCCTCCAGTGCATCATAGCCACATTTTAAAGAATGGTTACTAACCTGCTGAATGTTATTCACCATTTCTAAAACATATTTCTTATCTAAGGGGTCATCAGTGGACAGCTTCTTAGTTAACTGATCAAGCATAAACTCCTGGTATTGGATCATATGAAACTGACAGTTTAAAGCTCTAGCTGAGAGAGTAGCAGAGGTGTAAACTTTTTCCCCATCTCTAAGGACCTGGATTCCCTTTCAGAAGGAATAGGTTTTTTGCTGAGGTCGAGGCTACTGCCTTAGGCCCCTGGGATATAGTCTCAGGATCTGCAAGTGGGGCCTTGTATAGGTGGTGATGAGTGTCTGGCACCCTGTAAAATCTATCTGGTTTGGCAGGGGCTGGAGGTAAAGTATCAGGAGCAGTGCAAACATCATTAAATGCATCATCCACAACAGGCAGTACTGGAGGTATAGCTAAGGGCCTATGTTGTGGTAAGTGCAGAAATGTCCTAAGCCTTTTTCTTGAATCTGAGAAATCTTGTCCCTGCCATTGGAATTGTTCTCTCATGGCATGTAAGGTTTCCCCAAAGGAGAATTCCTCTGGTGGAGAGGCAGATGGAATGGATTCTTCAGCATCTGAATCTTCATAAGTAGAAAAGGAGCCTCTGGCTGGTCTGTAATGTCTGAGTCATCCAAGAATCATCAGAGGACACTGGCTCGGGGCTCTGCTCTAGGTCTCTTTTCTGGGGCTGAGAGGCCCTGTCTGGGTGGGATTGGGATCCCTAATTAAGGATATTAAATCCTCAGCCAGAGTAAGCATTTGTGAACTAGAAGTGGGCCTGTGTGAGGGGGGCTTAACAGGCACTGATTTAACAGTTTTGGCTGCTTTAGCCCTAGCAAAGGCCTTAATAGACATGGCTGCAGGAGGCCTAGCAGCACCACGTGCTGGGGTAGAGACATCCAAAGGAATGGTGTCTGATAAATCACTAGGAACCACAGTAGTAGGCAAAACTTCTGAGGCAGATTCAACTAAGGTAGCAGGAGCCTCAGTAGTAGTCATGGATTCGCTGAAGATTGACCGTTTTCTCGGTTTCGCCGAAACCGAGACACTCGCTTGCTTAACCGTGGTTTCGCCGAAACCGGACCGTGAGTGTCGGTCTTTTCTTGCGTTTTAACAATTTGGGTAGTCGGAGGATCCAACGGCATAATGTACGCAAAATCTGAGCCGAAAACTGTTCAGCAAACTCCGACCGGCCTAAGCGTTCGTCGGTTGAAGGAAGCACAGGCCGAACAGGCTGCTACGTCGTGGTCTGGGCCTAAGCAAGGCAGGCAGTAAGAGTGGAAATCTTTATGAGGTATTTGTTTCCCACAAGTTAAACAGTTATTGACTTTTTCTGACATCGGCTGAGGCAAGAAAGAGCCCCCAACGGGGTACTTAGCTTTTTAGAAGTCTTCGAAGTAGTATTCGGTAGTAGTAATCTCTGGATCTGACCGACCGGCACTTGCGAACAGCTTCTGCTTCGGGCGCCGCGCGGCAAGAAAGACTGAGGAAAATGGCGTCGGCTGATGCCTTTATACCCGAAGACCAGCAGAGATGACGTCGGGTGAAGTGCGACATCAGCCGAAGCCGGACCCAGACTTTGGAATCCGGCCGACCGAAGGGCTGCCTGACGACAGGACAACCCATTTGTTATGACTGCAGATGCATCCTTGAAGGACATTAATGTCTTTAACCCTTTGGGATAATTTTGGGTTATTTGTTCTTATGCAATGTTCCAGGCAGTCAGCTGCAGTGTTTTCAGATTTGGATGCAGGGTGTTGTAGTTGTTCTGTGTTAACAGCAAGGGAACAAGGGGTAGAGGCCATATTTGTTCCCGAGTCATGCTCCTCAGTAATGGGTACCAATGTTGTCTTGGCCAGTCTGGAGCTATCAGAATGATCCTTGGACGGTCCTCTTTGATCTTCAATAGCACCTTGTGCATCAAAGGAAGTGGTGGGAATGCATATTGTGTCAGGTTTTTCCAGCTGAAAGATAGGGAGTCCACCTTCCAAGCAAGTGGGTGGTACGTCCTTGTGCGGAATTTCTGTAGTTGGTGATTGCGTGGGGATGCAAATAAGTCTATTTGTGGGAGCCCCCATTTTCTTGTAATGGTTTTGAAGATGTCCGGATGCAGCATCCATTCGTGGGCATCCGTGGTAGTTCTGCTTAGTATGTCTGCTAGAATGTTTTCTTTTCCTGGTACAAAAATTGCTTGTAACTGAATGTTGTAGCTCAGGGCCACATTCCAGAGGTCTATTGCCATCCGGCATAGACGGTACGAATGTGTGCCTCCCTGTTTGTTGATATACCACATAACTGTGGTGTTGTCTGTCCTTATCAACAGTTGACCTTGTCGAAGAAATGGTCTGAATGCCTGAATTGCCAGTTTTACTGCCAGCATTTCCTTTTGATTTATGTGTAGGTGCAGCTGGTCTTGAGTCCATAAACCTTGAATGCACTTGTCCAGCATGTGGGCCCCCCAACAGAGGTCTGAGGCGTCCGTTGTGATTGTTTGGCTTGGTTGAGTGTTGTGGAAAGGCAATCCTTTGTTTGATTGACAGGCCTGAGCCCACCATTGGAATTCTTGCTTCAGGCATGGAATTATTGGAATTTGGGTTTCTAGGCTGTGCTTGTGCTGAGACCATAAATTCCTTAGGTACCACTGTAACTTTCTCATATGCAGTCTGGCATGTGGAACCAATATTATGCAGGATGCCATGAAACCCAAGGCTTGCAGGACTTTTCTTGCTGTTAGATGGTTCTGCTTTGTTAATGCCAAGAAGTAGAGAGGGAGTTGCTCCTGTTTTTCTACTGTTAGGAATGCCATTTGTTTCGTTGTGTCCAGCTCTGCACCCAAAAAGTTATCCTTTGGGATGGTATCAGTCTTGACTTTTTTATATTGACTGTGTATCCCAGAGCTTGTAGTAGGTAAATAAGAAGTTATGTACCTACCATAACGTTCCATGTTAGTTGTCTTCTCTCGCCTTCTTTCTTGCTTGATGGGTTCGGAGCCGATCCCTCGGCTCCGACTCGGCACTTGCTAAGCTCGAGAGTCACTTTTACCAGCTCGAGGCAGCCCCATATCCCATGATGCAAGGCGGTAAGTACCCAGATCTCGATTGATGACAAAGGGCAATATCACCAAGCATAAAATACTTCCCAAGGAAGAAAGAAAAACTTACAGATGGAAGGAGGACCAGGTCTGAATGGTCTTCAGCATAACAGTTTCTTATAACAAGGTCTGTCCAGGCCAGGGGGAAGGAGGGAGGGTCGCAAGAAAGAAGGCGAGAGAAGACAACTAACATGGAACGTTATGGTAGGTACATAACTTCTTAATGTTAAGTTGTCAATCTCGCCTTCATTCTTGCTTGATGGGACCGCGTCCCTAGCACCTCTATCCTGGGTGGCTCAATGGAACAAACTCTTGAGGACTGTAGAGCCAAAACTGGCTCTGTCCCTGGAGGCCAAGTCCAATTTGTAATGGGAAACAAAAGTGTGAGGAGTGGCCCAAGTGGCG
This sequence comes from Protopterus annectens, assembly GCF_019279795.1. Classification (NCBI taxonomy): domain Eukaryota; kingdom Metazoa; phylum Chordata; order Ceratodontiformes; family Protopteridae; genus Protopterus; species Protopterus annectens. The sequence continues at coordinate 1,299,619,809 of NC_056737.1, read as the reverse complement.
CTGCACAAATAGTGTCTAAAGGAAGTCTAGCTTGAAAAGCTGTAGAAGTAGCTAAGCTCCTAGTTGAATGTGCTTTAGGTTTTGAGCACAGCTGTTTTCCCCTGAGCAGATAAATTTCAGAGATGACCAAGAAAGCCATCTAGACAAAGTCACTTTAGAAACAGGAAGGCCTTTTTATTATCCGCATAGGAAACAAAAAGTTGATCAGATTTTCTAAATTTTTGTTCTGTCCAAATAATATCTAAGTTGACGGTGGACATCAAGATAATGTAGCTTTTGTTCAGCTCTATCTGAATAGTTAGGGAAAAATACAGGGAGATTAATGGATTGATTCAAATTGTTCTTTGAAGCGACCTTAGGCAAAAAGGTTGGGTTAGTTCTCAAAGATACTCTGTCTTTGTGAAAAACCAAATAGGGGGTCGAACCGAAGAGCATGAAGTTCAGACACCCTCCTGCGATGTAATAGCCACTAGGAATAAAGTTTTCCAAGAAAGATATTTCAGGGAACAAGAAGCAGCTGGCTCGAAGGGGGGAAGAATTAAGGATGTCAGCACTAAATTTAGATCCCACTGAGGGGGAGGATTCCTGATTGGAGGTTTTAGTAGGAAAATTCCTTTCAAGAAGGCCCTGCAGAGCCTATGGGACATAATATTATGATCTGCTATCCCGACATGAAAATTGGAAATAGCAGCCAATTGAACTCTGACTGTGGAAGAAGAGGAGCCTGCATGAAAAATCTCTGCTAAGAAGTCCAGGACTGCCTGAACAGGGGCAGTAAAAGGATCAATATTCTTGGCCTTAGCCCAATAAGAGAAACGTTTCCATTTGCTTGTATAAATCCTCCTGGTAGAGGATTTTAGAAGCTACTATGATGTCTCTAACTGGGTTAGAGATCAAAGGAAGCCTGGCTAAGGAAGGAAGTGGAGCAACCATGCTGTGAGGTTGAGACAAGGGATTGACCGGTGCAGCTGACCCGATTGGTGAATCAGAAGATCTGGCACTGGGTCCAGATGCCACGGCTGCACCAAAAGGTGATGATGGAGGAACGGGAACCAAACTTGTTGAGGCCAGTAAGGGGCAATGAGAATCAATTTGGCTCTCAAAACAGTAGCTTTCTGGATAACCTGAGGGATCAGAGGAAATGGAGGGAAGGCATAAAGAAGTCCCTGGGGCCAATCCTGGGTCAGAGCGTCTCTGGGGGGATGGCCTGATAGAGGGAAGAGGCTGAAGAAGTCTGGACATTTGCTGTTTTGGGGAGTAGCAAAAAGATCGCAACATGGACGACCCCATTCCAGAAAAATCTCTTCCGCTATAGATTGCTTGAGAGACCACTCGTGAGGCATGAGAATAGCTCTGCTCAATCTGTCCGCTACAATGTTGGTTTTCCCAGGGATATGCGTTGCTACCAGAAACCGATGAGAGGAGATCGCCCATTGCCATAGTCTGAGCTTCGACACAAGGGGTAGGACTTGGTTCCGCCCTGTTTGTTGATATACCAAACTACAGACATGTTGTCTGTGTGGACTGCAATTGTCCCTACGGGAAGAAAGTCGTTGAGGGCTTGCAACGCTAAAAGCACTGCTCTCATCTCCAGGACATTTATGTGCAGATGGTACTCGAACGGCTGCCACGCCCCATGAACCATCCTGCCCTGATAATGACCCCCACCCGATCAGGGAGGCATCCGTGGTGACAGTGGCTATCGGGGATGGGGTACAAAGTACCTGCCTTGGTGAACCTGAGGAGATGTGATCCACCAAGCAAGATGCTCTTTGCATGTCTGTGTCACCAGAATCTGGTGGCGCATTGGAAGTTGCTGGTATGACCATTGTGTGAACAGCATCCACTGAAGAAGGCATGTAGAATCGAGCCAGGGAAGAAGAGTAATGGCCGCAGCCATGAGACCTAATACCTTTAGAACCATTCTGGCCTGTACTTTCTTGTTGGCCAGAATGATCCTGACATGAGTCTGAATGTCTGAAACTCTTTGATCTGTAAGGGTAGCTGACATCCAACAGTGTTTAAGTTTGCGCCTATGAAGGTAATAGACTGGCAGGGCGATAAGGATGACTTTTCGTAGTTGATTGAGATGCCCAAATGAGAACAGAGGTTTATTGTGTAATCCCTGGCTTGTATAAGCTGATGCCTGGTGGTGGCTGACAGGAGCCAGTCGTCGAGATACGGAAACACCTGGAAACCTTGACGCCTCAGGTGAGCCGTGACCACTGCCATGCATTTGGTGAACACTCTGGGGGCTGTAGTGAGACCAAAGGGCAGGGCTCTGAACTGGAAATGACTGGACCCCAGCCGAAGCGGAGAAATCTCCTGGAGCGCCTGTGAATTTTGATGTGATAGTACGATCCTGAAGATCTATTGAGCACATCCAGTTGTCCTTCTGTAAGAAGGGCAGAATTGACTGAAGAGTGACCATTCGAATCTTGTCTTCCTGACAGACTTGTTGAGTCTGCTGAGATCCAATATTGGTCTCCAGTCTCCCGTCTTTTGGGGACCAAAAAGAACCTTGAGTAGATTCCGGCTCTGAATGGTCTATTGTAACTGGCTGAATGGCTCTTTTTGCAGTAGTTTTGAGACTTCTAACTCTGCAATTTCCCTTAGACTGGGTGGTACATCTGGAAGGGAATTTGAGGGAAGGACTTTCCTCGAAAGGAATTATGTAACCCTTGGATATGATCGACTGTACCCATCTGTCTTGAGTGAGGGAATGCCAGGCTTCTGGGTACAGTGATAATCTTCCCCCGACTGCCTCCAAGGAGGGACAGCCGGGCAACATCTCAGGGATGCTGAAAGGGCTTGTCAGAGAGAGGCTCTCTGTTTCCCTGGTTTTCAGACCCCTCTGCCTCTAGAGCGGCTGTTGTTGTTACCCCTCTGCCTCTAGGGGTAAACTGACCACGTGAATCCGGCGTGACTCCTTGGGATTTACGGAACCACATTTTCCCACCTTTCTGTCCTTTGGGATAAGGTCTAGAAGGGGTGGAAAAACAGACTCCAACAGCAGAAAGAGTCTTGCCGTCCTGCTCGCACCTGGTCAAGGTTTCCTTCACCTGAGGGCCAAACAAAGCTGACCCATCAAAGGGAGAATTTGTGAAGGACGCCTTAAAGGGATCCGCAAAATCACATAGCCGCATCCAGGCTTGGCATCTAAGAGCCACACCTGTACCTGCGGCTCTACTCGCTCCATCCGCAGCATAAGATATTAGCCGCATGGAGGAGTTTGCAATGGAATTGAGGGTTCCTAGCTGCGAAGCAATTTTTTCTTGAGCCCCTGTAGCTGTAGGATCCTGAACTACTTCACCCAGCTCCTTAAGGATATCCCTCTGGAGTCTGGTGAAGTGACATAGGTAATTCAGCGAACGCATAGCAAAGGTCGCTGAGGAAAACATCCGCTTACCGCACCTATCCAAGGTCCTAGAGTCCTTATTAGGAGGATGGACGGCACGGAAGGATCTGCAAGTTCCTTTTGGTGGCCGCAGCCACCACCATGGCATCAGCGGGACACCCTTAGTGAGGAATTGCTTGTCACACGGGCAGTGATAAATTTTGAAGGCCTCCTAGGGACTGGCTCTACAGAGTCAGGAGCTGCCACGCTTGCAATAACCTGCATAAGGGGGTCGAAAGGCGGAGACACCCAGGAGGTGGAAGGCCGAGATCCAAACGCCTCTAGGTACACTGACTCATCCTCAGAGGGATTGTTGGTGGGCCAGTTTCCCCTCTGTTTAAGGAGTTCTAGGATGCCTGAGAAGGAGACATCCTCAGAGGGGGATCTAGGGGATCCCTCTGACTCATCAAAGTCAGTATCCGAAGTGACGGACTCGGGGGAGTCCACATGTTTCCTCTTACAAGTCCTCTTCCTAGGAGGATCTCCCGAAACATCAGGAGAATCCTCGGAAGAGGGGGAAATTCCTAATGGGGAAACCTGAGGCGGAGGATCTCTGGGTCCTGTAGCAAGAGAAGTGGCAGAGATGTCAACAGGTACTATAGAGGGAGGAGCTACGGGAACAGACTGCTGACTGATACCAGTGGCCAGCACACTCTTCATCACCTCGAATGCTCCCTCCCAGGCAGGTCCGAGAGAACCCGTTCAAGAGCTAGGAACTCCAGGGACCACCGAAGGGAAGTCTCCGAGGCAGATGTCGGAGCCGAGCTCACCAAGGCCGAGGCTCCAAGGGAAGAGCGGGTTCGACAACGGTCCGATGCCACTCACCCCTCGGAGGAGACCATGGAAGCCCGACCACCGAATCCCTCTAAGGAAGGTCTCAAGAGGAGATAAGAGTAGAGGCTGAAGGAACAGAAGGGGTATCCGCCTCCAGCCGTAGCAGTAACCATTCGAAGACTCCAACTCCAAGCTCTGGGGTAGAGTTGAAGGAGGAACTGTAACGGGGTGTGGACCAACAGTCGTCTGTTGAGACGGACTATGTAACATCTGGGCCAGTACCTGTGACTTAAGTAATCTACTGACCACTCTCTCTAGGTCATGATCTGACAGTCTGGATGACCTTGAAGATCGGCTCCGATGGCTCCGTTCGAAAGAAGAGGTGAAGCCGAGCCGAAGTATCGGCTCCAAGGAAGGAGACCTCGACCTCTTCCTGGAATGAGCCATCGGAACCGATACTATAGATCCTGTCGGAGCCGAAGACTTATCGGAGCCGACAGGAAGCCTCGATGTATCGGCTCCAGCCGGAGCCGATACAGCCACCAAAGTAACGGTGTCGGAGCCGATCGGAGCCGACACCGATGCCTGTGCCACATGGGGTCGGAACCGATCGGAGCCGACACCGGTGGTCGATGCAGATTCGGCACCGATAGCCATCGGTGCCAAGGCTTTGTTGCCAGAATCGCTCCAGCCGAGCCGATCTCGACTCGAACGAAGTCGGAGCCGAGGCCGCAGGCTTAGACACAGAAGCCTGGGCCTTGGAAGATTTAGCTGATTTTGATGGAGCCGACTTAGCCGGAGAGCCCTCCGGCTTAAGAAGGCCCCTAAGTATCAGCTTGTTGCGTCTTTCCTGCAGGACTCTCTGGCTGAAGGAATGACAAATAGCACAGGAGTCCTGCAGGTGAAGAGGCCCCAGGCAATACAGGCAGAAGTGTGACCGCCTGTCAGAGACATCTTCTGACAGCACGAGTCACACTTCTTAAAACCTGAGACCCTCTCCTTTGACATGGTGCTTCACAATCACACACACACACCAGTCAAAATTTAAATTAAAGAAAATACCAAAAGGTATTCCTAAAACAAACACACACACACCCTAACAGGGAGGGGATGGGATGGGTAAAGTTTGACTAAAAAAAATTAAAAGAGACAGGAATTTTCTGTCAGGAAATCTAAATAATTAACTTATAACTAACAATAAAAGGTTTTTTTAACAAAAAGGGGCTTTAGTATCAATAAAGTGAATCACTTACCAGGAGCTGTTAAAAGGAGGACCTCATAAGCGAAGCGGCAAACGAGATCTGGATACTTACCGCCTTGCATCATGGGATATGGGGCTGCCTCGAGCTGGTAAAAGTGACTCTCGAGCTTAGCAGTGCAGTCGGAGCCGAGGATCGGCTCCGAACCCATCAAGCAAGAATGAAGGCGAGATTGACAACTTAACATTGACCCTTTTCAAGTCTTCTGCTAGCTTGTTTTTGTTGTCCGCTTGTATTAGGCAGTCGTCCAGGTAAGGGTAGATTTGGATTCCCTGAAGCCTGCAATGAGCAATTACTGATGCCAGGCATTTCGTGAACACTCTGGGCGCAGTAGATAAGCCAAAGGGCAATGCTGAGAATTGATAATGCTCTGATCCTGCAAGAAATCTGAGGTATCTTCTGCAATATGGTCGTATGGGGACGTGCAGGTATGCCTCCTTGAGATCTAGAGTTACCAGCCAAGACTCCTTGCCCAGCATGGGAAGAAGCTGCTGTAGGGTCAGCATTTTGAATTTTGGAACAATGAGGAATGTGTTTAAAGCGGACAGGTCGAGAATAGGTCTCCATTTGCTTTCTTTTCTTGGTACCAGGAAGAGCCTGGAGTAAAATCCCTGTCCTTGCTCCATAGATGGTACCTTTTCCACAGCTCTCATCCTTAATAATTGAGTTATTTGTTTTAGAGCTTCTGCCTTTTGATTTGGAGGTAGGTTTGGCATTCCTCTCTTCCCTGGTAAAGTATGGAAGTGAAACCTGTAACCTTGGTCTATTGTCTGCAAAATCCACTTGTCTCTTGTGATATAATGCCAGTTTACTGAAAATAAAGCTAGCTTTCCGCCCAAGGGTGCTTCTAGTTGTTCCCTGGTAGGCGGTGCTAGAGCCAAGTCACTGCGATTGTCCTGTAGTAGTGGTGGTGGCTGTGTCTGTGGCTGTACCTCGTTGGTTGTTACCCTGCCACTGTCGTCCCCTGTAGGCACCCCTGGATTGGCTTCTGCCTCTTGAACGCCTATTCCTGCCTCTCTGAGCTCTGGAGGAGTCTGGAAAGGACCAATTCTTGGAGGGCCAATTCCTGCTAAACCTTGGAGGTTGGACCTGTAAGAAATCCTTCACTGTTTGGACAGATTTTGCCTTCTCTTCCATCTTCTTCAGCACCTGTTGTGCAGGAGAGCCAAACAAATTGATCTTGTCCATGGGAGCATCTAGTAGTTTTGATTTGACATGGTCTGGTAAGGCCTGCTCTTTTAACCACGCATGCCTTCTGATAACTGTGCCAGTCATGGCTGATCTAAAGGAAGCCTCCAGTGCATCATAGCCGCATTTTAAGGAATGGTTACTGACTTGCTGAATGTTATGTACCATTTCCTGAACAGATTTTTTGTCTAATGGTTCATCCGAGGACAGTTTTTTGGTTAACTGGTCTAGCATAAATTCTTGATACTGGATCATGTGGAATTGACAGTTCAAGGCCCTAGCGGAAAGAGTAGCAGAAGTGTAAACTTTTTTACCCCATCTCTCTAAGGACCTGGATTCCCTTTCAGAGGGGAGGGTTTTTTTGGCAGAGGTAGCTGCTACAGCCTTAGGACCCTGGGAGATAGTCTCAGGATCTGCAAAGGGAGCCTTATACAAATGGTAATGTGTCCGGGACCCTGTAGTACCTATCGGGCTTAGCAGGGGCCGGAGGTAGAGAATCAGGAGCAGTACAAGCATCATTAAATGCATCATCTACAACAGAAAGAACTGGAGGTATGGCTAAAGGCCTATGTTGTGGTAAATGCAGAAAGGTTCTAAGCCTTTTTCTGGAGTCTGAAAAATCCTGGCCCTGCCACTGAAATTGTTCCCTCATAGCATGCAAGGTTTCCCCAAAGGAAAATTCCTCAGGCGGAGAGGCAGAAGGAATGGACTCTTCAGCATCAGAGTCTTCATAAGGGGAGAAAGGAGCCTCTGGAGGGTTTGTGTTATCTGAATCATCAGAGGAATCATCTGTTGAAACAGGCTCAGGGGGCTCTGCTCTAGGCCTCTTCTCTGGAGGTGGGTGAGAGGCCCTGTCTGGGAGAGGTTGGGATCCCCAGATTAAAGAAATGAGGTCCTCTGCTAAACTAAGCATTTGTGAACTAGAGCTAGGCCTGTGAGAGGGGGTCTTAGCAGGCACAGATTTAGTAGTTTTAGCTGCTTTGGCCCTGGCAAAGGCCTTTATGGACATGGATGCAGGTGGCCTAGCAGCTCCACGTGCAGGGGTAGAAATATCCAAGGGGATAGTGTCAGATAATTCCTGAGAAACTGTAAGAGCAGGAGTGATTTCAGAAGCCGATTCCACCAGGTTGGAAGAGGCCTCGGTAGGAGGTAAGTTTTCGATTGAAGGAAGAACCGCTTGCTCGGTTTCAGCCGAAACCGAGACACCTGCGGTTGGCTTAACCGGTTTCGGAAACCGCGACCGCAAGTGTCGGTCCTTTTCCTTGCGCTTTTTAGATATTTGCGTAGTCGGAGGATCCGACGGCATAATGTAAGCAAAATCAGAGCCGAAAAACTCCTCAGCAAATTCCGACCGACGTCTAAGCGTCCGTCGGTTAAAAGAAGCACAGGCTAGACAAGCTGCTACGTCGTGGTCTGGGCCTAAACAAGGTAAGCAGTAAGAGTGGAAATCTTTATGAGGTATTTGCTTCCCACAAGTTAAACAGTTATTCACTTTTTCTGACATCGGCTGAGGCAAGAAAGAGTCCCCAACTGGGTACTTAGCTTTTTAGAAGTCTTCGGTAGTAGTAGACGTATTCGGTAGTAGTAATCTCTGGTTCTGACCGACCGGCACTTGCGTACAGCTTCTGCTTCGGGCGCCACGCGGCAAGAAAGACGGAGGAAAATGGCGTCGGCTGATGCCTTTATACCCGATTAACTGCAGCTATGACGTCGGGTGAAGTGCGACACCAGCCGAGGCCAGACCCAGACTTTGGAATCCGGCCGACCGAAGGGCTGCCTGACGACAGGACAACCCATTTGTAAGGACTGCAGATGCATCCTTGAAGGACATCCCCTGATCAAAGTAATTAGGTCTTCGGCCATTTTAAGCATCTGTTTCTTAGGCATGGAAGTCTGTCCAGGAGAATGCTGTACTTGTTTCTTTGTCTTTAGAGCTGTTTTAGTCTTTGCCTTTGAAGCCGAGGTTGGCTTGACATATAACTGTGTAGGTCTGAAAACACCCTCAGAAGGCGATGTCTGCTCAGCGGCTCCGGACCCATCTGAGGGAATAGTTGCAGAGTGTCCAATACCTTGAGTATCCAGAGGCCTAGTTGGCTCCATGTGGGAGTCGGAAGCGGCCTGTGGCTCTGAGGTAGTGGGCGTCAGGGGCTGCGAAAGCGCCTCACTGAGAGCTGGCAAACCGGTGACTGGCCTAGCAGAGGCCTCGTCGTCGGTTTTGGGCCTCGGATGCCTGTCCTTTTCCTTGCACTTTTTATAAACTTCAGTCTTCGGCTGTTCCGACGGCATTATATAATTAAATCTTTGGCTAAAGTAATGAAAGGCAAAATCGTACCGACGCTTAATAGTGCGTTGGTTAAATTTAGCACAAAACCGACAGCTAGCAACGTCGTGGTCAGGGCCTAGGCAAGGAATACAATAAGAATGAAAATCCTTATGAGGTATTTGCTTCCCACAAGAAATACAATTAACTTTTTCTGACATCGGACTGGAGCAAGAAAAACATTTCCCCAACAGGGTACTTAGCTTTAATGAAGACTTCGGTTCTGAAATTCGATTTTGAAAATCTCAGGAGTCGGTCGGCCGACCGGGTAGCCTGCCAGCAGGATAACACAAGTGTAATGACTGCAACAGTGAAACACGATGAACATCATGTTTAAGTTCCTGCAAGGCCTTGCCCTTACCCTGAAGAGAGAAAAAAATCAACAGCAGCTTCACCAAACAAGTGTTTGTTGTCCAGAGGAGCATCCATCAACTTAGCCTTATCATCATCAGGCAAAGGTTGAAGCAAAAACCATGAATTTCTTCTCTTCAAAGAACCAAAGGAAGTAGCCCTAGAAGAAGTATCTGGTGCATCATAACTACACTTCTGGAATAGCAAGCCACCTGGGACAAAGTCTCTAACAGTGAAAGAGCAGACGTCTTCCCTTCAGAGTCATGCATATCAGAAATTACTTGACAGACCTGAGAAAAAAAGAGGCAAAATGTATCTGGACATATGGGTCTGAAAACTGACAACCCTACAAGCTAAGGTAGCCGAAGTATAAACCTTAACTAGCCTTTCCAAAGTTCTGTTGTCTTTATCAGAGGGAAGTAACTTAGTACAAGGCAGCAAATGAAAAGCTTGACAGATGCCACAGACACCACAGAAGGGTCATCATGACACCTATATATAAAATTTACAGTCCTCAGGCAGCCTATAAAAGCTTTTGGGTTTCTTGAAAGCAGGGGGCTGGGAATCAGGAGTCTTAGATGCAGCAGAAAAGGCAGCCAAAACAAAAGGAACAGCAGAAGGTCTAGGACAGTCCATTTCTAAGAGCTCGTAATACTTCTTTTGTACCTCAAAAACCAGGGCACAGTCCCATTTTAAAAAAAATCCATAATTCTGGAGATTGTGTCCCCAAAAGAAATTTCCTCAAAAGGAGTGTCAGAAAGTACAGTTGTGTACACTTACCATAAATGTAGATGTTCGAGTGTATTCACTGTTGCAGTCATCACATTTGGGTTATCTGCTTGCAGCAGCCCTCAGTCGGCCTGATTATCAAAGTCTTGGGTCCTGCTTCGGTTGCTGTCTCATCTTCCGTGACGTCAGGTCTTCAGGGGTATAAAGCATGTAGCCAATGCCATTACATCAGTTTTTCTTGCCACAGATGTCAGGTGCCCCCCTTAATGGGAAGCAGATATATATATTACACACACACACACACACACACAAGGTTATACCTCCAACAAAAAAGCAAATACACCAAAAAGCTTTTAAGTATAGTAAAGGAGAATAGAGGTATAGCCAAAGGAAGTCAGAAGGCTGGAGGGAGGACTGCAACAGTGAACACACTTGAACATCTACATTTATGTTAAGTGTACACAACTGTACTATGTTCTTCGTGTTTCACTGTTGTAGTCATCACATTTGGGTAGATTCCCAAACCTAAGGATGGGAGGAGGAATTTAGATAACATTAGGACCACTGCAAGACTGCAGTGGCAAAGCCATCTCTGGATTTAGAGAAAATTGGCAAATGGTAATGCTTGGTGAAAGTAAGTACAGTACTCCAGGTTGCAGCTTCTAGGATGTCTCTGGTAGGGACACCTCTGAGAAAAGCTGCAGAGGTAGATGTATCCCTGGTTGAATGTGGTCTAATCCTCTGTGAGATAGGTTTTCCATGGTGCTTATAGCAGAAATGAAAGCAACTGCCTATCCATTTAGAAATGGTTGCTTTGAAATAGCCTTCCCCTCTGCCCCTGCAGCAAATGCCACCAGCAGTTGCTCAGATTTCCTTTGAGGTTTAGTCCTGTCCAAGTAAAATCTAAGTTGTCTGTGCACTTCTACGGAATGCAATATCCATTCCCCTTTGTTCTGTGGATTAGAAAAGAAGGTTGGCAAATGTATGGACTGATTAAGAGCCACATTGGGAACCACCTTGGGCATGAAAGAGGGATTGGTCCTGAGGGACACACTGTCCGCATGAAAGATGATGAATGGCTCCACTGCCATGAGGGCCTGTAATTCAGATACCCTTCTTGCTGAAGTGGAAAGCTGTTTTCCAAGAAAGGAATTTTAACTCTGCAGTTGCAGCTGGATCAAAAAGGGGAAGAGTGAGTTTTTCCAATACAAAATTAAGGTTGTATGCTGGAGTTGGGGTTCTCCTGGGTGGTTTTGAGCTTTTGGCACCTCTGAGGAACTGCTTGAGCAGTGGGTGAGAAGAGGGGTGGTTGTGTGTTGTAATCAGCTGAAATGGCGGAGGCTTGAATTGTGATGTAAGAAAAGGAAAGGCCCTTGTGAAGCATCTCAGTTAAGTATTGAAGAATCTGAGGTAAACTGGGCGCTGTTGTGGCCATCCCTTGAGTTTGGTTCCAGGCACAGAATCTTTTCCATTTTTCAGCATAAGATTTTCTAGTACTAGGCCTCCTTGCCTCCCAAATGACTTCCAACACTTGTTTACTGAGGGATGGTAACGGACAGATTAGGTAATTAGCCAGGCTGCCAGGTTCAGTGTTTGAAGCTGGGGGTGCAGAATCTGACTCTCCTGCTGAAACAGCAGGGTAGGAGTCTGAGGTAGGTGCCATGGAGCCAGCTGTGACACACTGTGCAAGAGGAGGTACCAGTGTTGGTGTGGCCAGTCTGGTGCAATCAGTACCAGCCTTGGTTTGTCCTATTTGAGCTTTAGTAGCACTTTGGAGAGGAGGAGGAAAGGCATAAACTGATTTTTCCAGCTGAAGGACAGAACATCCACTTTCAAAGCTTGTTTGTGGGGAGTGCTTGTGCAGAATTTGTCCAATTGGTAGTTCTGGGGGGAGGCAAACAGGTCTATATTTCGGATCCCCCATTTGTTGATCAACATGTTGAAAATCTTTGGTTCCAGTTTCCACTCGTGTGGGTCCGTGAAATTTCTGCTTAGTTCATCTGCCAGTGTATTTAGTTTTCCTGGCAGGAATTGAGCCTGTAGATGCACTTGGTAGCTCATGGCTGTGTTCCACAGAGCCATGGCTAGTCTGCAGAGGGGGTAAGAATGGATATCCCCCTGCTTGTTTATGTACCACATAACAATGATGTTGTCCGTCTTTACCATTAATTTTCCTGGAAGAACGTGGTCCTTGAGGGCTCTCACAGCATTCTGTACAGCTAACATTTCTTTCTGATTGATATGCAGGTGCATTTGACTTGGGATCCAGTTGCCCTGAATGCAATTCCCTGCCAGGTGAGCCCACCCCCATGCATAGTCTGATATGTCTGTTGTTAGGGTTTGGGCGGCAGGGGGTAGAGTGAACGGTAGCCCCTTGTTTTGGTGGCAGGCCTCTGCCCACCAAAAGAATTCTAACCATAGGCAAGGTATAATAGGAATCACTGCTGCTAGAGCCTGAGAATGTTGACACTATAGGCTTTTTAGATACCACTGTAGTTTCTTCATATGTAGTCTTGCATAAGGAATTAGTAAAATGCACGAGGCTATGAACCCCAAGGCTTGCAGTATTTGCCTTGCAGGTAGCACGGTTTTTGTGTCCACTAGTGTGAAGTAAGTTGTCAAATTAATTTGTTTCTCTGGCGTGAGGAAAGCCATCTGGGAAGTTGTGGTCCAGCTTGTGACCAGGAATATAATTTGTTGACAGGGTACCAGATGTGGTTTCTTTTGGTTTATGGTGTACCCCAGACAAGTTAACACCCTTTCTACAAATGCCAGATGATTCAGCAGTACATCCTGGCTTTCTTCCTGAATTAGACAATCGTCCAGGTATGGGTATATTTGAATACTTCTCTGCCTGCAAAATGTAATGACTGGAGCCAAGTACTTTGTGAATACCCTGGGTGCAGTAGATAAGCCAAGGGCAGTGCAGAGAACTGATATTGCATGCAGCCTGCTTTGAAGCGTAGGTATTTTCTGCAATATTCCCTGATTGGGATGTGCAGGTAGGCTTCCTTTAAATCCAGCGTTGCCAACCAGGCATCTTTGCCTATCATGGGAAGCAACTGGTGAAGAGTTAGCATCTTGAATTTTGGAATCACCAAAAAGGTGTTTAAGATAGACAGGTCCAGGATAGGATGCCATGAGTTGTCTTTTCTGGGTACCAGGAAAAGTCTCGAGTACAAACCATGATCCTTTTGCTCTTCTGGTACAGTCTGAATAGCCTTTAATCTTAAGAGAGAGTACTTGCTTTTGAGCTTCGGCCCACTGATTTGGGGGTAGATCTGGCCAACCGTTTGGGGTTGGCAGCGTGTGGAAGTGAAATATGTATCCTTGGGAAACTATGTTTAAAACCCATTTGTCCTGGGTAATGAGCTCACAGTTTTTTGCTTGCAGAGCAATCTTTCCCCCTAAAGGAGCAGTCAGTTGAGAAGTGCTTGGAAGTTTTAAAGTTAAGTCATTCAGACAGCTTACCATAGGTGGGAGTCCTACTACTCCCCGATTTGGAAGTGGGATCCCCACACTGCTTAGTCCTGTGCGTACCCTGGGACTGAAGCCTGGGTGCTCTGCTGGTTCAGAGTTTGAACTGAGAAGGCCTAGAAGAGGCAGGACAGGACCAATTTTTTGAGGGCCAATGCCTACTAAATCTAGGAGGCTGCACTTGTAAGAAATATTTAACAATTTGCATAGATTTAGCTTTTTCCTCCATCTTTTTAAGAACTTCTGCTTTGTCGCCAAACAGGCGGTCCTGATTTAAGGGAGCATCCAGCAATTTAGTTTTAACATGATCTGGCAAAGATTGCTCCATAAGCCAAGCATGCCTTCCAAGTACAGACCCGGTGACAGCAGCCCTGCAAGATGCCTCTAATTAAGCAATACCGCATTGCAAAGCATGTTATCCAACCTGTTCAGCAGAATGCATTAAATCCTGCAAATCCTTATTTTCAGCACAATCAAGAATCAACATAATTTTCTGTTTAAGCAATCCAATAATATGCTGCTGATACTTTAACATATGAAACTGGCAATTTAAAGCTCTAATGGCCAAGGTTGCAGAGGTGTATACCTTCTTACCCCATCTACCAGGGCTCTAAAATCTCTATCTGAGGGGGTAGGATTTTTGGCAGTAGTAGCCTTAATGCCCTTGGGTCCCTGTGAAATGGTCTCAGGGTCAGCAGTAGGATTTTTAAAAAGGAACTTATGAGAATCAGGAACCCTGCAATATCTATGAGGTTTTCTGGGAGCAGGAGGTAAAGAGTCAGGGACCAAGCTAGCTTCCGAAAAGGCATAGTCAACAATGTCCAGCACAGGAGGGATAGCTAAAGGCCTGTGTTGGGGCAGGAGTAAGAAATCTCCAAGCCACTTTTTAGAATCCGAGTAATCCTGACTTTCCCAGTGAAAATGTTCCCTAAGAGTATGCAAGGTTTCACCAAAGGAAAAATCCTCTGGGGGTGAAGCAGAGAGAATAGAGTCCTCTGCATCAGAATCCTCAAAAGTAGATAAGGGTAAATCCTGTTAATCAGAGGAGACAAAAATTTCAGAATCCTGGTCAGTAGAATCATAAGCAAATTCAGTCCTAGGTCTCTTAGAAGGGGAAGGTTGGCTTCCCCTGATTGAAGTAATACGATCTTCAGCCATTCTTATCTGTTTTTTAGGCATAGAGGCCTGACCATGCGGTCTGGGAGTCAGTTTCCTAGGCATGGTTCAAGTTTTAGGCCTAGAAGAAGAAGAAGGCGTCAGTTTAATATGCATGTCAGTAGGCCTGAATACACCCTCAGAAGCTGGTGCCTGCACAGCGGCTCCAGACCCATCCAAGGTAGAGACATCCGCAGGTTCCACAGTTGAAGCATTTTGCGGCATACCGGACTCCGAATGGGTTTCAGTAGGGGCCTGCGAATCTGAAGTAGCGGGTATCAGGGGCTGTGAAAGCGCCTGAGTACCGGAGAACTGGCGACTAGCTTAGGAGAAGTGTCGTCAGCAGCTTTGGACCTAGACGGCCTGTCTCTGTCTATCGTTGCGTTTTTTCGGAAAGTCGGTAGTCGGGTGGCTTACCGAAGACATATCTTGATTATTGAACTGAGTACCAAAATATTTAGAAGCAAAAATGTACCGATGATGAATAGTTTAAGTAAAGCACAAAACCGACAGCGAGGTACGTCGTGGTCAGGGCCTAGGCAAGGAATACAGTACGAATGAAAATCTTTATGAGGTATTTGCTTTCCACAAAAAATACAATTATTGACTTTTACTGACATCGGTTTAGAGCAAGAAAAAGTTTCCCCAACGGGGTACTTAGCTTTAGTTGAAGACTTCGGTTGTGAAACTCGAAAATGAAAATTTCACGAGTCGGCCGACCGGCACTTGCAAACTGCTTCTGCTTCGGGCACCGCACGGCAAGAAAGACTGATGTAATGGCGTCGGCTGCATGCTTTATACCCTTGACTACCTGACAACATGGAAGATGAGACATCAACCGACACAGGACCCAAGACTTTGATCATCAGGACTGAGGGCTACTGCAAGCAGATCAGTGAAACACGAAGAAAGTACAGTTTTGTACCTACCATAAATGTAGATGTCCGAACTGGATAGCATCTACAGTCATAACAACTGGGTTGTCCTGTCGTCAGGCAGCCCTGCAGTCGGCCGGATTCCAAAGTCCGGGTCCGGCTTCGGCTGATGTCGCACTTCACCCGACGTCATCTCTGCTGGTCTCCGGGTATAAAGGCATCAGCCGACGCCATTTTCTTCAGTGTTTCTTGCCCCAGATGCCAGATGCCCTTCCTGGAAGGCTAATTTTTGGATAAATGCCAATGTTTCCAAAAGGATAGAAGACAAACTCAGAAAATAAGCATGTATGTACATATATACAAACAAATACACCATAAGAGACTCCCCCCACTAGCTAGCTATTAAGAGGGTAAATACCCTAGGAGTACCACAGAGGGAAGGAGGGAGGTAATCCTGACTGCAGATGCTATCCAGTTCGGACATCTACATTTATGGTAGGTACAAAACTGTACTATGTCCTTCATGGATGCATCTGCAGTCATAACAACTGGGTAGAATACCATAGCCAACTAAGGGAGGAGGAAAAATTTAGATTATGGTGGTTAGGATCCCTTGCAGCACAGCAGTGGCAAACCCTGCTCGGGATCTGGAGTACAAAGGTAAGTTATAATGCTTGGCAAATGTATGCACGGAGGTCCAAGTAGCCTCAATAATGTCCTTGGTTGCCACACCTCGTAGGAAGGCTGTGGTAGTGGCTGTTGCCCTTGTAGAATGAGGCCTTATGTTCTGTGGAATTGGTTTTCCATGGAAGGAGTAACAGAATCGTATGCAATTTCCTATCCATTTGGAGATTGTCTGTTTGGAAATTGCTTTTCCTTCCTTTCCTGTTGCATAGGCTACAAAAAGCTGGTCAGTTTTTCTGCTACTTTTTGTTCTGTCCAGGTAGTAGCGTAACTGTCTATGTACATCCAAGGAATGCAGCATTCTTTCCCCTCTGTTTTGTGGGTTGGGAAAGAAGGTAGGTAGGTGGATTGCCTGGTTTAGAGACACTCTGGATATTACCTTAGGCATAAAAGTAGGATTAGTCCTCATGGACACTCTATCTTGGTGAAAGATTAGGAAGGGCTGTACCGCCATTAGGGCCTGAAGTTCAGAGACCCTCCTTGCTGAGGTTATTGCCAGTAGGAAAGCAGTTTTCCACGATAGATGCTGTAGGTCCGCTGTAGCTGCTGGTTCAAAAGGTGCGAGTGTCAATTTTTCTAGCACAAAGTTCAAATCCCAAGCTGGCAATGGTGGTTTCCTTGGAGGTTTTACATTCTTGATTCCTCTGAGGAACTGCCTGAGTAAAGGATGTGAAAAGACAGGTGGATCAAAGCTGTATTCTGCTGAAATAGCTGATGCATGTATTTTGATGGAGGAATAGGACAGGCCTGTATGTAGAAGCTCTGCCAGATACTCCAAAATGTTAGCCATATCTATAATTGACATATCTTTTCCTCTTTCAGTGCTCCAAATGACAAACCTTTTCCATTTTCCTGCATAGTTCCTTCTTGTTGAAGGTCTGCGGGCTTCAAGGATAATGTCTTTAACCCTTTGGGAAAGTTCTGGGTTAGTTGCTGCTATGTGATGTGCCATGCAGTCAGTTGCAACGTTTTTAGGTTTGGATGCATGATGCTGTAGTTGTTCTGAGTTAACATCAAAGGCATCAGGGGTATTGGCCACATGTTGTCCCGAGACATGCTCCTCAGTAATGGGTACCAGTGTTGTCTTGGCCAGTTTGGAGCTATCAGGGTTATCCTTGGACGTTCCTCCTTGATTTTTAGTAATACCTTGTGTATCAAGGGAAGAGGTGGAAATGCATATGCTGTTAGACCTTTCCAGCTGAAGGAGAGCGAATCCACTTTCCATGCAAGTGGGTGGAATGTCCTTGTGCAGAATTTTTTGAGCTGGTGATTGAGAGGGGAAGCGAATAGATCTGTGGTCTTCCCCATTTCTTTGAGATGGTCTTGAAGATGTCCGGGTGTAGCATCCATTCGTGGGCATCCGATGTGGTTCTGCTCAATATGTCTGCTAGAGTATTGTCCTTTCCCGGTACAAATATTGCCTGTAACTGGATGTTGTAGCTGAGTGCCAGGTTCCAAAGCTCCAAAGTCATTCTGCATAGGGGGTATGAATGAGTGCCTCCCTGCTTGTTGATGTACCACATGACTGTGGTGTTGTCTGTCCTTATCATCAAATGGCCCTCTTTGAGAAAAAGTCTGAAATTTTGGATTGCCAGTTTTACTGCCAGCATTTCTTTTAGGTTGATGTGCAGGTGGAGTTGATCCTGCGTCCACAATCCTTGTACGCATTTGTCCAGCATGTGAGCCCCCCATCCTAGGTCTGAGGCGTCTGTTGTGATGGTCTGGCTTGCTTGATAGCTGTGAAAGGGTAGGCCTGGGTTCGACTGGCATGCTTGTGCCCACCATAGGAACTCCTGTTTTAGGCATGGGATTAGTGGAATTTCCGCTTCTAGGCTGTGCCTGTGTTGAGACCATAAATTCCTTAGGTACCACTGTAGTTTTCTCATATGTAGTCTGGCATGTGGAACCAAGATTATGCATGATGCCATGTAGCCCAATGCCTGAAGGACTTTTCTTGCTGTTAACTTGTTCTGTTTTGTTAGAGCCAAGAAGTAAAGAGGGAGTTCTTTTTGTTTTTCTGCGGTTAGGAATGCCATTTGTTTTACAGTGTCCAATTCCGCGCCCAGGAATGTCCTTGTTTGGGATGGTATCAGCCTTGACTTTTGTAAATTGACTGTGTATCCCAGTGCTTGTAGCAAGTAAATGACCCTTTGTAAGTCTGTTGTCAGCTTGCTTTTGTTGTCCCCTTGTAGCAGGCAGTCGTCCAGGTATGGATAAATTTGTATTCCCTGTAGTCTGCAGTGGGCGATTACTGATGCCAGGCATTTTGTGAATACTCTGGGCGCAGTAGATAAGCCAAAGGGAAATGCTGAGAATATATAATGCTCTGATCCTGCAAGAAATCTGAGGTATCTTCTGCAAATTGGTCGAATGGGGACGTGCAGGTATGCCTCCTTGAGATCTAGAGTTACCAGCCAACACTCCTTGCCCAGCATGGGAAGAAGTTGCTGTAGGGTCAGCATTTTGAATTTTGGGACAATGATGCATGTATTTAAGGTGGACAGGTCGAGAATAGGTCTCCAACTTCTTTCCTTTCTTGGAACTAGGAATAGTCTGGAGTAAAATCCTTTGCCTTGTTCTGTTATTGGCACTCTTTCCACAGCTCTCATCTTTGCTAATTGCATTATCTGCTGTAGAGCTTCTGTTTTTTTATTTGGAGGCAGGTTTGGCATTCCTCTTTTGACTGGTAGAGTGTGAAAGTGGAACCGGTAACCTTGGTCTATGGTTTGCAAAATCCACTTGTCTTTTGTGATGTATTGCCAGTTTTTCAAAAATAAGGTTAATTTTCCGCCTAATGGAGCTGCTATTTGTTCCCTGGTAGGCGGATGTAGAGTTAAGTCACTGTGATTGTGCTGTTGTAGTGGTAGTGGCTGAGTCTGTGCCTCTGTTATTACCTTGCCACTGTCGTCCTCTGTAGGCACCTCCTCTGGGTTGGTTTCTGCCTCTGGAACGTCTATTCCTGCCCCTTTGGGATCTTGTGGAGTCAGGAAAGGACCAATTTTTAGCAGGCCAGTTCCTGCTAAACCTTGGGGGCTGAACCTGCAAGAAATCTTTAACTGTTTGAACAGATTTTGCCTTTTCTTCCATTTTCTTCATAACCTGCTGGGCAGGTGTACCAAACAAACTGGTCTTATCCATAGGAGCATCTAATAACTTAGATTTAACATGATCCGGTAGGACTTGTTCCTTCAGCCATGCATGTCTTCTTATCACTGTGCCAGTCATGGCTGATCTAAATGAAGCCTCCAGTGCATCATAGCCACATTTTAAGGAATGGTTACTAACCTGTTGTATGTTATTTACCATTTCTAATACATATTTCTTATCTATAGAGTCATCAGAGGATAGTTTTTTAGTTAACTGATCAAGCATAAACTCTTGGTATTGTATCATGTGAAACTGACAGTTTAAAGCTCTAGCTGAGAGAGTAGCTGAGGTATACTTTTTTGCCCCATCTGTCTAAGGACCTGGCTTCCCTTTCAGAAGGAATAGGGTTTTTTGCTGTGGTCGAGGCTACTGCCTTAGGCCCCTGGGATATAGTTTCGGGGTCTGCAAGAGGGGCCTTGTATAGGTGATGATGCGTGTCTGGTACCCTGTAAAATCTGTCTGGTTTGGCAGGGGCTGGAGGTAAGGAATCTGGTGCAGAGCAGACATCATTAAAGGCATCGTCCACAACAGGGAGGACAGGAGGTATAGCTAAGGGCCTGTGTTGTGGAAGGTGCAGAAAGGTCCTAAGTCTTTTTCTGGAATCTGAGAAATCCTGTTGCTGCCATTGGAATTGTTCTCGCATGGCATGTAAGGTTTCCCCAAAGGAGAATTCTTCTGGCGGAGAAGCAGCTGGAATGGATTCTTCAGCATCTGAGTCTTCATAATTGGAGAAAGGAGCCTCTGGCTGGTCTGTAATATCTGAGTCATCCGCAGAATCATCAGAGGACACAGGCTCGGGGGGCTCTGCCCTAGGTCTCTTCTCTGGGGGCTGAGAGGCCCTGTCTGGGTGAGATTGAGATCCCCTAATTAAGGATATTAAATCTTCTGCCAGAGTAAGCATTTGTGAACTAGAAGTAGGCCTGGTTGAGGGGGGTTTAACAGGCACTGATTTAGTAGACTTGGCTGCTTTAGCCCTGGCAAAGGCCTTAATGGACATGGCTGCAGGAGGCCTAGCAGCACCACGTGCTGGGGTAGAGACATCCAAAGGGATGGTGTCTGATAATTCACTAGAAGCCACTGTAATAGGTAAAATTTCAGAGGCCGATTCAAGTAAGGTAGCAGGAACCTCAGAAGTAGTCAAAGATTCAGCTGTGCTTTGAACAGTTTTCTCGGTTTTGGTCGAAACCGAGACACTCGCGGTTTGCTTCACCATGGTTTCGGCCGAAACCGTGGACCGCGAGTGTCGGTCTTTTTCTTTGCGTTTCTTAACAATTTGGGTAGTCGGAGGATCCGACGGCATAATGTAAGTAAATTCTGAACCGAAAAACTGTTCAGCAAACTCCGACCGACGCCTAAGCGTTCGTCGGTTGAAGGAAGCACAGGCCGAACAGGCTGCTACGTCGTGGTCTGGGCCTAAACAAGGCAAACAGTAAGAGTGGAAATCTTTATGAGGTATTTGTTTCCCACAAGTTAAACAGTTATTGACTTTTTCTGACATCGGCTGAGGCAAGAAAGAGTCCCCAACGGGGTACTTAGCTTTTAGAAGTCTTCGAAGTAGTATTCGGTAGTAGAAATCTCTGGATCCGACCGACCGGCACTTGCGAACAGCTTCTGCTTCGGGCGCCACGCGGCAAGAAAGACTGAAGAAAATGGCGTCGGCTGATGCCTTTATACCCGGAGACCAGCAGAGATGACGTCGGGTGAAGTGCGACATCAGCCGAAGCCGGACCCGGACTTTGGAATCCGGCCGACTGCAGGGCTGCCTGACGACAGGACAACCCAGTTGTTATGACTGCAGATGCATCCATGAAGGACATCATCTAGTAGAGTCCTCTTCCTCAGACCCATAGTCTATAGGAAAAGGAATCGGAGATGAATTAGCAAGGGATTCCTCAACTAAATCCCCCCTCCTGTTCCCCGAGTCTTTTAAGGGGAGTAGGGGACCAAGGGGGAGCTGGAACAGAGACTCCATGAAGAGGTTTCGAAGCCATCAAAGCATTAACCTCCAAGTGAATTTCTGCCATTCACTCTGCAAGTCCTTAAGATGCAGGGAAATATGCTTAGTCTTTTTCTTCAAGGGGACGTCTGGAATATAAAACTTAGAAGGCTCTGACCCTGGGCGACATTCAATAGTAGTAGACTTAACTTCCTCCATGACCAAAATCTGAGGAACATTCCTAGGCCCCTCAGAAATAATCAGCTGCAGTTCCCCCTGAACGTCCGAAGTGGATGCCTGCAAGGCCTCCACGGATGTCAATAAGATTAGATCCACCCTGGCCTCCATGGCAGAGCTGAGCGATCCACTGGGATTTCCCTTGCCTTGGGAGAGATATCCAGTGGAGGCTGCACAGCAGAAGATTCAGACGTAGACTTCTTGGCCTTTTTCATAGACGGCTGTCCCTCGGTGTGGAAAGTTCTTTCCATCGTGTCTTTAGCTAAAAGCTTAAGACATTGGTTCTCCAAATACAAGACCAAAGAAGAAAGCTGACTATGGACTGTCTTAGGAACAAAGGTCTGACAAATTGAACAGGACGTATGATCGTGGGAAGCACTGAGACAAACGAGCACTGTTCATGATGGTCTTTATGGGGTATCTGTCTCCCACACTGGCATTTACCCTTCTTGGAAGACATGAAACCCCACAAGCAACAAAACAACAGAAAAAAAAAAAAAAAAAAAAAAAAACAATGGAGCACTTGCCTGAAATGGTTTAGTGAACCAGCAAAGGAACTGGCATTCAGACTGACATTCAAGAGATGGAGTTCAGACTAGTGGCAAAGACATTCTGAGGATGGTACGTCTGAAGTCACCATCATGCCCTAAGCTACATAATGAGCATACATACAAACCCAAATGTAACAGTGTCAACAGCTGAGAGGGCAGTTTGGAAAATAATGGTTAAGAATGGTGTGGGTTGCTGGACAGGACAAGGATTTGTATACAAGTTTAAGAGCAAAGAGGGGTTGAGTAAACTTGAGGTAACGAGTCAACTCAAGATGCTTTAAAGATTTAAGGCCAGTACAATGACGGGAGCTGTATGTTTGATTGGCCGCAAATCTAGCTACTTTGTTGTAGCAGAGCTCAGATTTTGATCTTAGGGAGATCTGAATATTGGTGAAAATGGGTTTAACTCTTAAGGTGTTGATCAGAAATCTTTTTGGTCTGTAGAACATACCAAATTTTTGGTGTGGTTTTACTACAAGTTTGAATATGAAGAGCAAATTTCAGTTGACCATCTACTGTGATGCCAAGTAACAGTGTGTGGTACAACTTCAATTTCAGTACTGTTAGAATATATTTTGAATGTGTTTGAGATTTGAGAAGAAATGAGTAACTTAGACTTTTTTGAATTTAGGAAAAGTTGACAGTCTGAGGCAGTCTACAGTAGAGCTGAAGGCCTGCTAAGTGATAGTTTGTAAATGGGATGTACTATCAGAAGAACAGATGACAGTGGAATCATCTGGATGTTGTACAAGTGTAGCTTATTGGGAAGATGCATATTGATTTTTTATAAATGTTAAAAAAAAGAAAGACAGCCAAGTACAGAGCCTTGTGGAACACCTGCATTAACTGGGAGGAAAGGTAAGTTGAGAGCCATTTAACTGATTGTTGTCCATTAGATAGGTAATTAGAAAAAAACAGTTGATTGTAATACTGGAAAAGCCTACAGCAGACATTTTTTGAGAGTAGTTTTGGTATGACAAATTGTGTCAAAGGCTTTGGAAAAATGAAGGAGGGAAGAGACCAAGTTATCATCATCTCTGGTTTCAATGATGCAGTCTAAAAAAGGCAACCAGGGCACTTGGGCAAAAACCATGTTGGGTAGAGGTTAACTGATTTTCTTGGAGTAGATATTGTAAACGTTAAAATCCAAAACCAAACTGTGAGGCACTGTTGAGAACAAAATACAGATATTAAATATATATTATAATATTAATATAATATATATTATAATATTATATTATACAAGTTTTAATTTGGTTTTCATTCACAAAGAATTAATCAGAAAATAAAGCAGTTAAAAACACACCCTGCATTTAAATTTCACATATCCAATGAAAAACCTTCCTTGATAATTCCATTAATAAGTCAATAATTCATTATAGTATTAAAGGAAAATATGATCAATACATATATATAAAATATGTAAATGCTAATACAAAATCTTGTAAATATTTCTAGCTCATAATTTTCAACCTTCTATCTTTTAAATAACTTTTGATATTAACAGTTTTGTTCAGTCCTGGGTATTCATCAGCCGTAGGAGAAATCTGACATTTAGTTTCTTTTTTTGCCCAAAGTATTTTTAAAGTTACCACCCCTTAAATTAGTTTGAACTTGTTCTAACA
Source organism: Protopterus annectens (assembly GCF_019279795.1). Classification (NCBI taxonomy): domain Eukaryota; kingdom Metazoa; phylum Chordata; order Ceratodontiformes; family Protopteridae; genus Protopterus; species Protopterus annectens. The sequence continues at coordinate 1,299,596,104 of NC_056737.1, read as the reverse complement.
CAAAGAACAGAATTTTTTTATATTTCTCACAGGAACACGAGTGCTTATACAAGGCATTGTTTAAATCTTTGCTCTTAATAACAAAGATGTTCTTCAGTCCTTTTGCTCAGCATTCTACAAGTCATTCCAGTGTAAAAGGCATTACATCCAGAGCATACACTAACAAACATCTCCCTTAGAAATGCAGGTATAGCTACTATTTGCATGACAATAAAGAGACCTTCATAAATTTAGCTGCAAACACTGCACATCTCACATCTAAAAGTTCCTTTGTCTTTTGTGTGCAAGCAGGACTCCTTAAAGTGTTGTCCTTTTTTTAGTGATATTTTTAGGCTGTTTTTTTATACACAAATGTAGGCTTTTGCCCAATAACCTGAAAAATGTTACCTTTTAAAATCCACCAATCATCTGCAATGATTTTTCTAATACTAACATTATCTACCAACATGTCAAGATTACAAACAGGGGTGGACTTAGTATTAAGTACTGGTGACTTATCAATAGCTTTAACTAAAAATGGGACAAATAGAGAATTTCTTTTAGAAGAAATTTCTTTGGCACTGAATAGGCCTTCTAAATGAAAAAGTTAACTTGTATTGTTCTTTGTTCGAATTAATGCTAGAGCAGAACTATTTTGTGTTTAAAGAAAAATACATTAAATTAAAGGCATTGTGATGGTGTCTGCTGTAGCCCCCGCATTTGCCAATTTGGTCTTAGGGTGGTGGGAGAGTGAACTCATGACAAAAACTAGGCTTTATAAGAATGTTACATTTTAAAAAGACTTGTAGATTCCTTTTTATTATTAAAGGTAATACAAATGAAGTGAATCATTTTTTAGGAGAACTTAGTACTACAGATTTTATGAAATTTACCCCTGGGAAGTGTAGGTTTTAAGATTAATTTTCTAGACATCACCTTAAAATGGGATGCAGCTAACAAAACATTTCATACCAGTACATATCAAAAGGAAACTTTCTCCAACTGTTACATATATTTTAACAGTAATCATCCTGGGTTTATCAAGAAAACTATATCCAGAGGACAATTTATTAGGGCTTCTAAGTTAACTACTAGAGACACTGATTTTATAGAGAGAATTTATTTCCTAACTTTTTCTTGATAGAGGATATAAGAGTGAGAAATTAATATTCAGTGCCAAAGAAATTTCTTCTAAAAGAAATTCTTTGCTTGGCACAATTTTAATTAAAGCTATTAATAAGTCACCAGTACTTAATACCAAGTCTACCCCTGTTTGCAACCTTGACATGTCGGTAGATAATGTTAGTATAGCAGCATTTTAATGGAGTAGTGAGCTACCTGAGAAGAAACTCCTAAAAGAGACATCAGCTAAGTTTTAACATCAGAGTCTGGGAGGTGAGAAACTGCTTGAGAGGCTTGAGAAAGAAGAGCTAAAGCATATCTGGTCATATGGGTTTGGTAGTTTATAGCACGGAAAGCCAAGGTGGCAGAAATATAGACCTTTTTCCCTAATCTATCCATGAGTCTTGCTCTCATTATCAGATGGGAGAAGCTTGGTGGATGGAAGTTTTGTTAGAAGCAATAGAAACCACCACAGGATCTGCTGAAGGACATCTGTCAAGAAAATTACAGTCTTCTGGCACTTTACAAAACCGAGCAGGCCTTTTATGAGCAGGTGCCTGATAGTCTGGGGCCTTACATGCTGAAGAAAAAGCATCCAAAAAGGCTGGCAAGACTTAAGGGTACAGCAGAAGGGGAAGGAGAATCCATTTACAAAAGATCAAATTACCTTTTCTGCACATCATAAACCTGAGAGCAGTCGGAGTTTAAGAATTTCCTCATTTTAGCTAAGGTTTCCCAAAATGCAATCTTCCACTGGTGAATCTGCGCCATTTGACTCTTACTCAGGGGTAGCAGGCCAAAGATTGATCCCTAGAAGAACCCTCATCCTGATAATTCTAACACCCTACCTCTCTTGAGTGGGGAAGAAGTTAAAGGAGGAAATAGGATCAGCTGAAGGAGACTTAAGAGCCATGAGTCCATTAAGCAAGCCCTGAAAAAACATTTCCCAATCTGATTGTGGAGTCTTAGGTGAGAAATATGCTTGGTTTTCTGCTGCTTTTTTAATCTGACATTAGCCTGATGGAAAGTGGAGTGAGCCAACTTAGGCCTGCACTCAATAATATTAGTCAGAATATCCTCCCTGACTAGTATCTGAGGGATACCCCTAGGGCCTTCCGAAATAACAAGCCTTTGTTTCCCCTGACCACCTGATGTGATGTCTGCACGACCTCCGAGGACGTCCCTAAGGCAGATTCCTTGACAGTCCACCATGCTGTACCCACTGAAGAACCCCAGCCAACCTTCAGACAGACCTCTGGGTCATCGACCTTGAGCAAGATGTCAGAGGAAGAAGGTTCAGCTGAAGATTCAGGCCCCAGCTTCTTGGCCTTCCTCTTCAATACAGGCTTGACAGATGTCCCAGACGTACCCTCTATAACATCCCTACTTAACCGCTTCAGTCGCTGACTTTCTAAATAAATCTTAAGGGATAAAAAGACTGCTACACAGGGTCTTGGGGACAAAGGCCTGGCAAATACAGCAAGATGTACTGGTCGTGTGTAGGCCCCACACCAAAGAGACAGGTCGTGGCCATCTTTGTGTGGAATCTGTCTTACACATTGGCATTTGCCTTTCCTGGATGACATGAAACCCTCATAACAGAAAGCAGTAGAAAGAGAAAAAAGAAAACTCCAATGGGCACTTATTTGAAAAGTAGACCAGTAGCAAATGACTCTGGCGAACAGATCTGATGATCGAAGATGGCGCTGTTACTGCGGCAGAGAAGTTCTGAGGATTGCACGTGTGAACGTCGCTTTTATGGTTGACATTCTCCTAAGCCATTTGTGTGACATCTCATGTACTAGCAGAGAGAATAGTTGTGTAAATTCTTACCATAACCACAGATGAACTTCCCTTCCCTGCTGCCGTATTCCAAGCCCTTGGGTTATCCTCTGCTGCTACCCAGAATGTCTCGCCAGTATACAAAAGCTTCTAATCACTGCAAGGTATGTGGGACGTCTGACACTGGTTCACAAAAATGTCTGCACGTACCATACTATGAACTACGTGCCCCAATCAGACCCCAGTCTCAGGATAACGATTACTCCAGTGCCATCCAAGAAGGGACAAGTTTAGTGAAGAGCGTAAGGAGGGAGGAAAGGAATACTGCAACATGGAAGAGAAGGACATCTATGGTTATGGTAGTATTTTACACAACTATTCTATGTCCTTCTATTCTCATGTTGCAGTATTCTAAACCCTTGGGTGAGTGCCAATACCCAGAGGGAAGAAGAGGGTGGAGGCTTGGAAGTGCTTTCTAGGAATCCATGGAGGATTGCCCTAAAAAATACCACCCTAGATTTGGAAATATGGTCCAATCTGTAATGTTTGGTAAAGGTGTGGACAGAGGTCCATGTAGCTGCTTCTAAAATGGAGGCAGTGTCCAGCCCCTTAAAGAAGGCTCCAGATGAAGCCATAGCTCTAGTGGAATGAGCCTTAATCTTGGATCCTAAGGATTTCCCATGGTATGAGTTAGCAGAAGGAAATTGCCCTGGACATCCAGGCAGAAATGGTCTGCTTTGTCACTGCTTTCCCCAGAGCCCTGGGAAGAAAGGAGATTAACAAATGGTCTGATTTCCTGATAGACTTGGTTTTATCAAGGTAAAATGCAAGTTGTCTGTGAATATTTAGGGAGTGTAAGACACACACACAGTCATTTTGTGGATGAGGGAAGAAAGTGGGGAGATGAATAGCTTGGTTTAAAGATAACTCAATTGACTACTTTGGCCATGAAGGAAGGACTGGTCCTAAGGGTTACTCTTTCTTTGTGGAAGGTGAGAAAAGGGGAAATAGCAATGAGTGCCTGAAGCTCTCCTGGCTGATGTCACGGCTACCAGAAGTACAGTTTTCCAACTGCAATGTTTCAGAGAGGCCTTAAAAGCTGGTTCAAAAGGGGCCACCGTGTGCTTGTCTAAAACACAGTTCAGATCCCATGGTGGTGGAACAGATTTGGGGGGGGGGGCTGAGATGCAGCACTCCCTTTAGGAATAACTTCACAGCCAATAGAGATGCCAAAAGGGAATTCAGGGGCAGACAAGCGGGAATAGCAGCAAGGTGGGCCTTAACAGAGGAATATACCAAACCTGTTTGCAATAGTTCACATAGGTATGACAGTATCACGGGGACATCACCATGAAAGGAGTATAACTGCCTTTTTAGACACCATATGGAGAATATTTTCCACTTAGACAAACAAGATCTCCTGGTATTAGGTTTCCTGGTCTCCTGCAGGACTGTGAGCACATCCTCACTGTAAAGGTGTCTGGAAGGGGCCAAAATGTTATCACCCACAGGGTAAGGTTGAAAGACTGTTGGTGAGGATAGATTAGGGATCTCTTGTCCTGTGTGTGACAGTCCACTCTGTGGGGTAACCTGTGGTGATTGCCCCTGGCTAAATGCAGAAGGAGGGGGAACCAATGCTGTCTTGGCCAAAAGGGAGTCACTAACAATATTTTTTTGTTTGTCCTGCTGGATTTTCAGTAGGACTTTCACAAGGAGTGGGAAGGGGGGGATGCATACAGAAACATCCCCTTCCAGAAGATGTTGATATGTTCCTGTCTGGTGGAGTCTAACCACATGCCCTGTACTCTTAGCCCATGGCCGTTCCCCATCCCAGATCTGAGGCATCTGTGTACATCTCTTGACCTGGCAAGGAAGCCTGTAAGGGGAGCCCAGGATTGAAGGTCACTGATATAATCACCACATCATCTCTTTCCTGAGACAAGGAAGGAAGGGATTTTGTACTCCAGGGGGTCTGAGTGTTGTGTCTATATAGACCTTGGGTATCATTGTAAGTTCCTTATGTGCAGGCTTGTCAGTGGCAACATAAGAATAGTTGATGCCAAATGACCCAGAAACCTGAGGTACTGCCTGGCAGTGAAGGCTGTGACTTGAAGGACAGAGTGCAGGTACTGCTTTAAGCTTTCCACCTTTTGAGACGGCAGAAAGGCCCTCATGACATCCGTCCTTACCCTGCATCCGAGGAATACTTGGTCTTGAGAGCTTGAGAGGGGTTCATGTTGGACTTGTGGCAGTTTATCTTTAAACCCAGTGCTTGCAGGACTGAAATCACTGTTTGTAAATGGCATTGCAGGGATTCGGAACATTGTGCCTGCATCAGTAGGTTGTCCGGGTATAGGAATATTTGAATCCCGTGAGTCTTGCAGTAGGCAATCACTGATGCCAAGCACTTGGTGGTGTAGAAAGTTCCAAGGGCAAGGCAGAGAACTGAAAGTGTCAGGAGCCCACCGAGAAGCATAAATATCTCCTGTCGTTGGGCCTTATGGGGATGTACAGGTAGGCATCCTTAATGTCCAAAGTGGCTAGGAATCCCTGAGGCAAAATCAAGGGGAAAAGGGTCTGCAAAGTAGGCATTCGAAAGGTGGGCACTTGCAAGAAAAGATTGAGGTGGGAGAGATCTAGGATCGGTCTCCAGGGACCATCCTTTCTTGGGACTAGAAGAGTCTTAAATAGAAACCCCTTCCATTTTTTGACACGGGGACAGACTGGACTTTTCTTTGAGCAATAAGACTGTCTATGACTGGGTGAAAAAGAGGGAGGTGCACTTTGGGTGTCTGGGAAATGCCCCTCAAAGGTGCTGTGATCAGTGTCATGAAATAACCCTTTTCTATGATGGATAAGACCCACCTGAGATCACGTTTTTCCATCCAGGGAGACATTGAGACAGCCTTAGGGATAGGGGAATGGTATTGAGAGGTCTGTTCAGTAACGGCAGGTTGTCATAGACTACATGCCCTCTCCTGAAACTAAGGCTTCTGAGCTGGGGTCTGAGCAGCTCTGGAAGGAGTTTGTTGCTTCCTGGTGCTCTTTCTGCCCCTGGAAAGAGGTGGTGGGGCAGAATGTTTTCTTATAAATTGAGTTTTCAAGGGGAAATTCCTGTGGAATTTGAGGATAGGAGAAACCAACAGGTGCTTCAGGTCCTGTAACTCCTTCTCCTTCTTCTGTTGTAGAGTTGTGAATAACTCAGCCACTTTTGTCCCAAAGAGGGCATAGGTATCTAGAGGCACATCCAATCATTTTGCCCTAATGTCATCAGGTAAGGGCTGTAACATTAACCAAGAATATCTTCTCAGGACAGAGGCAGGTGCAGATCTGGCAGAAGCTTCAGCAGCATCATAACTGCATCCAATGAAATGCCTTGTGGCCTGAGAAGACAGAGATAGGAGGCTGGATATCTGTGCCTTGGCAGGAGAATCAGGGATCTCAGACAAAAGCTTAGTGGCCTGGCTTAACAGGACTATGGCATATTATGAGTTTGGTAATTTACTGCCCTGAAAGCCAGGGTAGCTGAGGTATAAACCTTTTTGCCAAAGCCCTCCATGTTCTTACTGTCCTTATCTGTAGGAAGAAACGAGGTGGAGGCAAGCAGTTTAGAAGGCTTATCAGCTGAAACTGATACAGTGTTAGGGTCTGCAAAAGGACATTTAAGAAATAAGGCCCCCTCAAGGACCTTGTAAGATCTGTCAGGCCTTCGAGGGAGTAGGAGGATGTGAATCAGGATTCACAGAGACAGCATTAAAAGCATCCAAAAGTGCTGGCAAAACTGGAGGGACAGCTGAAGGAGCAGGAGTGTCCATTTGCAGAATTTTGTAATACCTTTTTTATATCTCTGACATCTCAATGGAATCCCACTTAAAGAACTCCCTCATTTTGAAAATGGCCTCCCCAAAGGTGAGGTCCTCACCTTGAAGGTCTGTGTCTCAGCAGAATCCTCCTCTGGGGAGGCATAATCAAGGGGAGATGGCAACTGAGATACACATGACAGTGTGTCCTCTGAAGAGGAGTCAGAGAAATCCTCAGCTTCAGGTGGAGGAATACCTTGAGCCTGAGGCCTACAGCTAATTAAGGAGGGAGTTACTGAGGAGGATGAGGGCATAGCAGGCCTAAGAGCCTTAGAAGCATTAAAGAGGCTCTGAGAAAAGCCTGCCAGTCTGGTTGGGTGTCTGCAGGAGGAGAAAAGTACAGTTGTGTACCTACCATAAATGTAGATGTTCAAGTGTATTCACTGTTGCAGTCATTACACTTGGGTTATCCTGCTGGCAGGCGACCCTAGTCGGCCCGAGTTCCAAAGTCTTGGTCCGGCGTTGGTTGCTGTTGCCTCTTCCCTGACGTCAGTGCGCCAGGGGTATAAAAGTTGCAACCAACGCCATTTCCTTCAGTTTTTCTTGCCCCAGATATGAAGGCTGTAAAGATAAAAAATATGCCAAACAACCATGCATACATCACTAAAAACATATTTTTCTTCTAAAAGCAAATACACCACATAGGTTGTATAGAGTTGAGAAGTACAGAATAGTCCCAGCAAAGAGGGGGATGGTGGGTGGATAAACCAGAACTGCAACAGTGAATACACTCAAACATCTACATTTATGGTAGGTACACAACTGTACTATGTTCATCGTGTTTCACTGTTGCAGTCATTACACTTAGATAGAATTCCACAGCTGAGGTAGGGTGGCTGGGTCTAGATTGGATTTGGCGAGGCTAACGAGCCCTGCGGAACTGCAGTGGCAAAGCCTGCTCTGGATTTGGAGTAGAGAGGTAGGTGGTAGTGCTTGGTAAAAGTGTGCACTGAACTCCAGGCTGCAGCTTCTAATATGTCTTTGGTTGGTACTCCTCTGAGGAAAGCTGCTGAAGTGGCTGCTGCTCTGGTAAAATGAGGCCTAATGTCCTTAGGCAAAGATTTGCCATGTTGTGCATAACAGAAGCGGATGCAGTGTCCTATCCATTTGGAGATTGTCTGCTTTGTAATAGGTTTTCCTTGTGATCCTGTAGTATATGCTACAAACAGTTGCTTAGTTTTTCTGTAAGCTTTTGTTTTGTCCAAGTAAAATCGTAGCTGCCTGTGTATATCCAAAGAGTGCAGAAGTCTTTCCCCTTTATTCTGGGGATTTGGGTAGAAAGTAGGCAAATGAATAGTTTGGTTTAAGGCCACATTGTGGACGACTTTTGGCATGAATGTTGGGTTCGTCCTTAGAGAAACCCTGTCCTGGTGAAAAATGAGGAAAGGTTCCAGAGCCATCAATGCCTGTAACTCTGAAACTCTTCTTGCTGAAGTTATTGCTAGGAGCAGAGCAGTTTTCCATGACAAGAATTTTACATCAGCTGGGCTGGCTGGTTCAAAAGGAGGCAGTGTTAATTTTTCTAAAACAAAATTGAGGTCCCAAGTAGGTACTGGTGCTCTCCTAGGGGGTCTTATATTCTTTGCCCCGCTGAGGTACTGTCATAGTAGAGGATGTGAAAAAATAGGAGGATCCGTATTGTAATGAGTTGAAATGGTAGAGGCATGGATTTTAATAGAAGAAAAAGATAGGCCTTTGTCCAACATCTCAGTCAGGTATTGTAAAATCTGAGGCATATTAGGGACCAGTGGGTCGAGCCCTTGTGCCTGGTTCCAAGCACAGAATCTCTTCCATTTTTCCGCATAAGATTTCCTAGTGCTGGGTCTCCTGGCTTCCAAAATTACATCCATAACTGCTTTAGTGAGAGGTGCAGTCTGAGTGTCTACATTATCTGCCATGCTGCCAGGTTTAAGATTCTGAGTTGGCTGTGCAGAATCTGATTGTTTTGCTGTGTCAGAACATGAGGAATTTGAGGTAGAGGCCAAGGCGGGCCTTGGGATAAAATCTTTAGGATTGAGTACCAGTGCTGGCGTGGCCAGTCTGGTGCAGTCAGGATAATTTTTGGCCTCTCTTGTCTGACTTTTAGAAGCACCTTGGTAAGAAGAGGCATCGAAGGGAAGGTATAGACTGTCAGTTTTTTCCAGTTGAAAGATAGAGCATCCACTTTCCATGCATGAGAATGATAAGTCCTTGTGCGAAATTTCTGTAATTGGCAATTGTGAGGGGAGGCAAATAGATCTATGTCTGGGTGTCCCCATTCCCTTGTTATCATGTTGAACACTTGTGGATTTAGCTTCCTTTCATGAGGATCCATGACATTTATGCTTAGTTCATTTGCTAGTGTATTTTTTGTTCCTGGCAGGAATTGTGCTTGCAGATGTACCTGGTAAGTCAGTGCTGTGTTCCACAAGGTCATGGCTTGTCTGCATAGGGGGTAGGAATGTGTGCCCCCATTGCTTGTTTATGTACCACATAACTGTGGTATTGTCCGTCTTTATTAATAATTGTCCTGGATGTATTAGGTCCTTGAAGGCTGTCAGGGCATTCTGTACAGCTAGCATCTCTTTTTGATTGATGTGAAGATGCATTTGTTCCTTGGGCCATGTGCCCTGAATACATTTTCCTGCCATATGTGCTCCCCAGGTGTAATCCGATGCATCCGTTGTTATTGTCTGCCTGGCTGTAGGTAAGGTGAAAGGCTGTCCCTTGTTGTGGTGACAGGCCTGGGACCACCATCAAAACTCCTGTTGTAGGCAGGAAATCAAGGTTATGATTGTCTCTAGGCTGTGACAATGTTGAGTCCAAACACTTTTTAGATACCATTGTAGTTTCCTCACATGCAGTTTGGCATATGGAATTAGTAGAATGCAAGATGCCATGAAACCCAGGGCCTGCAGAATTTTTCTTGCAGGGAGCTGGGTCTTTGTTGCCATCATTTGAAAGTAATGAGTCAGATGCCTTTGTTTGTCTGGCGTGAGATAAGTCATCTGGGTAGTTGTATTTAAGCTTGCACCTAGGAATATTATCTCTTGAGAGGGTACTAGTTTTGATTTCTTTTCGTTTACTGTGTACCCTAGGCAAATTAGTAATATTTTTACAAACTCCAGGTGCTTTAGAGGAATGTTCTTGCTCTCTGCTTGAATAAGGCAGTCGTCCAAGTAGGGATATATTTGAATTCCTTTTTGTCTGCAAAATGCAATTATTGGTGTCAGGCATTTTGTGAAGACCCTGGGCGCAGTAGAAGAGCCAAAGGTCAGATCAGAGAATTGATAATGCATTGAACCTGCTATAAATCTGAGGTATCTTCTGCACGATTGTCTGATAGGGACGTGCAGGTATGCCTCCTTGAGATCCAAAGTAACTAGCCAAGCCTCTTTCCCAGCATGGGCAAGAGTTGTTGTAGTGTTAACATTTTGAATTTTGGAACATCCAGGAAAGTATTTAGGATTGACAGGTCCAGTATTCGTCTCCATGCTTTGTCCTTTCTGGGTACTAGGAAAAGTTGTGAGAAAATCCTTGGCCCTGTTGTTCTTTGGTTTTGGAAGAGTGTGAAAGTGGAACCTGTACCCTTGAGAAAATATATTCAACACCCATTGGTCTTGGGTGATCATGTGCCAATTTTCTGAGAAAAGTGCTAGCTTTCCCCCTAGGGGTGCTGTCAATTGTAAGTGCTTGGCATTTGTAGAGGGAAGTCATTGTGACTGTTTCCTATAAGGTTGTGATTTGTCTTCTCCTTTGGGGGCTGAAGCACCCCATTGTTTAGGTCTGTAGGAGCCTTGGGGCTGAGATCTGCCTCTTGGGCGTATGTATCTGCCTCTTTGTGGCCTGTCTGACACTGGAAAGGACCAATTTTTTGAAGGCCAGTTCCTGCAAAATCTAGGTGGCTGAACCTGTAAGAAATCTTTCACAGTTTGCATTGACTTTGCTTTATCCTCCATTTTCTTTAAAACCTCTTCTGCCTTAACACCAAACAAAGTATCATGCTGTAGTGGAGCATCCAATAATTTCATTTTAACATGGTCAGGTAAACTTTGTTCTTTCAACCAAGCATGTCTTCGAATAACTGATCCTGTAACTGCGGCTCTACAAGAAGCCTCTAATGAATCAAAACCACATTGCAGAGTATGCTTTCCCACTTGTTCAACTGCATGCAATAAATCCTGCATTTCTTTACAGTCAGGACCTTCTATATTTAAAACCATTTTCTGCTTTAACAATGACATGAGATACTGCTGATATTTAAGCATGTGAAACTGACAGTTTAAAGCTCTTACAGCTAAAGTAGCAGAAGTGTAAACTTTTTCCCCCATCTGTCCAGAGCTCTGGAATCCCTATGTGAGGGGACAGGATTCTTGGCAGTGGAAGCTTTAACCTCTTTGGGACCCTGAGAAATAGTTTCTGGGTCCGCAGCGGGGTTTTTGTAAAGAAATTTATGAGAGTCAGGGACCCTGTAGTACCAAGTCTGGCTTTACTGGTGCAGGGGGTAAAGAATCTGGAGACAGACTGGATTCAGAAAAAAACATCATCAACAATGTCAAGTACAGGGGGGGATAGCCAATGGCCTGTGCTGAGGCAATAGAAGGAAATCTCTGAGCCTTTTCTTGGATTCTGAGTAATCCTGGCTCTCCCAATGGAAATGCTCCCTCATGGTGTGCAGGGTTTCCCTAAGGGAGTAATCCTCAGGCGGTCAGGCTGAAGGAATGGACTCTTCAGCATCAGAGTCCTCATAGGGAGGGAGAGAATAGCCCTGGTCAGAGGAAGAATCAGAAGAAATGGAAACCTGATTAGAGGAATCATAATCAGTGTCTTGCCTAGGCCTTTTGTCAGGAGGGAGGTGGGAGCCCCTGATTAAAGTAATAAGGTCTTCGGCCATTTTAAGCATCTGTTTCTTAGGCATGGATGACTGCTCTGGAGAAAGCTGCACTTGTTTGTCTTTAATGGTGTTTTTGACTTTGCCTTTGCTGCTGTAGTAGCTTTAATTGTAAGCTGTGAAGGTCTGAAAACACCCTCAGAAGCTGGTGCCTGCTCAGCGGCTCCGGACCCATCTGAGGGTATATTTTCCGTAGGCCCAATACCTTGAGTTTCCACAGGCCTCGGTGTCTCCACGTGGCTGTCGGTTGCGGCCTGTGGCTCTGAGGTAGCGGGTGTCAGGGGCTGCGAAAACGCCTCACTGAGAACCGGCGACTGGCCTAGAAGAGGTTTTGTCATCGGTTTTGGGCCTCGGATGCCTGTCCTTTTCTTTGTCTTTGCGTTTTTTATATATTCCGGTCATCGGTTGTTCTGACGGCATTATGAAATTAAATCTTCGTCCAAAATAATGTGAAGCAAAATCAAACAGACGTTTAATAGTGCATTTATTAAATCTAGCACAAAACCGACAACTAGTGACGTCGTGGTCAGGACCTAGGCAAGGAATGCAGTAAGAGTGAAAGTCCTTATGAGTTATTTGCTTCCCACAAGAAATACAATTATTAACTTTTACTGACATCAGTCTGGAGCAAGAAAAAGTTTCCCAAACGGGGTATTTAGCTTTATTGAAGACTTCGGTTCTGAAACTCGATTTTGAAAATCTCAGGAGTCGGCCGGCCGGCACTTGCGAGCTGCTTATGCTTCGGGAACTGCATGGCAAGAAAGACTATAGAAAATGGCGTCGGTTGCAACTTCCATACCCCTGGCGCACTGATGTCAGGGAAGAGGCGACAGCAACCAACGCCGGACCAAGACTTTGGAACTCGGGCCGACTACGGGTCGCCTGCCAGCAGGATAATCCAAGTGTAATGACTGCAACAGTGAAACACTATGAACATCATGTTTTAACTTGTGTTTTCTTTTCAGTGAATGCCTAAAGGGCGCAGGGCCCAAGGCAAGCTTAGAGGCACCAGATTCTGTAGCAGTGGAAGGATCTGTCTGGACAGCCAGTACAAGCAGAGGTTCCCCCCTCACCATCAGTATCAGTCTACGATACTTCCACTGATGTGCCTTCTGCTCCGGGTTCTACAGCTTCCCCACCGGTAACCGCTATACCCATATCGGCAGTTTCTGAACGTTCCTCCAGGCTTGTGTCAGCCACAAGCGGGACGTCTGGTGGAAGAGGTGCAGCAACAGATCCAGGCCTAGCAACTTTAGCATTTTTCTTAGGTAGCTCAACAGGCTGACCAGACGGCCCCCTTCATAGTGAACCCTAAGCATTTAAGACGCTGACTCTCCAAACAAATATCGAAGGTGTTCAGATGGCTGTGTAGGGTCTTAGGGATGAAGGCCTGACAGATCACGCAGGTCTTGTGGTCATGCGTAAGCCCTAAACAGAAAAGATCAAGCTAGTGGGCGTCTTTATGAGGGAATCTGACGACCATACTTACACTTTCCTTTCCTGGATGACATGAACCTAAACAGTGAAGCAAAACAACAAAACATCCCCAACGGGGTACATATCTTTGAAAAAGATGATCCGATGGCCGGTACGACAGAACAGCCGACGTTCAATTGGCAGCAGAGAAGTTCTGAGTTATGCTACGTGCAAACGTCATTTTTATGGCCCGTGTTCCCTTAGCCAATATCAGACGTCTCACTAGAAGCTTTTGTATACTGGCCGGATGTTCAGGGTAGCAAGAGAGGATAACCCAAAGGTTTGGAATAATGCAACATGAGAACAGAAGGACATCCTAAAAGCTCTTGCATACTGGCCTGAGGTCGGGTTGCTCATGTCGGATGATTCCCCTTCATGCAAAGAATACTGCAACATTACAATATACAAAAGAAGGACATTAAGACCACCCCGGTTTTGTAATCTTGACATGTCGGTAGACAATGTATTAGAAAAATCATTACAGACAATTGCCAGATTTTAAAAGGTTATTAGGGAAAAGCCTACTTTTGTGTATATATATATATAAAAAAATAGCTTAAAAATATTACAAAAGAAAGGGGGGCACTTTAAGAGTCCTGCTTGCACACAAAAGTCAAGGGAGCATTTAGATGTGGGATGTACAATGTTTGCAGCTACATTTATGAAGATCTGTTTATTGTCTTGTCCCATTTAGACCAGATTATATATGCAAATAGTAGATATACCTGCATTTCTATGGGAGATGTTTATGCTAGTGTATGCTCTGGATGTAATGCCTTTTACGTTGGAATGACTTGTAGAATGTTGAACAAAAGGATTAAAGAACATCTTTATGCCATTAAGAGCAAAGATTTAAACAATGCCTTATATAAAGCATTGGTGTTCCTGTGAGAAATATAAAAAATTTCTGTTCTTTGTGTTAGAACAAGTTCACAATGATTAGAGGGGTGGTGACTTTAAAAATACTTTGGGCAAAAAATAAACTAAATGGCAGATTTCTCTTATGGCTGACAAATACCCAGGACTGAATGAAACTGTTAATATCAAAAGCTTTTTAAAAGATAGAAGGTTCAAAGTTATGAGCTAGAAAAATTTACAGGACGTTTTATTAGCACTTACATATTTTACACACCCACACACATACATACATACACATACATACATACACACATATATATGTATATATATATATATATATATATATATATATATATATATATATATATATATATATATATATATATATATATATATATATACACACACACACACACACACACACACACACAAGCCATATTGCGTCTTTTAACACTAAAATGAATTTAATTAAAAAGTCAATAATTATCAATGAAGGTTTTTCACTGGATGAGTGAGAATTAAATACATTGTGTGTTTTGACTGCTTTATTTTCTGATGAAGTCTTTGTGGACGAAAAGCAAATTAAAACTTGCATTAAGCTTAATACAAGTGTTTTGTTATCTCCAGTGCCTAACATTATGGTTTTGGATTTTAATACAGTTTCAGCTGTGGTTGCCAATACCTGGGTTTCTTCTTTTTTGTTTGGTGTTTTACACTGTAAAAGTTGTTTACAAATGCTTAGATGCAAAAATATACCGACACTTAATAGTGCATTGGTTAAATCGAGCACAAAACCGACAGCCAGGCACGTTGTCGTCAGGGCCTAGGCAAGGAATACAGTATAAATGAAAATCCTTATGAGGTATTTCCTTCCCACAAGTAATACAATTATTAACTTTTTCTGACATCGGTAAAAAGCAAGAAAAAAGTTTCCCCAACGGGGTACTTAGCTTTATTGAAGACTTCGGTTCTGAAACTCAAACAAGAATATTTCAGTAGTCGGCTGACCGGCACTTGCGAAATGCTTCTGCTTGGGGCACCGTGCGGCAAGAAAGACTAAGGAAAATGGCGTTGGCTGCATGTTTTATACCCCTGATGACCTGACGTCATGGAAGAGAAGACAGCAACCGACGCAGGACCCAAGACTTTGGAATTCAGACCGACTGAGGGCAACCTGCCAGCAGATTACCCTAATGTAATGACTGCAACAGTGAAACACGAAGAACATCCTGGAGACTGGATAAGCAATAGCTCCAACTATCAACCTAATAAATGGTGAGCTGGACTTACCTTTGTTTAGTAAATTCTTTATGTAGTAAGTAGGTACAGATTTTAAGGTGAAAGTGATATTATTGGCGGTTGGAAGATTATCAGGGGTGGCAGGGTTGTGCAGGGAGTTTTGGGTAAGTGTGACTATTGAGAGTCTATGAAATGGGAGTTAAATTTAGAAGCAGTTTCTAAGGGAGAAATGTCAGGACAGGGGCTAGGGGTACTGGGTGTTGCAGGATGTAGCATTTTCTTGAAAGAAGACCATAACTTTGAGGGTTTACATTTTTGGTTACTCTGAGGGTTGCAGTAATACTGTTTCTTATCAGCACTGACTTGTTCGCTTGTCATGTTTTGAAGCTGTTTGTAGGTAAGGCATGAGATTTATAGTTTTGCCAGTTTTGCCAAGCTTTGTCTCTCTTACACATTAATGTTCTGCTAGAATGGGACAGAGTGTTTGGCTGGCTTTAACTCTCTTTTTTCTTATGAAAGCAAGTTTATTCTACTCAAACAATTTGGATGAGTGGATGTGAAACCATAAATTCACCCACTGTTTGGCACCCATATCTCTTATGGAGAGAGGCAACAAGAAAATGCTGCAACATACCCTTATTCTGCCCACCTTGAGGTTACTCAAACAAATTATAAGGGCTCAGAAACTACCACAGGAATGTAAAGCTATGCTTCTCATGATCCTCATAGATCAGGTGCCTAACAAGTACCTCTGAACCCTATAAAATGCAACAAATTCCAAAATTCTTTTGCCAGATGTTACTACCACTACTAAACCTTCTATATCAAAAAGTATCATGGAGTGGAAGCAGCTCACTCACAGGGAAGTAAGGTTAAGCTTTTTTAGAACACACACGAGGTGCCATGGTAAAGTTGCCCATTTTCTAGGTGGTCTAAAATACATGCTTCAATAAGGATTTGTTTCACTCACAACAAAGGGCTTTGGAGGTGACTGATTACTCAGGCAAAAAACGCTGAAGTATGTACCTTCATTGTGGCATAAAATAATCCTGATTCTTAACATACGGCAAGTATTCAAGGAATATGGACACTCTAGCATCAGTCAGATACTCAGCTCTCCCTTTGGCACCAAATAGTATCTTTTCAGCTTGGGTATTACTTCCTTGAATTGTGTTTTCAAGCCTACCTCAGTATGTGCAACACAAGGCTGGGTTGTAAAACTGGCCTTCACCAGATCAAGATGTCTGCCAGGCTCTGCTCTTACAAGGCTCAAACAGCAACCACCAAAGCCACCTTGGACAAAAGGGGAGTATCAATCTTTGATCTTTTGTGCCACCCAGTGTATAAGGGATAATGGAGGAAGCGCCAGTAGAAACAGATGCACCCAAATTATGCAGACTGCATCTGCTGCTCAGATATCCACTGCTAGTGACTTACTTTAGATCTTCATGAGCTGTTTTAGTACAGAAGCAGAATGTCTTATTCCTGGCACACCCCACCAGTGAACTAAATCCACAGAAGTGCCCCCGTTTAGCATCCATTTGAGTGCATTTGATTTTGCACTGCTTAGTTAGTCTGGCAGGCAGTTTTCCCAAAACAGGATGTATAGCATCCTAAGGACCATCCCCAAATCCTTGGCTAGGTCCCACAATTGCGTAGTCAGCCAGCACAGGTAAAAGTTGGTCCCCTCCTGGCTGCTGATGTAACACATTGCATTTGTGTTGTCTGTTGTGGTATGCAAGATCCTTAATTGGCAAATAAGTGTGAAATCCTTTACTGCTAGGACTACCATCATCATTTCTTTGTTACTGATGTGTCTTTCCCTCCAGTTCCTAATCCCATTCTCCTTAGGTCCTCAGTTCTCCTGACCAAGTTGCCTCTGCTGACTCAACCATAGTTTCATAGTTTGGTACTAGGCTATCTGCCCTGGGGCATTTATAAGCCTAGCCATAGTGATGTGGCTTTCGCCACCCCATGTAATGGTACAAAAGTGTACAGAATAGATTTAGAATACTGTGCCTCTGTCTAGTAGTGACACAGTGAAGACCCCCTTACATAATAGAATTAGTTTACTGTGCCTCTGTCTAGTAGTGACACAGAGATGACCCCTGGGGTAAACCTACGATCTCCCATCCACTCGTCAAGATTTCTCTTGAAGAGAGTCAGTGAGGGCTCTGCCTAACATGAACTGGGATTCTGTTCCAGAGTATGGGAAGCCTCTGAGTTATGAATCTGTCCCTCCAGCATGTCCTATTCATATTTGTGCTGAGGTTCAAATCTTTAGCTCTCGTGGTTCTGATGGATTTGGATTTTTTTGAGGTGGAGCATGTCCATCAATTCCTGATTGGACATGGCCTTGTACGTCAGGCACAGATCACCTCTGAGTAGGCGGTATGCTACTGAATAGAGTTGGAGTTTCTTTAGTCTGGCAGCATATGACATATGTTGGAGACCCTTGATCCTCCTGGTGAGGTACTTTTGGGGTCTCTCTAGCTGTTGCAAGTGCCGGGTGAGGTACATACCAAATGGGGCATTGTACTCAATCATGGGCCTGATAAGGGAGGAGTACAGGGGCACAATGATCTCCTTTGATCTGGATGTGAATCCCTTCATGATAAGGTGGGCAAGGTAGAAAGTCTTTCTAACCACTTTGGCAACGTGGGTGTCAAATGAGAGGTCACTATCGACTTGGGTCCCCAGGTCTCTGATTACATTTTCCGTACTCAGTGGGTTACCACCTATGTGATAATTTGTGGGCACTTTGTTTTTCCCAAAGGGGATGACTATACATTTTTTGGCATTTAGTTGAAGGCCATGACTCCGGCACCAGTTGTCCGTTTCAGTGAGGCCTTTCTGTAGGATGTACGTGTCAGCTAGTGTATCGACTATGGCGCCTAGTTTGCAGTCATCTGCGAACTTTGTCAGCCACAACCCTCCCATGTTTGCTTTCACATCTGAGAAATAAATGCCGAACAAGAGGGGTCCCAGGACAGAGTCCTGTGGGACACCACTTGTCACTGGCTTTGAGTCTGACATGGCTCCAGCGATTTTGACTTTATGGGTTCTATCCTTTAGCCAGTTTGCCACCCATCTTGTGACATATGGATTTACATTTAAGCTGTTGAGCTGGTCTATGATGCCAGAGTGGGGTATTGTGTCGAAAGCTTTAGACAAGTCCAGGTAGGCTGTATGGACTGCTTTGCCCTCGTCAATGGCTCTAGTGACTGTTTCGAAAAAGTCAACCAGGTTTAAAAGGCAGGATCTGCCTTTTACAAAGCCGAACTGGGTGGGATCAAGTGTCTGTAAGTCCCCAATGTCTCTGTTTACTAGTTCCATAAAGATTCTTTCCATAGCTTTGCAGACCAGGCTGGTTAAGCTTATGGGGCGGTAGTTATCAGGGTCAGTAGAGGTGCCTCCTTTGTGGAGTGGGACTACTGTTGCTGTACGCCAGTTTTCAGGTACATATCCTGTAGTAAGGCTAAGGTTAAATAGCATTTTTATGTGCGGGTTTAGCTCCTCTTGGAGTTCACATAGCACGCAACCCGGGATACCGCCAGGTCCCATTGATGCTGTGTTTTTAGCTTTGCTGAGGGCGGTTCTCACCTGGACATCTGAGATGACAGGGAGGCTACATTCAGCTGGGATAAGTATTTCTTCTTTTGGGGGTGAGGGAGGGGAGAAATTTGCACTGAACCTGTCTGCCAGAATCTTGGCAATATCTGTGGGTTCAGTGTATTTTTTGTCATTGTGAACTAACTCTGAACATATCTGAGGGTTTCTGCCCAGGTTTCTAACATAACTGAAGAAGGCCTTGTGGTTATCTTTAGTGTCCATAGCGATTTTTCTCTCAAAGTTGGCCTTGGATGTTTTTATGAGAGAATGTAGCTTTCTACTAGTGCTGATCAGAGATGCCTTCTCTTTATGGGATTTTGCTCTGTCGTGCAGTAGCTTCCTTCTTTTGTTATACAATTTGTTTATAGCTGGGGTCCACCAGACAGGACGCCTGCCCTTGGTGGAGAGGGTCTTGGTTTTATTTGAGATTGCATGATCCATGCATTCTTGGAGATGTCCGTAGAAAGCATTTGTGAAGGATTCTGCATTGTGGGATGTGGTTTCCACTGTCCCAGTGGGCTTAAAGGATACCATCTCAGTTTTACGAAGTGTAAAGTCGGCTTTTGAGAAGTTTTTCACTGTAGTCTTTTGTGTTGGGGGTGGAGGTGGGATATGTATATCCAGGGTGATTAGTTTGTGGTCAGATCTCACTAGTGAAGGGTATACTTCCGGTGTGGAGCACTTTGTCCCCATGTTTGTGATGATCAGGTCTAGTATATTATCTCCCCTTGTGGGAGAGGTGACTAGCTGTTCCATTGCATTTGAATTTATGAATTCCAGGAACCTTTGGGCTAGGGTGTTTGGGCTACAATAATGTACCCAGTCTATGTTAGGGTAGTTGAAGTCTCCCAATATGATGGTGTTTGGTGAGACATTCATATCCTCCAATGTCTTCAGGAAGGCTGAGTGGGGTTCCTGAGATTGGGAGGGTGGTCTGTAACATGCTACCAGTTGTATAGCAGTTTTGCCTACGGTTAGTTGCACCTGGATGGTCTCTGATGCTTCATGTGTTGCCACTAACCTGGAGGTGTGGGTGTCCTTGATGAATATAGACACTCCCCCTCCCTTTTTGGTTTGGCCCGAGTTTTGGGGCCGAAAAGCATGATACAAGGTATAGCCTGGTAGTGCTGGGGTGCTCTCAGGAGCCTTGAACCAAGTTTCAGTTACTGCACAGACATCGATGTCCTCCATACTGAGGAGTGCTTCGAGAGCCTGCATCTTGAGATTTAGACTTCTGGCGTTGAGCAGCATTACCCTTAATTTTTTCCATTTTGTTTTCTAAGGAGGTGGGTTTGTCTTTTGAGCCTTGCCTAAAAAAGGCACTATGGGGGAGGCAAGAGCCTTAGCCAATATCCGGAAGCCCAGTGGTGACAGATGCAAGACGTCCCTTGCGAAGCAGAGTGGCTTGTCCAGCATGTCATCCCAAGCAGACAGACATTGGATCCCCCTAGAATGACACCAGTATTTGAGCCAATTATTAAAGCTGGTCATCTTGTCTTTGTATTGTGGCATCATTCTTGGTGAGGGCAAGATGCTGCTCAGGGTCAGGGTCATACCAGCCTGGGCTACATAATCAGAGAGCTCCTCTATGTCTCTTTTCATGTAGTCCAGGGAGGTACGTCTCAGATCATTCACGCCGGCATGGACAATGACGGAGTCATATTTGTACTTGCCTTGGAGTGACCTGAGTGCGTGTGTTATGTGGCGGATCCTAGCTCCCGATAAGCAGCTCACCGTTACCCTCTCCTTGTTCAGCCTGGTAAGCGGAACATCAGTGTGTCTGACTATAGAGTCACCTATTACTAGTGTATCAGGCATGGTGTTTGGCCTTAAGGGCTGTGATTGACACACTGATTTATTGAAGTATGTGATGCATGTGTTATGTTTTGAGGTGGTGGATTTTTGGGTGTCTGCTTTGGGAGCCTGTGTTGTTTTGGTAAGTTTTTTTAAAGAGCCTCCGAGTATGTCTTTGTGTTTTTGTGTGTTTGGTTTGCAGTTGTGGTAGGTCTATGTGTGGTTACCTTCTCCTCCTGTCTGGTCTTGCCAGTCCTGAGTTGAGAGAGTTCAGCCTCCAGTTTGGCTATATAGTTGCATCTCTCACATGTATTTGTGTTTGTTGGGAGGAGGAGAGGGTTGTCTGTGTACATGAGACAATTGTAGCATTGTCTCAAGATTCCCAGATTAACCAGCTGAACCGGAGAGGATGCCAGCAATCTACCACTCAACATGCTAGAATATTATAAGTGAGTGCTGTGCCTTTAAGGGAAGTGGGTACTCACAGGGAAGGTAGGTGGATGTAGTGCTTACTTTAGTTAGCGAATGCTTACTTAGAAGAGAGGTTTTGAGAACAAGTGCTAGGCTTATAATAAAGCGATTAGACTAGATTATTACAAGAGTAGAGCTTTCTTAAGGGAAAATTTGAAGAGCAGACTTGGCGGAGCCAGAAAAAACGTGACCTTGTTTATATGCGCACAATCGCGCAAAGCCGTGCAAACGCGGATTTTAAACAGGGAACTTCAAATGAGCTAGAAATGGTCCAAAACAACCAATTACTACAAGCTCTTGTGCTGAGGTCACTCCTTCAGGGACAGATAGGCTGCTCAAGGCTCCCCACTCCCACTAGTGAGCAAAGAAACTTCCTTCTATCCAAGTAAGGCAATGGACACCACAGGAACTACACCACAGCCCAGAATACAGCAAAGCCTGTATACTGGTCTAAACTAGTCGAGGAGAGGCAGGAAAACAAGGATATTTTTTTGTTTTTTTTTTGTTTTTGAGATAGAAAGCACACAGAAATGCAGGAAACAGTAATACATCAGTTACACAGGCTAGCACACTTTAGTGGGCAGCCTCAACAGTTAAATTAACAAACAACTTTCGACCAATTTTCGACTAAATGAAACTAAGTGCAGATAATATATAATGCAACAAACAGTTAAAAAAACAGTTTAAGCTTGTTCAAGGTAAGCAAGAGAAGGTATTTCAGGTAAAAAACAGCAAAAAAATACTTAAATCAGGAAAGTAGTCGCTTTTCTCAGTTCTCTGCTGCTAGGACCACTCTGCAGGACCACGAGGAGCTGTTGCTGAGTAGTATAGCCAGAAAAAAAAACGCTCAGAGGCGGATTTTAAACAGGGAACTTCAAAAGAGCTAGAAATGGTCCAAAACAACCAACAACCAATTACTACAAGCTCTTGTGCTGAGGTCACTCCCTCAGGGACAGATAGGCTGCTCAAGGCTCCCCACTCCCACTGGTGAGCAAAGAAACTTCCTTCTATCCAAGTAAGGCAATGGACACCACAGGAACTACACCACAGCCCAGAATACAGCAAAGCCTGTATACTGGTCTAAACTAGTCGAGGAGAGGCGGGAAAACAAGGATATTTTTTTGTTTTTTTTTTGTTTTTGAGATAGAAAGCACACAGAAATCTCTTCCCTTGATAAAGAAACAATGTAAACAAGGACAATACATAGACAGGGTATACTGGCTTAATCTGTTTCTCAGATACCTCTATAGCTTCTTCATACACAGCTATGTTAGGGGTACCATCAGGATAGAGAAATCCATGTAGCCCCAAGCATTCTTAAGAACTTCTTTTGCAGAAATTTGGTTAAGTTGAGTTACTAGTTGGAAATAAACTGCTAGAAACAGCAGCTTGACCAAGGAAAGGAACGCTCTTTCTGTTGCTCTTTACCCAGCAGTTCCTCCAGGAAAAGAACTTGCCTCAAGGACATTAGTTCGGACTTTGACAGGTTTAGACAGCGACCCACATTGTGCAAGCAAGCCAGACTTCTGGGACATCCTTCAGGGTTGTTACATCAATCACACTGTTCTCCAAACAGGATCAGAAGTGAATGCCCTTGGTTCATCAAAAGACAATAAATTACTAAAGCCGAATACTTTGCAAATATCCTGGGTGCAGTAAATAAAGTTAAAACCAAGGAGGTCACAGGGTAAAGACAATCCTTTACTTCGAATCTGCAAAACCTTCTGTGTCCTCTGACGGTATCCTTTAGATCCTGAGTGGCCATGTATGCCCATGTAAAGAGCAGAGGAAGACGACCTTACAAGGTTAACATTCAATTATGGCACTTAAAGGTCTAAAATTGATTTCCAGAATTAGTGTTTTCCTGGAACTAGGAACAGCCTGCAGCAGAAGCCTGGGTCTTTTTCCCACACTTTGGTACTCTCTATGGAGCCCTGTGTGCTCAGTTCTTGTAGGAGACTATAAACCAAGTGTCCTTGATCTCCAAGGGGTGGTAGGGTGGCCTAATTGTTAAGGTGTTTTTGGCTAGGCTTAAAATGGCTCGCAAGGGCAGTTAACTTAGTACTAATCTATGAACCTATGAAAGTACTGAAATGATATCCGACAAAAGCTGAATTTTTATTTACTGCAGTTTGCATCCCTATTTCAAAATATTTAATATCCATTTGCCATGTGTGACGGCTGACAATAGACCAGGCCCTAAATCTGGTGATAGGGCTTCAATTCTAATCAAAAGGAACGCTTCAATTACATTTGTGGATTACACTAATTCTCACAGTGCAGATGACAAGACTCCCAGCTGGGTAATCTCTCAAATCACATAAGTGGGCATACTCCCTATGTGCATTGCTGCAGTTTACATCCCCCGCCCTCTTCTGTCGCTCTTTTACATAAAGCTCTACAACACGTTCCCTAAAGGTGCACATAACACAGTAATTCTTGGTGATTTCAATATCAATGGTACTGGAAAAAACACTGCCTTTGAACAAAATGTTGCAGCAATTTATCCTGGCACAAATGCAAGCTCCTACTCAAACCAATAAACTGCCTCTAGCTCCACACTGCTTAATAATAACCAGCATAAACAATACTTCCAGATACTCTGAGTGACCATTCACCTAGTAAATCAGTTTGGTCATTCAGAAAGTACAGTTGTGTATACTAACCATAAATGTAGATGTTTGAGTGTATTCACTGTTGCAGTCATTACATTTGGGTTATCTGCTTGGAGGTAGCCCTCAGTCGGCCTGATTAACAAAGTCTTGGGTCCTGCATCGGTTGCTGTCCCTTCTTCCATGACATCAGGTGTATAAAACATGCAGCAGATGCCATTACATCAGTTTTTCTTGCCCCAGATGTCAGGTGCCCCCCTAATGGGAAGCAATTAAATATAAAAGTACAATGATATGCCTCCAACAAAAAAGCAAATACACCAAAAAGGCTTTTAAGCATAGTAAAGGTAAGCAGAGGTATAGCCAAAATAAGTTAGGGGGCTGGAGGGAGGGTAACCAGGACTGCAACAGTGAATACACTCTAACATCTACATTTATGGTAAGTGTACATAACTGTACTATGTTCTTCGTGTTTCACTGTTGCAGTCATTACATTTGGGTAGATTCCAAAAGCTATGGTTGGGAGGAGGAATTTAGATAGCGTTAGGACCAGCTATAAGGCCCTGCAAGACTGCAGTGGCAAAGCCAGCTCTGCATTTAATGAAAACTGGCAAAAGATAATGCTTGGTGAAAGTATGTACAGAACTCCAGGTTGCAGCTTCGAGGATGTCCCTGGTAGGGACGCCTCTGAGAAAGGCTGTAGAGGTAGGTGCAGCCCTGGTGGAGTGAGGTCTGATCCCATGGGGGATAGGTTTTCCATGGTGCTTACAGCAGAAATGAATGCAATGGCCTATCCATTTAGAAATGGTTTGCTTGAAAATAGCCTTACCCTCTGCCCCTGCAGCAAATGCCACCAGCAGTTCAATTTCCTTTGAGGTTTAGTCCTGTCCAAGTAGAATCTAAGTTATCTTGTGCACATCTAAGGAATGCAGTATCATTTCCCCTTTGTTCTGTGGATTGGGAAAGAAGGTTGGCAAATGAATGGACTGATTAAGAGCACACTGGATACCACCTTGGGCATGAAGGATGGATTGGCTCTGAGGGACACCCTGTCCGCATGAAAGATGATGAATAAGGGCCTGTAATTCAGATACCCTTCTAGCTGAAGTGATTGCTAAAAGGAAAGCGGTTTTCAAAGAAAGAAATTTTAAGTCTGCAGTAGCAGCTGGCCCAAAAGGAGGTAGAGTGAGTTTCTCCAAAACAAAGTTAAGGTCCCAGGGCTGGAGTTGGAGCTCTCCTGGGTGGTCTCAAATTTTTGGCCCCTCTGAGGAACTGCTTGAGCAGTGGATGAGAGAAGAGGGGAGGTTCTATGTTACAATGAGCTGAAATGGCTGAGGCGTGGATTTTAATGGAGGAAAAAGACAGGCCCTTGTGAAGCATCTCAGTTAAGTATTGTAAAATCTGAGGTAAATTGGGTACTGCTGTGCTCATTCCTTGAGCCTTGTTCCTGGCACAGAATCTTTTCCATTTTTCAGCATAAGATATTCTAGTACTAGGCCTCCTTGCCTCTAAAATGATATCTATCACAGGTTTACTGAGGGATGGTAAAGGAGAGATTATGTAATTAGCCAGGCTACAAGGTTCAGTGTTAGAAGCTGAGGGTGCAAAATTTGGTTCTCCTACTGAGACAACAGGGGAGGAGTCTGAGGCAGGTGCCATGGGGATAACAGTGACATGCTGCGCAAGAGGGGGTACACCAGTGTTGGTGCGGCCAGTCTGGAGCAATAAAAATCATTCTTGGTTTGTCCTGTGATTTTTAGTAGTACTTTGGTGAGCAGAGGCAGAGGGGGAAGGCATAGCTGAAGGACAGAGCATCCACTTTCCAGGGTTGTTTGTGGGGAGTCCTTGTGCAACATTTGTCCAATTGGTAGTTCTGGGGAGAGGCAAACTGGTCTACATCTGGGCTCCCCCATTTGCTTGTCAACATGTTGAAAATCCTTGGTTCCAGTTTCCACTCGTGTGGGTCCATGAGGTTTCTGGTTAGTCCATCTGCCAGTGTATTTAATTTTCCTGGCAGAAATTGAGCTTGTAGGTGCACTTGGTAACCCAAGGCTGTGTTCCACAATGTCATGGCCAGTCTGCACAGGGGGTAAGAATGTGCACCCCCCCTGCTTGTTTATGTACCACATAACAGTGGTCCTGGAAGAATGTGGTCCTTGAAGGGTGTCAGAGCATTCTGTACAGCTAACATTTCTTTTTGATTGATATGTAGGTGCATTTGACATGGGTTCCACTTGCCCTGAATACACTTCCCTGCCAGGAGAGCCCCCCATGCATAGTCTGATGTGTCTGTTGTTAGGGTTTGGGCAGCAGGGGGTGGTGTGAAAAGTAGTCCCTTGTTTTGGTGGCAGGCCTCTGCCCACCAAATGAACTCTAGGCATAGGCAAGGTATGACAGGAATCCTTGCTTCTAGATCCTGAGAATGTTGACACCCACAGGCTTTTTAGATACCACTGTAGTTTCCTCATATGCAGTCTTGCATATGGAATTAGAAGAATGCAGGAGGCCATGAACCCCAAGGCTTGCAGTATTTGTCTTGCAGATAGCAGGGTTTTTGTGGCCACTTGTTTGAAGTAGGTTGTCAAATTAATTTGTTTCTCTGGCGTGAGGTAAGTCATCTGGGAAGTTGTATTCAAATTTGCTCCCAGGAATATAATTTGTTGGCAGGGTACCAGGTGTGATTTCTTTTCATTTATGGGGTACCCCAGACAAGTTAGAACCCTTTGAACAAAGGCCAGAGGATTCAAAAGTATGTCCTTGCTTTCTGCCTGAATTAGACCATTGTCCAGGTATGGGTATATTTTCAGTATTTCTTTGCCTGCAAAATGCAATAACTGGAGCTAGGCACTTTGTGAATACCCTGGGCACAGTAGATAAGCCAAAGGGCAGTGCAGAGAACTGATAGTGCATGTAGCCTGCTTTGAAGCGTAGATATCTTCTGCAAGATTCCCTGATTGGGATGTGCATGTATGCTTCTTTTAAATCTAGTGTTGCCAACCAGGCATCTTTGCCTAGCATAGGAAGTAATTGAAGAGTCAGCATCTTGAATTTTGGAATCTGCAAAAAAGTGTTTATAGTAGACAGGTCCAGGATAGGACGCCATGAATTGTCTTTTCTGGGTACCAGGAAAAGTCTTGAGTAGAAACCTTGTCCCTTTCCTCTTCTGGTACCAGTTGAATAGCTCCCATGCTTAAGAGAGAAAGTACTTGTTTTGCGCCTTTGCCCTCTGATTTGGGGGTAGGTCCGGCCACCTGCTTGGTGTTGGCAACGTGTGGAAGTGAAATCTGTATCCCTGGGACACTATATTTAAAACCCATTTGTCCTGGGTAATGAGTTCCCAATTCTTTGCATGAAGAGCAATCTTTCCCCCCAAAGGGGCAGTCAGTTGATAAGTGCTTGGAAATTTTAAAAGGAAGTCATTTAGACAGTTTACCATAGGGGGGAGTCTTAATGCTCCCAGATTTGGAAGTGGAGCCCCCCCATTAATTAGTCCTGTGTGCCCCCTGGGACTGAAATCTGGGGGTTTTGCTGTGTCTGGGTGTGGCTTGAGAAGACCTGGAAGGGGCTGGAAAGGACCAATTCTTAGAGGGCCAGTGCCTACTAAATCTAGGAGGCTGAACTTGTAAGAAATCTTTAACTGTTTGCATAGATTTAGCTTTATTTTCCATCTTTTTAAGAACTTCCTCAGCCTTGTTGCCAAACAGGCAGTCCTGATTTAAGGCAGCATCCAACAATTTAGCTTTAACATCATGAGGCAAAGATTGCTCCTTAAGCCAAGCATGTCTTCTGAGCACAGAACCAGTAACAGCAGCCCTGCAAGAGGCCTCTAATGAATCAAAACCACACTGCAAAGTATGTTTTCCAACTTGTTCAGCAGAATGCATTAAATCCTGTAATTCTTTATTTTCCACAGTCAGGAATCAACAACATTTTCTGTTTAAGCAGTCCAATAACATGTTGCTGATACATATGAAACTGGCAGTTTAAAGCCCTAATGGCCAAGGTTGCAGAAGTATAAACCTTCTTACCCCATCTACCAGCGCCTTGGAGTCTCTATCAGAAGGGATAGGATTTTTAGCAGTAGAAGCCTTAATGCCCTTGGGCCCCTGTGAAATAGTCTCTGGATCTGAAATAGGATTTTTAAAAAGGAACTTGTGGGACTCATGGACCCTGTAGTATCTGTCAGGTTTTCTGGGAGCAGGAGGCAAGGAATCAGAGGCCAAACTAGTTTCTGAAAAAGCATCATCAACAATGTCTAGTACAGCAGGAATAGCTAAAGGCCTATGCTGAGGTAGGAGAAGGAAATCCCTAAGCCTCTTTTTTGAATCAGAAAAATCCTGGCTTTCCCAGTGGAAATGCTCCTTTAGAGTATGTAAGGTTTCCCCAAAAGAAAAAATCCTCAGAAGGGGAAGCAGAGGGAATGGAGTCCTCTGCATCAGAATCTTTATAAGTAGATAAGGGCAAATCCAGATCATCAGAAAAAAACAGAATCCTGATCAGTAGATTCATAATCAACTTCAGTCCTAGGTCTCATGGGGGGAGAGGGGGGGTGGCTACCCCTGATTACAGTTATTAGATCTTCAGCCATTCTTAACATTTGTTTTTTTGGCATAGAGGACTGAGCATGTGGTCTGGGCGTCAGTTTTTTAGGCATGGTTCGAGATTTAGGCCTAAGTAAAGAAGGAGGCATCCGTTTAATATGCAAGTCCGTAGGCTTGAATACACCCTGCAGAGAGGCTCCGGACCCATCCAAGGTAGAGACATCCGTGGGTTCCATATTTGAAGCAGGACTCCAAATGGGTCTCAGTAGAGGCCTGCGTATCAGAAGTAGCGGGTATCAGGGGCTGTGAAAGCGCCTCACTGAGTACCGGCGAACTGTCGACTGGCTTAGGAGAAGCATCGTCGGCAGTTTTGGACCTTGGCGGCCTGTCTCTGTCTTTATCTTTGCGTTTTTTCGGAATCCCGGTAGTCGGATGGCTAACCAATGACATTTCTGGATAATTAAACTGAGAACCGAAATATTTAGAGACGAAAATATACCGACAACGGATAGTTGTTGTGTCTTTCAGCTTTTCCCGGTTAGGGGTCACCACATAGGTTCATAGGTTCATACTAGGCTATCTGCCCGAGGGCATTTACAAGCCTAGCCCATAGTTTTGTGGCTTACGCCACCCCTTTAGTATGGGGAACTATACCCATTATTTTGCTGTGCCTCTGTTGAGCAGTGACACTGAGGTAATCCCTGGGGTATATCTGCGATCTCCCATCCATTGGTCAAGATTTCTCTTGAACAAGGCCAGCGAGGTGCTCTGCCTCACATATACCGGGATTTTATTCCACAGCATAGGGAGTCTTTGGGTGATGAATCTATCCCTCCAGCACGTCCTATTAATAGCCGTGTCGAGGTTTAAGTCTCCTGCCCTTGTGGCTCTGACGGATCTAGATTTTTGAGGTGAAGCATATTCATCAAATCTGGGTTTGACATGGCCTTGTATGTTAGGCAAAGGTCACCTCTGAGCAAGCGGTGCGACTGAATAGAGCTGGAGTTCTTTCAGTCGGGCAGCATAGGACAGATGTTTGAGACCCTTTATCCTTTTGGTGAGGAACTTTGTGGCCTCTCCAGCTGCTGCAAGTGTCGGGTCAGATACATTCGAATGGGGCATTGTACTCAATCATTGGTCTGATGAGTGATGAGTATAGGGAGACTATGACCTCCTTTGATCTAGATGAGAATCCCTTCATGATAAGGTGGGCAATGTAGAAGGTCTTCCTAACTACTTTAGCTACATGGGTGTCGAATGACAGACTACTATCAACCTGGGTCCCCAGGTCCCTGATAACTTCTTCTGTGCTCAGTGGATTGCCACCTATTTGGTAGCTAGGGGTAACCTTGTTTTTCCCGAAGGGTATGACTATGCATTTTTTGGCATTTAACTTTAGGCCATGGCTCTGGCACCAGTTATCCGTTTCTGTGAGACCCTTCTGAAGGATATCTGTGTCAGATGTGTTTTCTACTATGGCCCAGTTTGCAGTCATCTGCAAACTTTGTCAGCCATAACCCTCCTGTGTTTGCTTGTACTTCGGAAAAGTAGATGCCAAACAAGAGTGGGCCCAGGACTGAGCCCTGTAGTACACCACTTGTGACAGGCTTTGAGTCTGACATGGCGCCAGCAACTCTGACCCTGTGGGTTCTGTCGCTCAGCCAGTTTGCAACCCATCTTGTGATGTATGGGTTAACATTTAAGCTGATGAGTTTTTCAATGATACCCGAGTGGGGTATTGTATCGAAGGCCTTCGCCAGATCGAGGTAGGCTGTATGGACTGCCTTTCCCTCATCAATGGCTTTGGTGACTGTTTCGAAAAAGTCAACCAAGTTTAGAAGGCATGATCTGCCTTTGACAAAGCCAAACTGGGATGGATCCAAAGTCTGCAAATTCCCTATGTCTTTATTTATGAGGTCCATTATGATCCTCTCCATGGCTTTGCAGATAAGGCTTGTCAAGCTAATGGGCCGGTAATTTCCAGGGTCGGTGGAGGCACCGCCTTTGTGAAGTGGGACCACAGTTGCAGTCCGCCACTCCCTGGGTATGTATCCAGAGGTAAGACTATGATTAAACAGCTGTCCTAGCTGTGGGTTTAATTCCTCGTTGAGTTCGTGGAGCACACAGCCGGGGACACCATCAGGTCCCATGGATGCTGTGTGTTTTGCTTTGGAGAGAGCAGTTCTCACTTGGGCGTTGGAGATGTTTGGGGGCTGCAATCGCTTGGTATAGATATCCTTCCATTTGGGGAGGGGGAGAAGTTTGCACTGAACCTGTCAGCCAGTATGTTGGCAATGTCTGTAGGATCAGTAATCTTCACATCATTTTGAACTAGTTCTGAGCATATCTGGGAGTTTCCTCCCAGGTTTCTAACATAGCTAAAGAAGGCCTTATGATTGTCTTTTGAGTCTTTAGCTATTTTTCTCTCAAAATTTGCTTTGGATGATTTTATGAGAGCTCTTAGTTTTTTACTTATAGTGATCAAGGGTGTCTTACCTTTTAAGGATTTTGCTCTATCTTGTAGTAGCTTCCTCCTTTTGCTGTAGAGTTTGTTTATGGCTGGGGTCCACCAGAGTGGACGCTTGCCTTTGGTACAAAGAGTCTTTGTTTTGCTTGGGATTGCCTTATCCATGCAGTCCTGCAGGTGCTGGTAGAAGGCATTTGTAAGTGATTCAGCGGCTTGAGTACTGTTTTCCACGCTCGGGGCCTTAAAGGAGACCACACTAGTCTTTAGAAGTGTGAAGTCGGCTTTCGAGAAGTTCTTTACTGTGGTCTTTTTATTTCAGGTGGGGGTGGGATGAGGACCTCCAGCGAGATTAGTTTGTGATCTGATCTCACCAGTGAGGGGTATACTTCGGTGTTGAACATTGTGCTCCCATGTTCGTGATGATGAGATCAAGTATGTTTTCTCCTCTTGTGGGGATGGTGACTAGTTGTTCCATGGCATTTGAGTTTATGAATTCCAGGAACTTTTGGGCTAGGGTGTTTGGGCTTGAGTAGTGTTCCCAGTCTATATTAGGGTAATTGAAGTCACCTAGTATGATGGTGTTTGGTGATACATTTATCCCTCTAGTGTTTTCAGGAAGGCCATGTGAGGTTCCTGAGTTTGTGAGGGTGGCCTGTAACATGCTACAATTTGCAGAGCAGTCTTGCCTATGGTTAATTGCACCTGGATGGTCTCTGATGCATCGTGCGTTGCCACCAGTCTTGAGGTGTGGGTGTCTTTGATGAATATGGATACCCCCCCCTCCTTTCTTGGTATTGTCCGGATTTTGGGGCGGACGCATGATAAGAGGTAAAACCTGATAGTGCTGGGGTGCTCTCAGGAGCCTTGAACCAGGTTTCTGTCACTGCACAGACATCGATGTTCTCCATACTGAGAAGGGCCTCGAGTCGTGCATTTTGAGATTTAGACTTCTGGCATTGAGCAGCATTACCCTTAGTTTTTTCCTTTTTGTGTTCTAGGGTGGTAGGTTTAGAATTTGAGCCTTGCCTAAAAAGGCACTATGGGGGTGGCAAGAGCCTTTGCCAATATCCGGAATCCCAGGGTGACAGGTGCAAGCCGTCCCTTGCGGCAGCGTGGCTTGTCCAGCATGTCATCCCAGGCAGACAGACATTGGATCCCCTTTGAATGACACCAGAGTTTAAGCCAATTGTTAAAGCTGATCATCTTATCTCTGTATTGTGGCATCATTCTTGGTGAAGGTAGGATACTGCTCAAGGTCAGGGTCATACCTGCCTGGGCTACATAATCAGAGAGCTCCTCAATGTCTCTTTTCATGTAGTCCAAGGAGGTGCGTCTCAGGTCGTTTACACCAGCGTGGACAATGACTGAGTCGTATTTGTACCTGCTGTTGAGAGACCTGAGTGCTTGCGTTATGTGGCGGATTCTAGCGCCGACAGGCAGCTTACTGTGACCTTCTCCTTACTCAGTCTGGTGAGCGGGACGTCAGTGTGTCTGACTATGGAGTCACCAATGACTAGTGTGTCTGGCATTGTGTTTGGCCTTAAGGGCTGTGACTGTTTGACACTCTGACTGTGAGGTCTATGTGTTGCAGGTGTTGTGTTCTGAGATGGTGGTTGTTTGGGTGTCTGCTTTGGTGGCCTCTGCTGTTTTGGTAGATTTTTGATCAGAGCCACGAGTATGTCTTTGTGTGTTTATGTGTATGATTTGAGGTTGTGATGGTACTATGTGAGACTGGGTCTATAGTGTGTGTGGTAACCTTCTCCTCCTGACTGGTCTTGCCAGTCCTATGTTGAGAGAACTCAGCCTCCAGTTTGGCCGTATAGTTGCATCTCTCGCATGTATTTGTGTTTTGTGGGAGGAGGAGAGGGTTGTCTGTGTACATGAGGCAATTGTAACATTGCCTCAATATTCCCAGGTTCACCAGCTGAGCAGGAGAGGACACTAGCAACTGATCCCTCGACATGCTAGAAGGACTAGACAAAAAAACTTTAAAAGAGATTCCGGGGGACGTGGGTGACCGAAAAATGGGGGTTTGCCTTTTTGGGGTGCTATCTATAAGAGTGCCGTATCAAGGTAATAAGTACTGTAGGAGCAAGTGCTAGGTTTAACAGATAGAGAAAAGTCTACTTGGAGTCAAGTAGAGATGATCTTTTTAGGTATTAGAGAAAGTGCTAGTAACAGGGATGCTTAAAGGTAAGATTGAAAAGAATGCACTCTGCAGTGTGCACTAGAGAAGTTAAATATGAAAGTAGGTAACTTGAGTTTTACCTGTTTAAAAAGTTAAGGTTTAGTGGAGAGTTACTATTTTTAAAACAGCAAGATGGACTGAAAGGGGTGGTTACTTTTGTATTTTGGTACTATGAAATACTGCAGGATGGCCAATAAATTTAAATAATTGAAGGGGTGGGATTTCAAAAGTGATGGTTTTGTGATTACTCACATAAGCCAGTGAAAGTAGAGAGAAATTAGATATATGGTCAGATTAACATAAGAGGTGGGCAACTAGAAAGACAGTGGTATTTAACAAGACAACTTAAATGGGTGGGAGGGAGGGAAAAATTCTGCCTGACTCAGAACAGAGAGAGAGCTGTGGTCTCTTTTGAAGTTTTAATATGCTGTTAAAACAGAATGCAAGCAAAACACAAGGTAAAGAAAACAAACTACAGTATTCAAAATATAGAAAGGCAATACAGAAATACAAAAAATAACAGCAAACTAACCTTTCCTTCACAGCAAAGTGTAGCAGAGTCTGGATGAGCCAATCTGAACCACTAGCGGAACTCCGGTCTGCTAATGACTGGCAGTACATTTTTACGTGCCGAGTTGCTGGCCCTGATGCATAACCTTCAACAAAGGTATGCCCATCCACACAGAAGATGCTCTAGCTGAAAATCGAACAGGACAACATCTTACTGTGAGGAAAGACTGGTGTAATCGCGTCAGCTGCATGTTTTATACCCCTGACGACCTGACGTCATGGAAGAAGGGACAGCAACCGACGCAGGACCCAAGACTTTGTTAATCAGGGCGACTGAGGGCTACCTGCAAGCAGATAACCCAAATGTAATGACTGCAACAGTGAAACACGAAGATCATTAAAAAAAAAAAAAAAAAAAAAAAACTCTTCAAAAACTAAAGAAAGATTTCACAAATGATAAGCTACCAAACCAAAACAATCTTATGGTTGCTACAGACCTGTATGCCATGTATGCACCTACCTGTGCTTTATAATGTAATTTTATTAGCTTTTTGGGCCGATTTCTATCCCTTTCAACTTTCTGGCTTAAAAACGCATGTGTTTGCACATTTTTCACATCGTGCAGCACTGTGAGGCTACAGTTAAACTATTCCAGGTGCCAGAAAGTTTGCTCTTCAAATTTTCCCTTAAAACTATCTTATTTCTCAGTAGTAGCACTAAAATCTGAACCACTGTGACTAGCACTTGCTCTAGAACCTGCTGGAAAGCACTAGGAAGCCTGAAACTGATACAAGCACTCAGCTCTCCTTATCAATAAGGAGAAATTAATCATAGGCACTAAACAGTCTATAACTGCAAAGTACCTTGCAAAGGTAAGGGAAAAACAGCTCAAACTTTACAAAAAAGCACCTAAACAGGCATATCCAAGCACTCAGCTCTCCTTATCAATAAGGAGAAATTAATCATAGGCACTAAACAGTCTATAATTGCAAAGTACCTTGCAAAGGTAAGGGAAAAACAGCTCAAACTTTACAAAAAAGCACCTAAACAGGCATATCCAAGGGTCAGCTTCCGCTGCTTTCTCCTGTCCACCTGGTGAACCTGGGCATACTGGGGCAACTGCCTCGTACACAATCCTCTCTCCTCCTACCACCCAACACTACAACCTGCGAGAGACGCACTTACATAGCCAAACTGGAAGCAAAGCTCTCTCCGGTCAAGATTGTGCTATACAGTCAAGAGGAGAAGGTTAACACCTGCCTTACACCTCAAGCAACTCATAGCCCTTCAAAACCCACACCATCAACACCCGCACATAGCAACACTAAACCCACATATGCGGAGGCCCTTAACATTAACCTGCCCAAGCAACAAGGACCTCCGAAGCTGAAACGCAAACACCAGTCACAACCAAAGTGACACATAGCTCACAACACCAGTGTGCCACGCAACAGCCCCTAAGGCAAGACAATGTACCCAACACTTTAGTCATAGGTGACTCTATAGTCAGGCACACTGATGTCCCACTCACCAGGCTGAACAAGGAGAAAATTACAGTCAGCTGCTTGTCGGGTGCCAGGATCCGCCACATAATGCATGCACTGAAGTCACTCCACAAGTACAAATACGACTCGGTCATTGTCCATGCTGGAGTGAATGACTTGAGACGTACCTCCCTGGACTACATGAAAAGAGACATGGAAGAGCTCTTGGATCATGTGACCCAGGCAGGTATGACCCTAGCCCTGAGTAGCATCCTGCCTTCGCCCAGAATGATACCACAGTATAAGGACAAAATGATTGACTTCAACAACTGGCTAAGCTTCTGGTGTCATTCAAAGGGGATCCAGTATTGGTCTGCCTGGGAAGACATGATCGACAAACCACGAAGCTTTGCCAGAGATGGTCTGCACCTGTCACCCCTGGGATTCAGGTTACTGGCTAAAGCTCTTGCCACCCCTATAGTGCCTTTTTTAGGCAAGGTTCAAAGGATAAAACCACCACCGTAACAGATACAAGCATGCAAAATCTGAAGGTAATGCTACTCAATGCTAGAAGTCTTAACCTCAAAATGCACTCTCTCGAGGCACTCCTAAAAATGGAGAACATCGATATCTGTGCAGTAACTGTGACCTGGTTCAAGGCACCAGAAAGCACCCCTGCAATACCAGGCTACAATTCTTACCACACTTTTCGGCCACAAAACCAAGACCGAAACACTAAAGGTGGAGGAGTGTCCATATTCACCAAGGATATTCACACCTCCAGGCTAGTTGCCCAACACAATGCATCTGAAATTCTCCAGGTGCAACTAACACTAGGTAAGACTGCAATCCAAATTGTAGCTTGCTACAGATCCCCCACCATGCCCCAAGATTCTCACTACACCTTTCTAAACATACTGGAAAATATTAAGATACAACCAAACACCATAATACTGGGTGATTTCAACTACCCTGCCATTAATTGGGAAAACTACTCGGGTACCAACTCCTTTTCCCAACAGTTCTTGGAATTCATAAATTCCAACGCCCTGGATCAACTAATCCATTGTCTCACCAGGGGCTCCAATATCCTAGACCTGGTCATTACCAACATGGGAGACAGATGCTCCACACCAGTGGTCACCCCCCTCATTGGTCAGATCTGACCATAAGCAAATCACCCTTGACATCCACATCGCACCCCCAAGTAAGGAAACCTCCTTAAAAAACTTCTCCAAAGCCAACTTCAAGCTACTGAAGTCAGAAGTGACAAACTTCACAACACCCACGCAGATGGGATCTGGAAGTTCGACTACAGAATCCTACACTAAGACACTGTACGAGCACATCCACTCGTGCATGAAACATGCCATCCCAAATAGAACCAAGATGCTCTTCTCCAAAAAAAGGAATCCAATCTGGTGGTCCCCTGCTACAAACAAACTATACAACAGAAGGAAGAAACTGTTGCAAAAGAGAAAAATCCCAGGATGCAAAAAACTCCCTCACCAGCCTCAGTAAGAAGCTGAGATCCCCCATAAAATCCTCAAAAGCTAGTTACGAAAATAAAACTGCCAAAGATTCCAAAGACAACCACAAGGCATTCTATAGTTATGTCAAAAATCTAAATGGCAATGCTCAGATCTGCTCTGAGCTACAACAGAATGGTATTAAATATACTGATCCCAAGGATATTGCCAATATCCTGGCAGATCGATTTAGTGCCAGCTTCACCGCCGCTCTCACCCCCTAAAAGGCCCATCTCAATACCAAAAGATTGTCAAATTCCGATAATCACGGCCACACAGGTGGAAACCGCACTCTCCAAAGCTAAGAATACAGCATCCATGGGACAAGATGACATCTCAAGCTGTGTACTACATGAACTACAAAATGAACTGGCACCTCACCTAAGTGTCATGTTTAATCATAGCCTCACCTCAGGCTTCGTGCCCACTGAGTGGCGCACAGCTACAGTTATCCCACTCCACAAGGGAGGATCCGCCTTGGATCCTGGGAACTACCATCCCATCAGTCTGACAAGCCTGATCTACAAGGGCATGGAACGCATTATCATGGAACTTATAAACAAAGACATTGGCAACCTTCAAACACTGGACCCCACCCAGTTTGGGTTTGTGTTGTGAAGAGCTGATCTTGTCTCCTGAATCTGATTGATTTCTTCAAATCAGTCTCCAGAGCTGTGGACGAGGGTAAGGCGGTCCACACAGCCTATCTGGACCTCGCCAAGGCCTTCGACACCATCCCTCCACTCTGCAATCATAGATAAACTTACTAAGCTGGGCATAAATCCCTACATCACTCGATGGGTTGCCAACTGGCTTACTGACAGAACCCAGACTGTAAAAGTAGCCAACTCCAAATCCAGCTCCAGACAAGTGGAGTACCTCAGGGTTCAGTCCTGGGACCACTCTTGTTTGGCATCTACTTCCCTGAAGTACAGGCCAACACTAAGGGACTCTGGCTAACAAAGTTTGCAGATGACTGCAAACTGGGAGCCATTATTGAATCCCCAAATGATGTGGATATTCTACAAAAGGGCCTTACAGAAACAGATGCCTGGTGCCAGAGCCATGGGCTCAAGCTTAATGCCAAGAAATGTATAGTTATCCCCTTTAGAAAAAACATGTACCCATGAATTACCACATAGGTGGCAGGACACTAAACATCGAAAGTGTGATGAGAGACTTAGGGACACAGGTGGACAGTGGTCTCACTTTCAATAACCACATTGCCACAACAGTCAGGAAACCATTCTGTGTGGCACACCTCATCACTAAGGGCTTTTCATCCAGAAAAAAGGAGGTCATTGTCCCACTGTACACATCCCTCATTAGACCCATTATAGAGTATAATGCCCCATTTGGCATGTACCTCACAAGACATCTGCAACAGCTGGAAAGGCCACAGAAATACCTCACTAAAAGAATCACAGGCCTAAAGCAGATGCCATATGCTGACCGTCTAAAGAAACTCAAGCTATACTCTGTGGCATATCGTCTACTCAGAGGCGATCTCTGCTTAACATACAAGGCCATGTCAAACCCTGAGCTGTTGGACATGCTCCACTTAAAGAAATCCCAATCCCTCAGAGCCACACGCTCCAGGGATCTAAACCTTGTCATCACAATGAACAAAACATGCTGGAGGGACAGGTTCCTGACCCAGAGACTCCCCATACTCTGGAATAGATTGCCCATACATGTCAAGCAGAGCGCCTCATTGGCCCTCTTCAAAAGGAACCTTGATTGGATGAGAGATAGGAAATTCACCCCGGAGATCATGTCAGTCGCCTTGCTAGACAGGGACCCAGAGAAGTAAATATTGTGGGAAGAAATATCTACGGAATTGTTATGGCTAGGCTTGCATAGGCCCTAGGGCCGATAGCCTAGTACCAACCTATGAACCCATGAACTTTTCAAACAAGGCTAACCACAATGCAGGATACCCTGTACTCCCTTAAAAAAGAAAACTTAGATCGCAGTTCTGCCTATGGCTTTCAGTGGATATTAAAAGCAAAATTAAAGCCAGAGATTCACCTGAAAGAACTGGAAAAGGAGACCCAACAATACAGAGCTACATGAAACTTTTACGAGTTTAAGAAAACAAACACAGACTGCAACAAAACCTGCAAAAGCCTTGTGCCTTAAGATAGAAACAGGAAGCAAACTGGTCTAAACCCAATCAGTTTTTGAAAGAAATAAAACATTTAATAGGAACATTAAAAAAAAAAAAAACACTCTTCAGCTACCAAGAATGAACCCTTACACTGAATCACTCCACCTTTGCTAATGATTATGGTCACTTTTTGCAGTCCAACTTAACTGACACTGCCACAATCAGCTGGAATCAGTGGTCAGAGAAGGCTCTAAGGTCAACAAAGACCAGGCTAGAGACCTGGAAGCTGACTGGAGAGAAAGCACAATAGTTCATAGGAGGTTACTAGGCTACTGGCCCTAGGGCCTTTATAAGCCTAGCCATATTACACCCTTGTTCCCTTCACTAAGTTGTATAGTTTACATGTGCAACATGAGTCTATGATAAGCACCGACTGCCCTCATCCAAGAGGAACATAGGTGACACCTCCAGGGTAAATTTACAATCTCCCATCTAGTTGTCTAAGTTGCACTTAAATAGGGTCATTGAGGAGCTCTGTTTTACATGAATTGGGAGTTTGTTCCAGAGGAGTAGCAATCTCTAGGAGACGTATCTGTCTCTCCAGCATGTCCTTTTAATGTCACAGGCTACGTTAAGATCCCTAGAGTGAGTGAATCTTGTCCCATATAACTTGTAGATGTGCAGCATTTCTATTAGGGCAGGGTCCAGGACTGCTCTGTAGGCCAGACACAAGTCGCTTCTCAGCAGCTTGTAAGACAGACAGTACAGTGACACCCAAAATAGGTCATATGTTGAAGGCCCTGAATTGTCCTAGTGAGAAACCTCTGAGGTCTCTGCAGCTACTGCAGGTGCCTGATGAGGTGCATACAGAAGGGAGAGTTTTACTCTATTAGTGTTCTGATAAGGGATGAGTACAAGGGAGTTATAACATCCTTAACTCTCGATGCTATGTCCCTACTTATGAGATGTGCAACATAGAAGGCCTTCCATATATCTGTGGACACATGGTGATCAAAGTTAAGACTTATCAACCTGTTTTCCCAAATCTCTCACCACAGGGTTTGAGCTAAGGGGGATACTATTAATACTATAATCTGCAGAGACTTCCCCATTGCCTAAAGAGATGATGCATTTTTTTGCATTTAGTTTACGTCCGTGGCTTTGGCACCAATCATTTGTCTGTGTAAGCCCTTTTTGTAGTATGTTAACATCATTGGGGGACTCATCGGTTTGCAGTCATCGGCAAACTTGGTAAGGCACAGGCCATCTATTTTCATCTGGATTTCTGAGAAATAGATTACTAACAGTAGGATACTGCGGTAGCGTTGTCGCCTCACAGTAAGACGTTGTCCCGTTCGATTCTCAGCTAGAGCGTCTTCTGTGTGTAGGCATATGTGAATGGGGCGTGCCTTCGTTGAAGGTTGTGCGTCAGGGCTGGTAACCCGGTACGTAAAAATCCACTACCAATCATTAGCGGACCGGAGTTCTGCTGTGGCGACCCCTAAACGGGAAAAGCCGAAAGAAAGAAGATTACTAACAGTAGGGGGGCCCAGCACAGATCCTTGTGGTACAGAGTTACTAGGCATCTCATCCAAAGGAGGACATATGCAGGACTGCAGCACCCCACTCCCCTTAAAATCGAACAGTATCAGCAAGCCATCTACATGCTGTGGGAGTAGAACCCATAGCCTTCTGCATCAAAACACAAGTATGCTACCTGTGAGAAAATCTGTACGAGTTCAAGGCATTAGTCAGGGCTCTAGCACCTAAAGAAAAGGAAATAGGTGGAGCTCAAGTGGAACGGCAATGCCTCAGAACAGCATGTGTAAGGACTACAGAACAGATATGTGGCAGAGCCAGGTAAGGAAATAAAGTACACAAGGAAAGCTGGTGGTGGAATCAGAAGTACAGGAAGTCATCAAAAGAAAAAAGGAACGCAGGACAAAGTGGGAGATGCATTAGACAGACCAGGGTAGGAAGGAATACTGGTTAGCTAACAAAGAGGCTAAGAAAGGAGTTGCAATAGCAAAGAACAAGGCATTAGAGGCACTCTACAAGCGTCTAGAAAGTGACTTAGTAGATGGCACAAAGAAACTATCACGTTGCAAGGCAAAGAAAGAAAGATAAAGAAGATAAACATAAGGGATGTCAGTAA
Organism: Protopterus annectens; assembly: GCF_019279795.1. Classification (NCBI taxonomy): domain Eukaryota; kingdom Metazoa; phylum Chordata; order Ceratodontiformes; family Protopteridae; genus Protopterus; species Protopterus annectens. Next base: position 1,299,555,445 of record NC_056737.1, on the reverse strand, counting down.
TAACCTGCTCACCAGTCCACAGGGCATCAAAGGCAGATGAAGAAGTACTTCTGTCAGCTTCTGAATGAAGAAAACCCAACAGAAGCTATACTGCCCCAGACAGTCTATGATGAAAGAAGAGTAGCAGCACAGAAGTAAAAACAGCAATCAGGAAAATGAAGTCAGGGAAAGCAGCAGGCTCAGATGAGTTTGCAAAAGATATGATAAAGATTTTGGGTGAGATAGTGGAGAAATGACTCCCGACGGTACACCTAGCAGTATGGACAGAAAGGCATACACCAGATGACTGAAGAATTTGCATACTAGTGTCAATGTTCATGAACAAAGGGGATATTCACAACTGTGAACAGCAGAGGTATCAAACTCCTTTAACAATGCATGAGCGTTATGGAGAGGTTGACTGCCCAATAGATATACAAGTAGTAGTAAGACAGATGGGAGAGGGAGCAGTTCAGATTCAGTTCTGGATGCAGCACTAATGACTCAATGAAAGAATTTAGACAGATAGTTGAGAAGAAGCTAGAGATGAGGAAAAAGTCCAAATAGGCATTCCTAGTCTTTGAGACAGCATATGGCAAGGTCCCTAGAAAGCTGATTTGGGTAATCCTGTGGTGGTTCAAAGTACCAGAAACATTGGCAGAATTAGTGCAAGACATGTACAAGGACCCAATGACTCAAGTATGAACAGAGTTTGGTCTTGCATAGGGGTTCCAGTGTAAAGGGTGTGCATCAGGGTTCAGCTTGGAGCCCATTGTTGTTCTTACTGGTGATGGACTACTTTAGCCAACAGGTCAGAGGGGACAAATCAACAAAGCTGCTATACGCAGACGAAGTGGCATTGCAGGCAAACTCTGAGCAAGAACTTCAGCAAAGAATGGAGGAATGGAATGCAAAACTGAAGGCACATGGAATGAAACCAAGTACAGATAAGACAGTTATGGCAACAAATGAAGGAAATCAGAAGATGCCGAGAACGGAGATAAAAGAAAAAACAAACAGTGGAACAGGTAAACAACTTCAAACATCTGAGAGGGGTGGTGGAAGAGAAGCAAAGTCTGAATGAGGAGGTCAAAGCTAAAACTGGAGGGGCTGTAGCCAACTGGCATAACATCAAAAGTAGTGTGTGACAGAAAAATGACAAAAACTGAAAAATAAGGTGTACAAAGTAGTGGTGCAACCAGTACTACTGTATGGTACAGAAACATGGTCAGTAAAGGCCAAGACACTGAGGAAGCTAGAGGTAATGGGGATGAAGTGTTTGAGAAGGGTGGTATGACACACACTGAGGCAGATGAATAAATGAGGAAAAGAGCAGAAACCAAAGGAGCTCTAATTACAGACGTCATCAAAGAGAGCAGATTGTGGTGGTTCAGGCATGTGTACAGAAAAACAGAAGACAATCTGGTGAAAAAAAATTGGGACAGACAGGAAGAAGAAACAAGGACATCCAGTAAAGAGGTGAATGGATTGCTTGAGAAGACCTGCAGCAGTCAGGCATGAGTGTTCAAAGGCAGGAGAGTGGCACTTAACAGAGAGAGATGGCGACAGTTGACACAAAACCCCAAATCCATGTAGAAAATGGGAAACAAGAGAGGCTGATGAGAACGACAACTGACATAGCTGAAGTCTTTCTAATATAGTTTCCCACCAGAGAACAAGAACCTTCATCCCCTGATCTATACCCTCTAGGCTCTTATGCATCAACCTATGACATCTCTGAAATGTCAGTAAAACAGACTAAATCACTACTTCTCAAACTCAGCAATTCAGGATCTAAATCCAGTAATCTTCACCCCACCTTCCTAAGGCTCGCAGCTGAAAAAAATTACTAAACCCCTTACTCACATCTGTTTTCTGTGTCTCACACCAGGCAATGCCCCACCAGCATTCAAACATGCAGTTTGTAATTCTTCTATATAAAGTCACTTATCCTAATGGGTTGAAGGATTAGACCTATTTCTACCCAGTGCCCTATTACCAAAGTATTTGGAAAACTTTTATATAAGCAACTACCTCAAGCAAATTAACAGCTACAGCCTGTTATGTGACACACATCACTGCTTTTTGCAATGCTATCAGCACCTTTACTGCCCTAGTAATGGCCACTGATACAATTTACTGCAACCTGAATAAGATACATATTACTGCATGTGTGTCTGTTGACATGACAAGAACTTTTGAAATGGTTGACCTTGCCCCTTCATCTTAAACTCAAAAGACTCAACTTTGGCGTTTAACACTATTAGAAGCTTTTGCACCTAACTAAAAGACAGAATCTTCAGAGTCCATAGCAATGCCTCATCCTCTGCTGCTGGCAAACTTAATACAGGTATATATACCACAAGGGTTTGTGTTAGGTCCTCATCTCTTCTCTTCTTTTATAAATGATCTCCATAGAATTACTAAAGCTTAAATTAGCAATGTATGCAGATGATATGCTGCTCCTGCAATCCAGTACTACCAGCTCTGACCTGCAAACCAAGTTTCACAATAATTTGACTCAATTACACACCTGGTCCACTACTAAAAAATTAGAAGTTGTGTACTTACCATAACTTGGCATTTGTGTTGCACATTTTCATTCTTCCTCACTGATGGGTCACGGATCTGACTCTCGGATTCAACCTGGTCACATTTTTCAGACTTGGATCCCAGTCTCCAGCTCCTCACTCAGCCCATAATGCTCTACACCTTCCCCAGATAAAGTTTGTTGCCTTACTGCCTACTGAACATACAGACAGAAACAGAAAAATATCAGAGGCTCAAACCAGAAATGTGAAGGTTCCTATATACTCCACAATTCCTCTAGGAGCAACTAGGTTGGGGGATGGTTGGGAGGGAAGGTGAAGAAGAATGAAAATGGACAACACAGATGTCCTGTTATGGTAAGTACATAACTTCCAAATCTGATGTTGTCCTCCTCATTCTTCCTCACTGATGGGTCAGAAACCCCATCTATGTAACCCTTGGACGGCCTCAAGGAAGGATATGCATGAGCACTGTCGAAACAAAGGAAGCTATACTTCTGGAAATCAAGTCAAATTTATAATTCTTCACAAAAGTACGAGTCTTTGACCAAGTAGCCACTGCACAAATTTCATCAATCAACGTTCTGGAGGAGAAAGCAAATGATGTAGCCATAGATCTAGTAGAATGGGCCTTAGGAGGGTGAAGCAATTCCAGACAATTACTTGAACAGATCAGAGAAATACAGCCAGTAATCCATTTGGTCAGGGTAATTTTGGAGACTGCTTGACCTAGACAGGCACAAAGGACACAAATAGTTGATCAGACGTTTTGTACTGTTTTGTTCTATGAAGACAGAAAAGTTAGGCATAAATGATGGGTTGGTACAAAGGAACACCCTAGCCTTATGAAAAACAATGTAAAACAGTTTGGACGATAAGGCCTGAAGTTCAGAAATTCACGTTGCTGATGTAATAACAACTAAAAAGATACTTTTCCAAGACAGGATTTTCACATCACAAGCGTTTCCTGGTTCAAAAGGTTTTTGAGTCAAGCCTTGAAGTATAACAATAAGACCCAAGGAGGAGAAGGATCCTTTATAGGAGGTCTTAGCAAAAAAATCCCTTTCATGAATGTCTTGCATAGTCTGGAAGTGAAAAGGGAACAAGAATATTTTCCAGTGTGAAAGTTGGAAACAGCAGCCAACTGGAGTTTTACAGTGGAAAAACTTCCTTCCTGAAAAAGAGAAGTAAGAAAAAGAAGGATGGCTGAAACTGGGGCTGAAAAGGGATCAACATTCTCTTTGGAAGCCCAAACATTAACTCTTTTCGATTTACTTCTATAGACCTTCTTAGCAGACACCTTTTGGGATGCTAAGACTATATCATGTACAGGTAAAGCGAGCCAGGACTTTTGTACAATCACTGGAATTGGAGAAACTATGCGGTTAAGCCGGAGGGTGTACAGCAGAGGTGCTGGACTCTCGACGGATGAAAAAGGAGTTCCTGAGTGGCCTCCAGAATCCAAGGAGGATATTTCGGGTGAGAACAGAGAAAGGGGAATCAAACTTGACGAGGTCAAAGGGGGCAAAAGAGGATGATGGAGCTCTTCAGCCTGCTGGCTTTCTGCAGGAAAGGAATAAGCATAAAAGGAGACCGGAGAGCCAATTAAGAACTACAGCATCCCTCGATGACTTCCCCCGAAAGGGGGATCAGAGTGAAGTACTTGCTGCACTTGTTTTGGGGGGAAGAAGAGGTCACAGCAAGGTTATTCCCAAAGGCTGAAAATCAGATTTGAAACTGATTGATTGAGGGACCACTCATGAGGGGTCAGGATGGACCTGCTGAGTTTGTCAGCAAGAATGTTGGACTGATAAGCCATACATGAAAATATATTAGTTATTTCACATAAGTCTAGCTACCTGAAGTTATCTCTATTAATATTTTTGCATTGTCCGCTCCATTTTTTTCTTTTAGTAAGTCCTGCACCTAAAGGACACTAACTATTCCAGCCAAACCACACCCTCGATGGGCTGTACTACATAAAAGGCGACCGGGCTCCCTACAGCAACTGTGGGTGACCAAAACAACTGAATCTCCCAGTTTGTACCAAACTATGTATGTCCAGCTATTTAAACTGTTTTTTACTATATAAATAGTCCTTTCACTCTAAGAAACTCATTACAGAGAGTCTCTATATACCTCTTTCACTCAATAGGTCTAATACTTCCCTATTTAACCACTAGTGCTTCCCCTTATATTTTATACTCACCTAGCTGCCTCTCTTGTAAATGTTTTAGCCCAGTACCTGTACTGCTCCCTTTCTTTACCTACACTGCAAACATATCTCCCTGCCCCTCCTATTGCTGTATATTCTTCCACAGTTAACAGCCATATTTGACTTTGGTCCATCTATAGAACTACAAACTCCAAATGTACAGACATTTCTAGTAAGACTTATAGCCCAGATAAAAACACAAAACTCAAAGTGCATGTGAGGCTTTAATGTCTTTCTCACCTGCAGTTTTACTATAACTCTTGAGATTGTTTTTTGTAGCTATTTTCTGTTGCTTTTCTATTTTCAAGCCTAGGCTCTACCCCGCTCCTTTCGCCCTCCGCTTCGCTCCGGGCTCACTTCGCTCACCTGCCCCTACCTCATTCTCTCCCACCCCCAGTCTCATTAGATTTATCTCTATCCTCAACCCTGCCCTCTCTCTCGCCATCATCCAATCAACTCCTTCCACCATGAACTGAAAGACCCACCCTATCAACCACACCCACAACTCAATCATTATGGCCCCTCCTATCTACAAATATCACCACTTATTTAGCATCATTCCCTGCATGATCTATATTTTTAACCCTAATCATACTAATACAAACCACATCCATACGTGCAACCACTTTCAGCACACAAAAACTCTTCCCATAAAATTAAACAAGCTTAGTTACTCAAACATCTCTACCTCTCTACTAGTAGTTAATACCATTACCTCAGAAAGATAAAAAGTACTACCGCCTACCCCCAAATTTAAATTATGTCCACTACTACACTACAAACCCACCCCACATAAAAGTACAGTTGTATACACGTACCATAAATGTAGATGTTCGAGTGTATTCCCTGTTGCAGTCATTACATTTGGGTAATCTGCTGGCAGGTTACCCTTAGTCGGCCTGAATAACAAAGTCTTGGGTCCTGCGTCAGTTGCTGTCTCCTCTTCCATGACGTCAGGGGTAGAAAACATGCAGCCGACGCCATTTTAATCAGTTTTTCTTGCCCCAGATGTCAGGTGCCCCCCAAATGGGGAGCAAAAATATATATAAATAAACTGTAAATATATAAATGCATTTTAGAAACATAAAATTTGCCTTCAACTAAAAGCAAATACACCACAAAGGCTTTTGAGCATAGTGAAGGAAAGAAAAGGTATAGAATGGGGGATGACGGTGGGTAACCTGGACTGTAACAGTGAACACACTCTAACATCTACAATTATGGTAAGTGTACACAACTGTACTATGTTCTTCGTGTTTCACTGTTGCAGTCATTACACATTTGGGTAGAATCCCAAAGCTATGGATGGGAGGATGGAACTAAACAGCATTAGGAGCAGCTATAAGGCCCTGCAGGACTGCAGTGGCAAAGCCTGCCCTAGATTTAGAGAAGAGAAGTAAATGATAATGCTTTGTGAACATATGAACAGAGCTCCAAGTAGCAGCTTCTAGAATGTCTTTGGTTGGGACCCCTCTGAGAAAAGCTGCTGAAGTAGAGGCAGCCCTGGTGGAATGGGATCTGATCCCCTTGGGCACAGGTTTACCATGGTGCAAATAGCAGAAATGAATGCAGTGGCTTATCCATTTAGAAATAGTCTGCTTTGACATAGCCTTCCCTGCTGATCCTGCAGCAAATGCTACCAGTAGTTGCTCAGACTTTCGTAGAGATTTTGTCCTGTTTAAGTAGAATCTTAGTTGTTTGTGCACATCCAATTAATGCAGAATTCGCTCCCCCTTGTTCTGCAGATTTGGGAAAAAAGTTGGCAGGTGAATGGTCAGGTTAAGAGCCACACTGGATACCACCTTAGGCATGAAGGAAGGGTTGGTCCTGAGGGCCACCCTGTCCGGGTAGAATATAATGAAAGGCTCCACTGCCATGAGAGCCTGTAGTTCTGAAACCCTTCTAGCTGAAGTAACTGCCAAAAGAAATGCTGTCTTCCAAGATAGAAATTTTATATCCGCAGTAACTGCTGGTTCAAAAGGAGGCAGGTTGAGTTTTTCCAGTACAAAATTGAGGTCCCATGCAGGAGTTGTTGCTCTCCTGGGAGGCCTTAAATTTCTGGCCCCTCTGAGATACTGTTTTAGCAGTGGATGATGAGCCGAGATGGCAGAGGCATGGATTTTTATTGAAGAAAAGAATTGGCCCTTGTCAAGCATCTCAGTTAAGTATTGTAAAATCTGAGGAATATTGGGCCCTGCTGTGTCTATTCCTTGTGCTTGGTTCCAAGCACAGAATCTCTTCCATTTATTAGCATAAGATTTTCTAGTACTAGGCCTTCTGGCTTCCAAAATGACATCCATCACAGGTTTACTGAGAGGTGTGGTTTGAATAATTAGTTGATTAGCCATGCTGCAAGATTCAGAGTTTGGAGCGGAGTGTGCAGACTTTGATAGTTCTGCTGAGACATTAGAGGAGGTGTTTGAGGCAAGTACCACAGAGGTAGGTGTGACATATTCCTTAAAGTGGGTAGCAGTGTTGGCGAGGCCAGTCCGAAGCAATCAGAATCATTTTTGGTTTTTCCTGTCTGACTTTTAGTAAGACCTTGGAGAGTAGAGGCAGAGGGGGAAAGGCATAGACTGTTAGGTTTTTCCAGCTGAAGGACAGAGCATCCAGTTTCCATGCTTTTTTGTGATGAGTTCTTGTGCAGAATTTGTCCAACTGATAGTTTTGGGGAGAGGCAAAAAGATATATGTCTGGGCTTCCCCATTTCTTTGTTAACATGCTGAAGACTTGTGGATCCAGTTTCCATTTGTGCGGGTCCATAAGATTTCTGCTTAGGTCATCTGACAGAGTATTTTGCTTACCTGGCAGGAATTGGGCTTGAAGATGTATTTGGTAAGTCAAGGCTGTGTTCCACAAGGCAATGGCTAGTCTGCAAAGGGGCTATGAGTGAGTACCCCCCTGCTTGTTTATGTACCACATAACTGTGGTGTTGTCAGTCTTTATCAGTAGTTGTCCTGGAAGAAGTAAGTCCTTGAAGGCTGTCAGAGCATTCTGAACAGCTAGCATTTCTTTCTGGTTGATATGCAGATGCATTTGGTTTGGGCTCCATTTGCCCTGAATGCATTTCCCTGCCAAGTGGGCCCCCCAAGCACAGTCTGATGTGTTTGTAGTTAGGGTCTGGGACAGTCCCTTGTTTTGGTGACATGTCTTTGCCCACCAAATAAACTCCTGTTGTAGGCAGGGAATGAGAGGAATCATTGTTTCCAGGCTGTGACAAAGTTGACTCCATAAACTTTTTAAGTACCAATGAAGTTTCCTCATATGCAGTCTCGCATATGGAATTAGTAGAATGCAGGATGCCATGAACCCCAAAGCCTGCAGAATTTGTATTGCAGATAACTGGGTTTTTGTTGCCATTTGATTGAAGTATGTTGTCAATTGTATTTGTCTGTCTGGCGTGAGGTAAGTCATCTGGGCAGTTGTATTCAAGCTTGCACCCAGGAATGTAATTATTTGAGAGGGTACCAGTTGTGATTTCATTTAGTTTATGGTGTACCCTAGGCATGCTAGAAGCCTTTTTACAAATGCCAGATGTTGAAGAAGAGTGTCCTTCTCTGCTTGAATGACACAATCGTCCAGATAAGGATAAATTTGAATGTTTGTCTGCAGAATGCAATTACTGGTGCCAGGCACATTGTAAATACCCTGGGTGGAGAAGATGAGCCAAAGGGCAGTGCAGAGAATTGGCAATGCAAAAAAACTGCTTTGAAGCAGAGAAATCTTCTGCAAGATTCCCTTATTGGGGTATGCAGGTATGCCTCTAAGTCTAGAGTTACTAACCAAGCATTCTTGCCTAGCATAGGCAGTATCTGTTGTAAAGTCAACATTTTGAATTTTGGAATGTCCAGGAACGTGTTCAGAATCGATAAGTCCAGTACTGGATGCCATGAACCGTCTTTTCTGGGTACCAGGAACAGTCTTGAATAAAATCCTTGTCCTTTTTCCTTTTCTGGTACCGGTTGAACAGCCCCCATATCCATGAGGGACAGGACTTGTTTCTGGGCCTCTGCCCACTGGTTTTGTGGCAGATCCGGCCATCCATTTGGAAGTGGCAAAGTATGGAAATTAAATCTGTACCCCTGGGATACTATGTTTAATACCCACTTGTCCTGGGTTATTAACTGCCAATTCTGAGCATGAAGTGCTAGTTTTCCCCCCAAGGGGGCTGCCAAAAGATAAGTGCTTGGACATGGTAGAGGAAAGTCATTGAGAATGCTTACTGTAGAGTTGTGCCTTATTACCTCCAGATTTGGAGGTGGAGGCACCCCACTGCTTTGACCTATAAGATCCCTATGATTGACATCAGGAGCCTTTTGTGCGCCTGGGTTTGCCCTGAGTGGCTCTGTTGAACAAAGGAAAGATACAATTTTTAGTAGGTCAGTGTCTACTGAACCTGGGTGGCTGCACTTGCAAGAAATCTTTTACAGTTTGCATAGATTTAGCTTTGTCTTTAATTTTCTTTAAAACCTCTTCTGCCTTATTACCAAACAGAGTATCATGCTGCAAAGGGGCATCCAACAATTTAGCTTTAACATGATCAGGCAGATTTTGCTCCTTGAGCCAGGCATGCCTTCTTATCACAGATCAAGTAACGGCGGCCCTACAAGAGGCCTCCAAGGAATCAAAACCACATTGCAAAGTATGCTTTCCAACCTGTTCTGCTGAATGCAATAAATCTTGTACCTCTATTTTCCACACAATCAGACATCAACATCATTTTCTGTTTGAGTAAGTCCATAACATGCTGTTAATATTTAAGCACATGAAACTGGCAGTTCAAAGCCCTGATTGCCAAGGTTGCAGACGTATAAACATTCTTACCCCATCTAACTAGTGCCCTGGAATCTAAGGGGTATGGATTTTTGGATGTATTAGCCTTTACACCCTTGGGACCCTGAGAAATAGTCTCAGGATCAGCAGCAGGATTTTTGAAAAGAAATTTGTGGGAGTCAGGAACCCTGTAATATCTGTCAGGCTTACTAGGAGCTGAAGGCAGGGAATCAGGAGCATGCTTGACTTTGAAAACACATCATCAACAATGTCTAAAACAGGAGGTATTGCCAAAGGCCTATGCTGAGCAAGAAGGAGGAAATCCCTAAGCCTCTTTTTAGATTCAGAGAAGTCCTGACTCTCCCAGTGAAAATGTTCCCTTAAAGTATGCAAAGTCTCTCCAAAAGAGTAATCCTCAGGAGAAGATGCAGATGGGATGGATTCCTCTGCATCAGAATCCTCATAAGGTGGAATAGAAAATTCCTGATCAGAAGAAAAAGAAACCGGATCTGAAGATTCATAATCAGTGCCTTGCCTAGGCCTCTGATCAAGGTAATTAAATCCTCAGCCATTTTGATCATTTGTTTTTTAGGCATAGGGGCCCTGAGCACGTGGCTCATGCATCGTTTTTTTAGACAAAGAAGTTGTTTTTGACCTTGTTTTTGTTGATGGCGTCAGTTTAATATAAAAATGTTGAGGCCTGAAAACACGCTCAGAAGCCTGTGCCTGTTTAGCGGCTCTAGACCCATCCAAGGGAGAGACATCCATGTGTTCAATACTTTGCAAATCTTGCAGCATACCGGACTCCAAATGGGTCTCGGTAGAGGCCTGTGACTCAAAAGTAGTGGGTATCGGGGGCTGCAAAAGCGCCTGAGTACCGGCAACTGGCTTAGAAGAAGCTTCATTGTCGGTTTTGGACCTCAACGGTCTGTCTCTTTTTCCTTGCGTTTTTTGTGAACTCCAGTAGTCGGATTGCTAACCAACGACATTTCAGGGTAGTTAAATCTTGAGCCAAAATATTTAGAAGCAAAAATATACCAATGCTTAATAGTTCGTTGGTTAAATTTAGCACAAAACCGGCAGCAAGGCACATTGTGATCAGGGCCTAGGCAAAGAATACAGTACAAATGAAAATCCTTATGAGGTATTTACTTCCCACAAGTAATGCAATTATTAACTTTTACTGACATCGGTAAGGAGCAAGAAAAAGTTTCCCCAATGGGGTACTTGGCTTTAGTTTGAAGACTTCAGTTCTGAAACTCGAAAACAAAAATTTCAGGAGTCAGCCGACCGGCACTTGCAAACTGCTTCTGCTTCGGGCAACGCGCGGCAAGAAAGACTGATTAAAATGGCGCCAGCTGCATGTTTTATACCCCTGACGACCTGACATCATGGTACAGGAGACAGCAACCGACGCAGGACCCAAGACTTTGTTATTCAGGCTGACTGAGGGCAACCTGCCAGCAGATTACCCAAATGTAATGACTGCAACAGTGAAACACGAAGAACATCAACAATCTCACACCAAATTTTATCTACTCCACACATTAATTCAATGTGGAGATATCCATCTAAATCCAAGCCCAAATCAACCCTCATACATCCACAGCTAACCAAACATTTCATCACACCCATACATCCACCACTAGGCTAGCTAATCACACATCTCAACATGTACTTCACCTAGTAACAATAAATACTCGTAGCATTTGCAATAAAACTACTGAATTCTGCGCCAGGTGACCTACCCACACCCAAATATTATTGCAGTAACAAAAACATGGCTAAAACTGCACATTGCTGACACTAAAAATTCTCCCTCTAGGATATAATTCATTCAGACAGACTTCATAAAAAGGGTGGCAGCGTAGCATTAATTTATCAAAACTCACTACAAATAAAAACCTAAGTAAAACCCATCCCCACTTTCAGTAACCTTACTTACATCCTTTCACATATATAGGAACAAACAAATATGTATAGCAGTAAATTATATTTCCCCAGGCCATAAACTCCACATACTTGAAGACTTTTTATCTTTGATAAATCAGAATATACATGAAACTATAATTCTAGGAGACACCAATATTAATTGGTTAAACTTGGACACCCTCTCCCCAGCAAACAGCATAAATCTTCACAGTTTTACCCAACTCATCACTACTCCCACTCACGGTCTGTCAACAGACTCTGAATCAACCCTAGTCTGGATACATGTAACCCATCCCCAAACTACTCAAACTCAGGCACCCTACCAAATACATTAATTGACCACCTTCCAGCATATAACTATAGGACTCACCCTCAAGCAATCAAAATGCACTCATATAGAAGCTCCAAGAACTTTGCCCACTTTGACCAAAATAAGTTTATAAGTATCCTAAACTCCCAAAACTGGAAACCCATTAAAAATACTCCCATTAGATGAAGCTGTTGACTATTTCAACAAACTCTTTTTAAATACTCTCAATAGCCTAGCTCCAATGCGTACTAAATAAACCAAAACTAACCATGCTCCCTGGTTAACAAAACTAATCAAACTACCTTTCTTATAAACCAATCATGGAAAATATGGCTGAGACACGGAACAAAACAAAATGAACTCCACTACAAACAACTCCGTAACAAATCAAAAAAGCTAGTGATACAAGATAAAAAGATTATTTTTCTGCTAAACTATCTACATCATACAACAATCCCCAAAAAGTTTGGAAGTCTGTTTCCTCTTTACTTAACCCAAGCACCATCCAAAACCCATCCCCTGCACCAGGAAAAAAAAAAAAAAAAAAAGAAGAAATCTCCCAAAATTTTAATACCCATTTCATCTCTACCATTCAAAAGCTACTCAAAGACTGCCCATCCAGCCCAAACACACACTTTCCACTACCAACAGAACACACGCCTTCCCCTGCAGGGTACGTTAATAGCAACCAGCCAACTCCTTCACTATCCAACCTGTACCCACCTCTCTGATCTTGAAACTCCTAAAACAACTCAAACCTTGCTCACTGTCTGCAGATAATCTTCCCCCAGAATATCGGCAACTAGCAGCCAGCCCAATAGCATATCCAGTTACCATTCTCATAAATCGCTCTCTCTCTCCCTGAATCCTACGTTCCTCTTCTATGGAAAAAATCCATCGTTACCCCACTAAACAAAGGGAAACTCCCATAATCTTTCTAACTACTGCCCTATCTCTACACTCTCCCCACTATCAAAACACTTGGAAAACTGTGTTCATTCACAACTACTTAAACACCTGTCATGTAATGCTCTTCTATCCCCTACATACAGGGCATAGCACTATTACTGCCCTATCTTTCACTGACACTGTCAACAAAGCCTTAGATGTAGGCCATCCTACCTCAGTAATCTTACTAGATCTATCTAAGGCTTTCGACACAGTGTCACATACTAAGCTAGTGAACCAACCATCAAGACTAGGTTGCTCCCAAAATCCCTCAACTGGTTTACCTCTTACCTACAGAACAGGGAACAATCAGTAAGGTGGTTAAATGTACAATCCTATTACCAACCTAACAATATAGGATTACAGCAAGGATCCATTTTAGGTGCACTACTGTTCAGTATTTTCATCAGTGACCTGCACAAAGACCCACAATCCAGAATCTCATCCAATACACTGATGATTCAACACCGATATCCACCTCCAACAATTTCTCAGACCTCCGTACAGTTACACAACAGGCCTTTACTTCTATCGAATCATGGCTGATTGATGCGCAACTTATGCTAAACCCCAAAAACTAAACTTTTACTTTTCTTTACAAAATCACTTGACATTGACTTCAAAATCTTTGCTAACGATGGCACTGAAATAGAACTAGTGAGAACAGCCAAACTATTAGGTACAACAACAGATAAACCCACATATGAACCACACATCCTAACCGCAATAAAGAAAACCCACTTCAAACTAGGCAAACTATACTGCCAAAAGCTCTACCTGGATAAATATACCAAAACAAAACTAGCCAATACCCTACTCATCCTCTCCCTTCTATATGGTAGTGCCATTTTTACTAAAGTGCACATAACCCTTAGTAATAAATTACAATCCTGTTACAATAAAATAGCCAAATTCACTTCAGAAAAACCACACCGTTCTCATCACTGCCATGCTATCACCGAGCTAAAGTTTTCCCACCATCTACAACACACCCAACTAACCTTAGCCCACAAACTAATTTCTAAACCTAATGACTGTCCTGCCCTCAACTCAATCCTACAAACATACACCCCACAAGAACACTAAGATCTTCTTGTAAAGTGATGCTTACTGTAACTAAACCCAACAAAAGAGCAGGACAATGTCTGTTCTCCGATACCATAGCCAGATTATAGAATAACCCTTCCATCTGAAATAACCCAAATTGACCACTCAAAAACTTTTAATGTAGCTCAAAAACACATTATCTAAACAATCCATCCTGCACCTGCCTCAGGAGCAAACCAAATTAAACAGTAAATTTCACCAAATACTAAGATAACAAAACTTTCCAAAACCCAGTATTCACATTAACTACTATATTCCTACTATACAGGATACTATAATCTTACCACAGAAAGTACTGTTTCATAGTCTATGCTTTTTCTATTGATGTAACATTACAACCTATTGTACGCATTTTTCGAGTTCAGTTTAATGTAAATTGTAATATGTGTTCTGCCTGTTATATCTATAACACTTTTAATTGTATTTTAAACATTGTCATTCTCTGTAATGCTTGTGGAGCTGTTCTCTGCGGGCCTCCACTGAAAATGGGTCTCTGTCCCAGTGGACTTTCCCAGTCAACAAATGTGAATGAATAAGAAGTTATGTACCTACCATAACGTTCCATGTTACTTGTCTTCTCTCGCCTTCTTTCTTGCTTGATGGGTTCGGAGCCGATCCTCGGCTCCATGCACTGCTAAGCTCGAGAGTCACTTTTACCAGCTCGAGGCAGCCCCATATCCCATGATGCAAGGCGGTAAGTGCCCAGATCTCGTTTGATGACAAAAAGGCAATAGCACCAAGCATAAACACTTCCCAAAGGAAGAAAGCAGAAGAAAAACCTGCAGGATGGAAGAAAGACCAGCTCTGTATGGTCTTTCAGCATAATTATACCTTGTAGAAAAAGGTCTGTCCAGGCCTGGGGAAGGAGGGAGGGTCAAGAAAAGCGAGAAGACAACTAACATGGAGCGTTATGGTAGGTACATAACTTCTTAATGTTAAGTTGTCAATCTACTTCATTCTGCTTGATGGGACCGTCCTAGCACCTCTATCCTGGGTGGCTCAATGGAACAGACTCTTGAGGACTGTAGAGCCAAAACTGGCTCTGTCCCTGGAGGCCAAGTCCAATTTGTAATGGGAAACTTTTAGTTATGTACTCACCATAACTTCAGATGTTTGGGATCCATCTCGCCTACATTCTGAATGATGGGTTCGGAGCCGATCCCTCGGCTCCGACTGCACGCTATGCCAAAGAGCGAAGTCTCTTATTGGCTGAGCTTACTATATCCCAGGATGCACCACTACCAGTCCCCCAGATCTAGTTTGTCCGCATACATGCACACACGCATACCCTGCTTATATAACATCGTCAGATGAAACAAGATAAAAACAGTTGAGCTCAAAACCGCTCAATCTCTGCTGATCTGCAAGGCAGGCGGAAGGAGGGTGGGTATCAGGAATGTAGGGGAGATGGATCCCAAACATCTGAAGTTATGGTGAGTACATAACTAAAAGATGGTATGTGATCCTATCTCGCCTACATTCTGAATGATGGGACAGCGACCCTAGCACCTGAATCCTGGGTGGCTCACTGGAAAACACTCCTGAGTACCGTGGAACCAAATGATGCTCGTCCTTTAGATGCCACATCCAATTTGTAGTGGGAAATGAAAGTGTGCGGGTTGGACCAAGTAGTCAGCACAAATTTCCGATATAGCGAGCTTGGAATGAAAGGCTATAGAAGTAGCCATAGCTCTGGTAGAATGAGCTTTGATAGATGATGTAAGTTGTTTATTCGAAGAATAGGCCTGAGTTATGCAATCTCTGATCCATTTTGAGATTGTAGCTTTTGTGATGGTTTGGCCCAATTTATTATCTGAGAAGGACACAAACAACTGGTCTGACTTACGAAGTTGCTGAGTCCTGTCTAAATAGAAGCGTAATTGGCTGTGAACATCCAATTTATGGAGAGTGTATTCTGCTTCATTAGAGAATTTTGGAAAGAAAACTGGTAGCTCTAGAGATTGTTGAAGACAGAAACTAGAACAGACCTTTGGGACAAAGGATGGATTAGGCTTAAGTGATACTCTATCCTTGTGGAAAATCAAGTACGGTGGTTTAATAGACAGGGCTTGAAGCTCTGAGACTCTTCTTGCAGAAGTAATAGCCACTAAGAATGCCGCTTTCCAAGACAGATATTTTAATTCGCGTAGCAGCCGGTTCAAAAGGGGAGATGTTAATGCGCCAAGCACCAAATCAAGATCCCACGGAGGTGCAGGATGAAAACTGGTGGTCTTAACAGACTCGCACCTTTAATGAACGTTTTTGCATAGTCTGCTGCTCATCAAAGGAGGATCCGTGGATTCATGGAATTTAGAGATAGCAGCTAGTTGGACTTTAATAGTTGAGACAGAAGATCCCTGATTAAACAGGGATGTTAAGAATTTCAAAACCTCTGGAACAGGAGCAGTGATAGGGTCTAAGCCCTTGAGTTGAGCCCAGATAGCAAACCTCTTCCACTTACTGAGGTACAATTTGTTAGTGGTGGGTTTGTGGGTAAGATAAAATGTGAACGACTTCCGGGTCTAGTGTGTGCCTTCTAAGGTTGGAAGTGGAGGAGCCAAGCTGTCAATTTTAGAGATTGAAGGGACTGATGCCAATGTCCCGACTGATGGATTAGCAAATCCGGGATCAGGTCTAAGGTCCACGGATCGTCCACTGCATGCTTTTTCAGGTAAGGAAACCATATCTGACGAGGCCAGTATGGGGCAATCAGAATCATCGAAGACCCCAGTTGAGAAGCTTTTGAATAACTTTGGGAAGGAGTGGAATTGGAGGAAAGGCATAAAAGTAGCCCTGTTGGCCAAGGTTGTGCTGACTCCTGGTGGATTTTGGGGAACGGGGGTTTGGATTGGGTTTGGGAGGCAAAATTTCCCCAAAGGGCCCCCCTTTAAAACCTGGGGGGGGGAGAATTTTTGGGGGTTTCCCTTTAAATTTTTCCCCAAAAATTTTTCAGGAACAAAACAAAATGAACTCCACTACAAACAACTCCGTAACAAATCAAAAAAGCTAGTGATACAAGATAAAAAGATTATTTTTCTGCTAAACTATCTACATCATACAACAATCCCCAAAAAGTTTGGAAGTCTGTTTCCTCTTTACTTAACCCAAGCACCATCCAAAACCCATCCCCTGCACCAGGAAAAAAAAAAAAAAAAAAGAAGAAATCTCCCAAAATTTTAATACCCATTTCATCTCTACCATTCAAAAGCTACTCAAAGACTGCCCATCCAGCCCAAACACACATTTTCCACTACCAACAGAACACACGCCTTCCCCTGCAGGGTACGTTAATAGCAACCAGCCAACTCCTTCACTATCCAACCTGTACCCACCTCTCTGATCTTGAAACTCCTAAAACAACTCAAACCTTGCTCACTGTCTGCAGATAATCTTCCCCCAGAATATCGGCAACTAGCAGCCAGCCCAATAGCATATCTAGTTACCATTCTCATAAATCGCTCTCTCTCTCCCTGAATCCTACGTTCCTCTTCTATGGAAAAAATCCATCGTTACCCCACTAAACAAAGGGGGAAACTCCCATAATCTTTCTAACTACTGCCCTATCTCTACACTCTCCCCACTATCAAAACACTTGGAAAACTGTGTTCATTCACAACTACTTAAACACCTGTCATGTAATGCTCTTCTATCCCCTACATACAGGGCATAGCACTATTACTGCCCTATCTTTCACTGACACTGTCAACAAAGCCTTAGATGTAGGCCATCCTACCTCAGTAATCTTACTAGATCTATCTAAGGCTTTCGACACAGTGTCACATACTAAGCTAGTGAACCAACCATCAAGACTAGGTTGCTCCCCAAAATCCCTCAACTGGTTTACCTCTTACCTACAGAACAGGGAACAATCAGTAAGGTGGTTAAATGTACAATCCTATTACCAACCTAACAATATAGGATTACAGCAAGGATCCATTTTAGGTGCACTACTGTTCAGTATTTTCATCAGTGACCTGCACAAAGACCCACAATCCAGAATCTCATCCAATACACTGATGATTCAACACCGATATCCACCTCCAACAATTTCTCAGACCTCCGTACAGTTACACAACAGGCCTTTACTTCTATCGAATCATGGCTGATTGATGCGCAACTTATGCTAAACCCCCAAAAAACTAAACTTTTACTTTTCTTTACAAAATCACTTGACATTGACTTCAAAATCTTTGCTAACGATGGCACTGAAATAGAACTAGTGAGAACAGCCAAACTATTAGGTACAACAACAGATAAACCCACATATGAACCACACATCCTAACCGCAATAAAGAAAACCCACTTCAAACTAGGCAAACTATACTGCCAAAAGCTCTACCTGGATAAATATACCAAAACAAAACTAGCCAATACCCTACTCATCCTCTCCCTTCTATATGGTAGTGCCATTTTTACTAAAGTGCACATAACCCTTAGTAATAAATTACAATCCTGTTACAATAAAATAGCCAAATTCACTTCAGAAAAACCACACCGTTCTCATCACTGCCATGCTATCACCGAGCTAAAGTTTTCCCACCATCTACAACACACCCAACTAACCTTAGCCCACAAACTAATTTCTAAACCTAATGACTGTCCTGCCCTCAACTCAATCCTACAAACATACACCCCACAAGAACACTAAGATCTTCTTGTAAAGTGATGCTTACTGTAACTAAACCCAACAAAGAGCAGGACAATGTCTGTTCTCCGATACCATAGCCAGATTATAGAATAACCCTTCCATCTGAAATAACCCAAACTGACCACTCAAAAACTTTTAATGTAGCTCAAAAACACATTATCTAAACAATCCATCCTGCACCTGCCTCAGGAGCAAACCAAATTAAACAGTAAATTTCACCAAATACTAAGATAACAAAACTTTCCAAAACCCAGTATTCACATTAACTACTATATTCCTACTATACAGGATACTATAATCTTACCACAGAAAGTACTGTTTCATAGTCTATGCTTTTTCTATTGATGTAACATTACAACCTATTGTACGCATTTTTCGAGTTCAGTTTAATGTAAATTGTAATATGTGTTCTGCCTGTTATATCTATAACACTTTTAATTGTATTTTAAACATTGTCATTCTCTGTAATGCTTGTGGTGCTGTTCTCTGCGGTCGTCCACTGAAAATGGGTCTCTGTCCCAGTGGACTTTCCCAGTCAACAAATGTGAATGAATAAGAAGTTATGTACCTACCATAACGTTCCATGTTAGTTGTCTTCTCTTTCTTTCTTGCTTGATGGGTTCGAGCCGATCCTCGGCACTCGGCACTTGCTAAGCTCGAGAGTCACTTTTACCAGCTCGAGGCAGCCCCATATCCCATGATGCAAGGCGGTAAGTGCCCAGATCTCGTTTGATGACAAAGGGCAATAGCACCAAGCATAAACACTTCCCGAAGAAAGCAGAAGAAAAGCCTGCAGGATGGAAGAAGGACCAGCTCTGTATGGTCTTCAGCATAATATACCTTGTAGAAAAGGTCTGTCCAGGAGGGTCAAGAAAGAAGAGAGAAGACAACTAACATGGAACGTTATGGTAGGTACATAACTTCTAATGTTAAGTTGTCAATCTCGCCTTCATTCTTGCTTGATGGGACCGCCCTAGCACCTCTATCCTGGGTGGCTCAATGGAACAGACTCTTGAGGACTGTAGAGCCAAAACTGGCTCTGTCCCTGGAGGCCAAGTCCAATTTGTAATGGGAAACAAAGGTATGAGAATTGGCCCAAGTGGCGGCTGCTGAAATCAGATGTCTAAAAGGAAGCCTAGCTTGAGGCTGTAGAAGTAGCTAAACTTCTAGTTGAATGTGCTTTAGGTTTGAAGGCACAGCTGTTTTCCCCTAATGAGCTGAGTAAATTTCAGAGATGACAGAAGAAAGCCATCTGAATGAGTAGCTTTAGAGACAGGGAAGGCCTTTCTTGTTATCAGCAGGAAACAAAAAGAGTTGATCCAGTTCCTAAATTGTTTAGTTCTGTCAAATAATAATATCGGAGTTAGCTGATGGACATCAAGATAATGTAGTTTTGTTCCGATCTGTTTGAATAGTTTGGAAAAACACAGGGAGATCAATGGATTGAGCTCAAATTGAGTCTTTGGCGACCTTAGGCAAAAAGGTCCGGATTAGTTCTCAATGATACTCTGTCTTTGTGAAAAGACCAAATAGAGGGGAGTCGAACCGATGAGGCATGAAGTTCAAAGGACACCCTCCTGGCGAATGTAATGGCTACTAGGAATGGGTTTTCCATGAGAAAAGAATTTCAGGGGCAAGAGCAACTGTCGAAGGAGGGGAAGAATCAAGGATGTGTCGGCACTAAATTTAAGATCCCATTGAGGGGAGGACTCACAGGCTGGAGACTTTCAGGAGGGAAAATTCCTTTTAAGAGAAGGCTCTACAAAGCCTGTGGGACATAATATTGTGATCTCACGAACCCGACCTTAGAAAGAAGTTGCAGGGAATAGCCAATTGAACTCTAACTGTGAGAGAAGAGGATCCTGCATAAGAAAGAATCTCCGCTAAGAAATCCAAAACTGCCTGAACTGGAGCAGTGAAGGGATCAATATTTTATTTAGCCCAATAAGAGAAATCGTTTCCATTTTGCTTTGTATAAATCCTCCTGGTAGAGAGTTTTAAAGGAAGCTACTAGAATGTCTCTAGCAGGGGTTAGAATCAAAGGGAGGGAAGCACCTAGCTAAGGGAAGAGTGGGTAACCATGCGAGGTTGAAAGGTATAGACAGTGCAGCTGACCCGGATTGAGTGAATCAGAAAGTCGGCAGGTCCAGATGCCCGGCCGCAAAAGGTGGCGTGAGAGCGGGGAGACTTAAATTTGTAGAGGCCAATAAGAGCAATGAGAATCATTTTGGCTCTCAAAGCAGTTGCCCTGGATAACTTGAGGGATCAGAGGAAATGGAGGAAAAGCATAAAAAGAGAGAGATCCCTGGGGCCAATCCTGGGTCAAGGCGTCTCTGGAGAGGATGGCCTGGTAGAGAAGAGAGAGAAAGAAGTCTGGGCATTTGCTGTTTTGGGAAGTAGCAAAAGATGCATAGCAGGCGACCCCATTCCAGAAAAATCTCTTTACTATAGGTGCTTGAGACCACTTTCGTGAGGCAAGAATGTCTACTCAATCTATCCCGCTAAAATGTTGGTTTTCCCAGGGATTAATGCGTTGCTACAGAAACGATGAGAGAGATCGCCCATTGCAAAGTCTGGCTTCGACACAGGGGTAGGACTTGGTTCCGCCCCTGTTTGTTGTCTCTGGAAACTACAGACATGGTATGCTGTGTGGTTTCTGTTGTCCTGAGGGAAGAGTCGTTGAGGCTTGCAGCGTTAAAAGCACTGCTCATCTCAGGACAGGCCCATGTTGCAGGTGTTTTCCCGAGAGCGGTTGCTACGTCCCGCGAACCAACCTGCCCTGACCAGGCCCCGATCAGAGAGGCATCCGTGCGGTAGGCAAGTGGCTACCCGGGGGGATGGGGGTACAAAGGTAATGTCTGCCTTGGTGAATCTGGGAGATGCTCTTGATCCACCAAAGCAAAGATGAATTTTGCAAATCTGTGTCTGCCAGAATTTCTGGTGACGCATTAGAAGTTGGTAAGGTAAGACCACTGAGTGAACAACATCCACTGAAGAAGGCGCATGTAGAAGCGAGTAGCCAGGGGAAAGAAGAGTAATGGCACCCAGCCATGAGGGCTCTAATACCTTTAGAACCATTCTGGCCTGCTTACTTTTCTTGTTGGCTAGAATGATCCTGACATGACTTTGAATGTCTGAAACTCTTTGATCTGTAAGTGTAGCTGACATCCAGACAGTGTTTAAGTTTGCGCTATGAAAGTAATAGGACTGGCAGAAGGCGTATGGGATGACTTCTTCGGGTTGATCGTAGATGCCCAAATGAGAACAAAGATTTATTGTGTAATCCCTGGCTTGGAACAAGCTGATGCCTGGTGGTGGCTGAAAGGAGCCAGTCATTCGAGATCGAAACACCTGGAATCCTTTGGACGTCTCAGGTGAGCCGTGACCACTGCCACATGCATTTGGTGAACACTCTGGGGGCTGTAGTGGGAGACCAAAGGGCAGGGCTCTGAACTGGAAATGACTGGACCCCAGCCCGGCGGAGAAATCTCCTGGAAGCTGTCTGTGATTTTTTATGTGATAGCACGCATCCCTGAAGATCTATTGAAGCAACATCCAGTTGTCCTTTCCTGTAAGAGAAGGGCAGAATTGACTGAAGAGTGACCATTAGGATGTCTTGTCTTCTCTCACAGACTTGTTGAGTCTGCTGAGATCCAATATTGGTCTCCAGTCTCCCGTCTTTTTTTGGGGACCAAAAAAAGAACCTTGAAGTAGATTCCGGGCTCTGAAATGATGGTCTGTTGTAACTGGCTGAATAGCTCTCTTTTGCAGTAGTTTTAAGACTTCCCTAACTCTCTGCACATTTCCCTTAGACCAGGTGGTACATCTTGGAAGAGGGGAATTTGAGGGATAGAAAAGGACTTTCCTCGAGAAAGGGAATTATGTAACCTCTCGGATATGATCTCGACTGTACCCATCTGTCTTGGAGTGAGGGAACGCCAGGCTTCTGGAGTACAGCGATAGTCTTCCCCCGACTGCCTCCCAAGGAGGGACAGCTGGGCAACATCTAGGGATGCTAGAAAGGGCTTGTCAGAGAGAGACTCTCTGTTTCCCCTGGTTTGTGTGGTCCCTCTGCCTCTAGAGCTGCCGTCCACCACATTTGTTGTTTACCCCTCTGCCTCTAGGGGTAAACTGACCCACGTGAACTGGGCGTGACTCCCTTGGGATTTCTTGAGGAACCACATTTTGCCACCTCTTCTGCATCGCTGGGGTAAGGTCTAGAAGGGGTGGAAAACGGACTCCTACGGCAGAAAGAGTTTTGTCGTCCTGCTCACACTCTGGTCAATGTTTCCTTCACTTGAGGGCCAAACAAAGCTGACCCATCAAAGGGAGAGCTTGTGAAGGGCGCCTTAAAGGGATCTGCAAAGTGCAGTCAGCTTATCCAGGCTTCGACGTCTAAGAGCCACACCTGTACCTTTCCCATTACTTTCGGGCCTCCATCAGCAGCATATACAGTAGCATGGAGGAGTTTGCAATGGAGTTAAGGGTTCCTAGCTGCTAAGCAATTTTTTTCTGAGCTACAGCTGTAGGATCCTGCACAACTTCACCTAGCCTCCTTAAGGATATCCCTTTGGAGTCTGGTGAAGTGGACATAGGTAGGAAACAGTTCAGCGAACGTGATAGCAAAGGTAAGCTGAAGAAAAACATCCGCTTTACCATACCTATCCAATGGTCCTAGAGTCCTTATTAGGAGGATGGACCCAGGTACTGAAGGATCTGCAAGTTCCTTCTTGGTGGCAGCCGCCCGCCCTGCTTTCCCATGTAACATCAGCGGGGACACCTTTTTAGAGGAATTGCTTGTCCGGACGTGGGCAGTAATAAATTTAGAAGGCCTCCTAGGGACTGGCTCTACAGAGTCAGGATCAGCCCACGCCTTCGGGCAATAACCTGCATAAAAAGGAGGTGAAAGCGAGGAGACACCCAGGAGGTGGAGGGCCGAGATCCAAACGCCTCCAGGTATACTGACTCATCCTCAGAGGGAGTTTCATTGGTGGGCCAGCTTCCCTCCGTCTAAGGAGTTCTAGGATGTCTGAGAAGGAGACATCCTCAGAGGGGGATCTTGGGGATCCTTCGGACTCATCTAAGTCAGTATCTGAAGTGATAGACTTCGGGGGAGTCTCACGTGTTTCCCTCTGCTACAAGTCCTCCTCTTCCGCTGAGGATCTCCGACAAATCAGGAGAATCCTCGGAAGAGGGGATATTCCAGTGCGGAGAGGAAACCTGAGGCCCGGAGGATCTCTGGGTCCTGTAGCAAGAGAAGTGGCAGAGATGTCAGCAGGCACTATGAGAGGGAGGAGCTAAGGAACAGACTGCTGAAAGCTGAGACCAAAGTGGCCAAGCACACTCCTTCCATCACCTCGAGAGGCTCCTCTCCCAGGGGAGGTCCGAGAGGGCAACCCGGGCTCTGAAGAACTAGGAACTCCAGGGCCCACCGAGTGAGAAGGCTCCGAGGCAGATGTCGAGCCGAAGGGCTCACCAAGGCTTCAGGAGGCTCCAAGGGGAAGAGCGAGGCTGGGACAGGGGTCCGATGCCCACTCCACCCCCTCGAGGAGGAGACCAGGGGAAGCCCGGCCACCGATCCCTCTAAGGAAGGTCTGAAGAGGAGATAAAGAGTAGAGGCTACGGAAGGGGAAACAGAAGGGGGTATCTGTCCCTCCTTGTGCCAGAAGTAGTAACCATTCTCGAGACTCCAACTCCAAACTCTACTGGGAGGTTAAAATCATGAAGGAACTGCAATGGGGTGTGGACCAATAGTCGCGTCTAACAGAGCCCGGACTATGTAGCATTTGGGCCGGTGCCTTGACTTAAGTAATCTACTGAAGCCACTCTCTCTAAATCATGTATTGTGAAAGCCTGGATGACCTTTGAAGATCTGCTCGATGGCTCCGCTCCGAGAGGAAGCCGGAGCCGACAAAGTATCGGCTCCAAGGAAGGGGACCTAGAACTTTCTTCCTCGAAGGAACCATCGGAGCCGATGAAATTTCCACAGAAACTGTCGGAGCCGCATTAACTTATCGGTGTGCGACAGGTAGCTTCGATGCATCGGCTCCAGTAGCGGAGCCGATACAGCCTAAAAACAAAAGTAACGGTTAGTCGAGGCCGGTGGGAGCCGGTTAATCGATGCCTGAAGCCACATGGTTGGGTCGGAACTGATATGAGCCCGACACGGGAGTGTCGAATCCAGAACCAATCGACACCGATAGCCATCGGTGCGAAGGTTCTCATGTAGTACAGTCGGCTCCAGCCGGGTCGATCTCGACTCTGAAAGAGTCGGAGCCGAGGCCACAGGCTTGGACACAGAAGCCTGAGCCTTGGAAGAGACTTTGAAGTCTTAGATGGAGCCCGACTTAGCCGGGGGGCCTCCGAAGCTTAGAGAACCCCCTCAAGAATAATTTTATTTCTTGCTTTCGCTGCAGGACTCTCTGGCTGAAAGAGTGACAAATAGCCTACGAAGTCCTGCAGGTGAAGAGGCTCCAGGCGGTAAAGGCAAGAAGCATGACCCGTCTGTCAGGAGACATCTTCTGACAGCACGAAGTCCCACACTTCTTAAAAGCCTGAGACCCTTTCCGGAGACATACAGGTGAATCACACACACACAACACTGGTCCAAGAAATTAAATTTCATATGAAACTATCAATAACGAGACACATACACCCCTAACAAGGGGGATGGGATGGATGGGAGAAAAGTCTGACTAGAAATTTTTAAGGTCAGGGAAAATCTTGTCAGAAAAGGACTAAAACTATATTAAAACTAATTATCTATAAGTTTTTCTGAAGAAAGGGGCAAAAGTAGTAATATAACAATCACTTTGATACTCAGGAGCTGGTAAAAGGAGGACTCTCATCAGGCGACAAAGCGAAGATCTGGGTACTTACCGCCTTCGCATCATGGGATATGGGGCTGCCCTGGGAGGCTGGTAAAGTGACTCTCGAGCTTAGCAGGAGTGTCGAGTCGGGCATGGGATCGGCTTGAACCCATCAAAGCAAGAATGAAGGCGAAGATTGACAACTTAACATTAAATAAATACATTTCTTGGTATATGCACCGCAACCTGGAAAGTGGTACTGAAGATATCCTCCTATTCCCAGACCCTCATGCCTCTCTGCATAAGGGGCAGGAGCGGGTTCCTCTGTTTGTTAATGATACTAGACTACTGATTATGTTGTTGGTGTGATATGCAATAATCCCAAACAGAAGGCTGTCCTGAAAGGCTTTGCAACATCAGAACTCTTCTCGGGTGGGGTGGGGGGGTGGGGGGCAGGTCATCCTGAAAAGAATTCACCACTGAAGATGATAACTTGTAAATCAGAGTTGATAACAAATGCAACTGCGCTTCGGTAACAACAGACCATTGAACAGCTTAAGGTCCATTGGAAGATTGCAAGATAAAAACGCTAAAGGGAATCCAGGGATGATGGGCGACAGAGATAAGAGTTCCTAGTATCAATCTTGCCATGGAATGGTAGACTGTCTACTTGGTTTCTCAAAGATCTTGTATGATGTGGAGGCAAAGAAGCGATTTGGTGTGATCGTGATCCAGAAGGGTACCTAATGAATTTCAATGAGGTTGGTTTATCGGTTTATGGTACCTAGGAGTTGAAGACGAAACAATACCCTTTGCCTAGTGAAGTTGATGCTGTTGGGTAGTTAGAAGCTAGTCATCCATAGAACCACCTGGAATCCTTTCAGTCTGAGGTGAGATGCTACTATTGCCATGCATTAGGTAAACACCCTGGGGGGTGTGGTGAGTCCAAAGGGCAGAGTTCTGAAATGGTAATGACTGGCTCCCAGCCTGTAGCGCAAATTACTTCTGGAGCGTCTATTCTGATGTGACAGTACACGTCCTGAGAGTCAATAGAGCATATCCAATCTTACTTGCTTAACAGTGGTAGAATGGACTGAACTGTAAGCATCTGGAACTTTGACTTCTTTACATACTGATTTAGATTTCTCAGATCTAGAATGGATCTCAAAGTCCCCCATTTTCTTTCGCAATAAAAAGAAGTGGCAGTAAGTTCCAAATCCTCTTTGTTCAGTTGGGACCTCTTGGATGACTCTTTTTGGCAGCAATTTTTGAATTTCCAGTATTACATGCTCCCTCTGATAGGGCGGTAGGTCAGAAGTTTCTTCTGCTCCACTAGAGATGGAAGGAAAAAAGGAATGTAATGACCTCTGGATATTATACTTCGCACCCAGGCATTTGTCAGATTAGTCTAGGTGTTCAGATGCAGGGAAAAATGAACCCCAACTGCCTCCAGAGATGGACAGTCGGGCAGCACTTCAGTAGCACTGACAGGGCCTGTCATAGAGAGGTTCTCTGAAGCCCTTATAAAAAAAAAAAAACCCCTTTTTGGGGGCTTTTTAAAAAAAACCCCCTTTTTCCCTGGAAAAAAAATTTGCTTTTTTGGCCCCCAGGAAAAAAAATTACACAAAGGGAAAAAAGGGCAAGGGTTTTTCCCCCTTGGGGGGGGTTTGAAAACCCAAAAAATTTTTTCCCCCCCAATTTCAAAAACCATTTTTTAAAATAGTGCCCAAAAAGGGGGGGGGGGGGGGGGGGCGGGGGGGGGGGGGGGAGGGGGGGGGGGGGGGGGGGGGGGGGGGGGGGGGAGGGGGTGGGTTTGTTGGGGGGGGGGGAGGGGGGGGGGGGGGGGGGGGGGGGGGGGGGGGGGGGGGGGGGAGGGGGGGGGGGGGGGGGGGAGGGGGGGGGGGGGGGGGGGGGGGGGGGGGGGGGGGGGTTTAAAAGCCCCCAGATGGACACCTTGCGGGGCAGGGGGGGGGTACAAATTCTTTGGTAAATTAATGTGTCCCCCAAAGAAATTTTTTTTGGAAAATTTTGGGTGGGGGGAAAGGGGTTTAAACCACTATGAACAAACCCTGAAGGGTGACCCCGGGAAGGGAAAATGGCCATGAGGCCTAATACCTTTAGAACCATTCTGGCCTGTACTTTCTTGTTGGCTAGAATGATCCTGACATGACTTTGAATGTCTGAAACTCTTTGATCTGTAAGGGTAGCTGACATCCGAACAGTGTTTAAGTTTGCGCCTATGAAAGTAATAGACTGGCAGGGCGATAAGGATGACTTTTCGAAGTTGATCGAGATGCCCAAATGAGAACAAAGATTTATTGTGTAATCCCTGGCTTGAACAAGCTGATGCCTGGTGGTGGCTGAAAGGAGCCAGTCGTCGAGATACGGAAACACCTGGAATCCTTGGCATTTCAGGTGAGCCGTGACCACTGCCAAGCACTTGGTGAACACTCTGGGGGCTGTGGTGAGACCAAAGGGCAGGGCTCTGAACTGGAAATGACTGGACCCCAGCCGGCGGAGAAATCTCCTGGGCGTCTGTGAATTTTTATGTGATAGTACGCATCCTGAAGATCTATTGAGCACATCCAGTTGTCCTTCTGTAAGAAGGGCAGAATTGACTGAAGAGTGACCATTCGGAATCTTGTCTTCCTCACAGACTTGTTGAGTCTGCTGAGATCCAATATTGGTCTCCAGTCTCCCGTCGTTTTGGGGACCAAAAAGAACCTTGAGTAGATTCCGGGCTCTGAATGGTCTGTTGTAACTGGCTGAATGGCTCTTTTTTGCAGTAGTTTTAAGACTTCTAACTCTGCAATTTCCCTTAGACCGGGTGGTACATCTGGAAGGGAATTTGAGGGATAGAAAGGACTTTCCTCGAAAGGAATTATGTAACCCTCGGATATGATCGACTGTACCCATCTGTCTTGAGTGAGGGAACGCCAGGCTTCTGGGTACAGCGATAGTCTTCCCCCGACTGCCTCCAAGGAGGGACAGCTGGGCAACATCTAAGGGATGCTGAAAGGGCTTGTCAGAGAGAGACTCTCTGTTTCCCTGGTTTTGTGGACCCCCTCTGCCTCTAGAGCGGCGTCTGTTGTTGTTACCCCCCTCTGCCTCTAGGGGTAAACTGACCACGTGAATCCGGCGTGACTCCTTGGGATTTGCGGAACCACATTTTGCCACCCTTCTGTCCTTTGGGGTAAGGTCTAGAAGGGGTGGAAAAACGGACTCCTACGGCCGAAAGAGTTTTGTCGTCCTGCTCACACCTGGTCAATGTTTCCTTCACTTGAGGGCCAAACAAAGCTGACCCATCAAAGGGAGAGTTTGTGAAGGACGCCTTAAAGGGATCTGCAAAATTACATAGCCGCATCCAGGCTTGACGTCTAAGAGCCACACCTGTACCTGCGGCCCTACTCGCTCCATCAGCAGCATATATTAGCCGCATGGAGGAGTTTGCAATGGAGTTAAGGGTTCCTAGCTGCGAAGCAATTTTTTTCTGAGCCCCTGCAGCTGTAGGATCCTGCACAACTTCACCTAGCTCCTTAAGGATATCCCTTTGGAGTCTGGTGAAGTGACATAGTTCAGCGAGCATAGCAAAGGTAAGCTGAAGAAAACATCCGCTTACCATACCTATCCATGGTCCTAGAGTCCTTATTAGGAGGATGGACAGGTACGGAAGGATCTGCAAGTTCCTTCTTGGTGGCAGCCACCACCATGGCATCAGCGGGGACACCTTTTGTGAGGAATTGCTTGTCCCGACGGGCAGTAATAAATTTAGAAGGCCTCCTAGGGACTGGCTCTACAGAGTCAGGATCAGCCCACGCCTTCGGGCAATAACCTGCATAAGGGGTCGAAAGGCGGAGACACCCAGGAGGTGGAGGGCCGAGATCCAAACGCCTCCAGGTATACTGACTCATCCTCAGAGGGATTATTGGTGGGCCAGTTTCCCCTCTGTCTAAGGAGTTCTAGGATGTCTGAGAAGGAGACATCCTCAGAGGATCTTGGGGATCCCTCTGACTCATCTAAGTCAGTATCTGAAGTGATAGACTCGGGGGAGTCTACGTGTTTCCTCTTACAAGTCCTCTTCCGCGGAGGATCTCCCGACAAATCAGGAGAATCCTCGGAAGAGGGGGATATTCCCAGTGGGGAAACCTGAGGCGGAGGATCTCTGGGTCCTGTAGCAAGAGAAGTGGCAGAGATGTCAACAGGCACTATAGAGGGAGGAGCTAAGGGAACAGACTGCTGGCTGAGACCAGTGGCCAGCACACTCTTCATCACCTCGAAGGCTCCCCTCCCAGGGAGGTCCGAGAGAACCCGCTGAAGAACTAGGAACTCCAGGGCCCACCGAAGGAAGGCTCCGAGGCAGATGTCGGAGCCGAGCTCACCAAGGCCGAGGCTCCAAGGGAAGAGCAGGCTCGGACAAGGGTCCGATGCCACTCACCCCCTCGGAGGAGACCAGGAAGCCCGGCCACCGAATCCCTCTAAGGAAGGTCTCGAAGAGGAGATAAGAGTAGAGGCTGAAGGAACAGAAGGGGGTATCTGTCCCTCAGCCGTAGCAGTAACCATTCCCGAAGACTCCAACTCCAAACTCTGGGGTAAAGTCGAAGGAGGAACTGCAATGGGGTGTGGACCAATAGTCGTCTGCTGAGACGGACTATGTAGCATTTGGGCCAGTGCCTGTGACTTAAGTAATCTACTGACCACTCTCTCTAAATCATGGTCAGAAAGCCTGGATGACCTTGAAGATCTGCTCCGATGGCTCCGCTCCGAGAGGAGAGGCGAAGCCGAAAGTATCGGCTCCAAGGAAGGGGACCTAGAACTCTTCCTCGAAGGAACCATCGGAGCCGATGAAACCACAGAAACTGTCGGAGCCGACAACTTATCGGTGCCGACAGGTAGCTTCGATGCATCGGCTCCAGCCGGAGCCGATACAGCCACAAAAGTAACGGTGTCGGAGCCGATCGGAGCCGACACCGATGCCTGAGCCACATGGTGGTCGGAACCGATATGAGCCGACACCGAAGTGGTCGAACCAGAATCGGCACCGATAGCCATCGGTGCCGAAGGTTTATGTAAAGTACAGTCGGCTCCAGCCGGAGCCGATCTCGACTCTGAAAGAGTCGGAGCCGAGGCCACAGGCTTGGACACAGAAGCCTGGGCCTTGGAAGACTTTGAAGTCTTAGATGGAGCCGACTTAGCCGGGGAGCCCTCCGGCTTAAGAAGGCCCCTCAAAATTAATTTATTTCTTCTTTCCTGCAGGACTCTCTGGCTGAAAGAGTGACAAATAGCACGAGTCCTGCAGGTGAAGAGGCTCCAGGCAGTAAAGGCAAGAAGTGTGACCGTCTGTCAGAGACATCTTCTGACAGCACGAGTCACACTTCTTAAAGCCTGAGACCCTTTCCTTAGACATAGTGAATCACACACACACAACACTAGTCCAAGAAATTAAATTATATAAAACTATCAATAACAGACACATACACCCTAACAAGGGGGGGATGGGATGGGAGAAAGTCTGACTAGAAATTTTTAAGGAGTCAGGGAAAATCTTGTCAGAAAAGGACTAAAACTATATTAAAACTAATTATCTAAAGTTTTTTCTGAAGAAAGGGGCAAAAGTAGTAATATAACAATCACTTACCAGGAGCTGGTAAAAGGAGGACCTCATCAGCGAAGCGGCAAACGAGATCTGGGTACTTACCGCCTTGCATCATGGGATATGGGGCTGCCTCGAGCTGGTAAAAGTGACTCTCGAGCTTAGCAAGTGCCGAGTCGGAGCCGAGGATCGGCTCCGAACCCATCAAGCAAGAATGAAGGCGAGATTGACAACTTAACATTAAATAAATACATTTCTTCGGTATATGCACTGCAACCAGAAAGTGGTCTGAAGATATCTCCCATTCCCAGACCCTCATGGCCTCTCTGCATAAGGGGCAGGAGCGGGTTCCTCCCTGTTTGTTAATATACTAGACTACTGACATGTTGTTGGTGTGATATGCAATAATCCCAAACAGAAGGCTGTCCTGAAAGGCTTGCAACATCAGAACTCTTCTCGGGGTGGGGTGGGGGGGGTGGGGGGGCAGGTCATCTGAAAGAATTCACCACTGAAGATGACACTTGTAAATCAGAGTTGATAACAAGTAACTGCTGGTACACAACAGACCATTGAACAGCTAAGGTCCATTGGAAGATTCGCATAAAAAAACCTTGCTAAGGGAACTAGGATGATGGCTGCTGACAGAGACAAGAGTTCCTAGTATCAATCTTGCCGATGGGAATGGTAGAGAGACTGCGTCCTATACTTGGTTTCTCAAAAGATCTTGTATGATGTGGAGGCAAAGAAGCCATTTGGTGTGACGTATCCAGAAGGGCACCAATGAATTTCAAATTCTAAATGGGAGGCTGGTTTAATTTGGGAAGGTTTATGGTAATGCCCAGGGAGCTGAAGATCTGAAACAAATAATCCCTGGCCTGAAGTAGTTGATGCCGGGTTGGGGCAGTTAGAAGCTAGTCATCCATAGAACCACCTGGAATCCTTTCAGTCTGAGGTGAGATGCTACTATTGCCATGCATTAGGTAAACACCCTGGGGGGTGTGGTGAGTCCAAAGGGCAGAGTTCTGAAATGGTAATGACTGGCTCCCAGCCTGTAGCGCAAATTACTTCTGGAGCGTCTATTCTGATGTGACAGTACACGTCCTGAGAGTCAATAGAGCATATCCAATCTTACTTGCTTAACAGTGGTAGAATGGACTGAACTGTAAGCATCTGGAACTTTGACTTCTTTACATACTGATTTAGATTTCTCAGATCTAGAATGGATCTCAAAGTCCCCCATTTTCTTTCGCAATAAAAAGAAGTGGCAGTAAGTTCCAAATCCTCTTTGTTCAGTTGGGACCTCTTGGATGACTCTTTTTGGCAGCAATTTTTGAATTTCCAGTATTACATGCTCCCTCTGATAGGGCGGTAGGTCAGAAGTTTCTTCTGCTCCACTAGAGATGGAAGGAAAAAAGGAATGTAATGACCTCTGGATATTATACTTCGCACCCAGGCATTTGTCAGATTAGTCTAGGTGTTCAGATGCAGGGAAAAATGAACCCCAACTGCCTCCAGTGATGGACAGTCGGGCAGCACTTCAGTAGCACTGACAGGGCCTGTCATAGAGAGGTTCTCTGAAGCCCTTATTTTGCAGACCCCCTCTGCTTCTCTGTTGGCGTCTACCATTGAAACTTCCTCATCTGCCTTCTCAAGGAAGACTCCCTGCATTGATCCTGAAAAAGGGCCCTTGAGAATTTCGAAACCAAGTCTTCTTACCACCTCACTACTTTCTAGAAAAGGTACGTTTAGGGGTAGAAAACTTGTTCCCAAAGGCAAACAGGCTCTTTCCTTCCTGTTTGCTACGGGCAAGAGTTTCTTTGACAGATGGCCCGAACAAAGATGGGCCATCAAAGGGGGCACTGAGAAAAGATGCCTTGAAAGGTTCCACAAAAGGCAAAGAGCCATATCCAGGCATGTCCTCTGATAGCAATACTGGAAGTCAGCTGCCCATGAGGTGCCGTCCACTGTATGAGAGATGCGCCTCATGGAGGAATAAGCCATGGAATCAAGAGTAGCCAACTGTTGAGATACTTTCTTCATCTGATATGGTCTCTGCAAGCGAGCTGAAAAGTTCCTTGACCAAATCTCTCTGCAATCATGTGAAATGTGCTAAGTAATTTAATGACCTCAGCGCAAAGGTTAACTGAGGTGCAAATGCGCTTACCAAACCTGTCCATCGCTCAACACTTCCCGTTCAGCAGGTGGACAGAGGAGCTTTGTTCAGCTAGCTCCTTTTTGGAGGCTGCTGCCACAACAATGGCAACAGCATGAACACTTTCAGTCCAATGCAATCTGTCTTTATGGAGAACAAGGAAATTGCCAGATCATTTGGGGATTGCTTCAATTATGTCCAGTTTTTTCCAAGCCCTGTGGGAAACTAAATCAATTAGTTCATCCCTCTGAGCCACCAAAACATAGATGGGCCCACCCCGAAAGCCCCCACGAACACAGACTCTTTAGAAGAAAGACGTTGGGCTGACCAACCCCCTTTCTGTCCAAGGATCTCTAAGATGCCTCCAAAGGAGACATCTGGTGGTGATCGTGGTGCTCCTTCTCCCTCATCAGAGTCTGTGTCTTCAGTGAGGGACTCCATAAGGGAGTCTATGTGCCTTCTCTTGCACACTTTCTTTCAAGGAACCTCTTCTGTGGAGTGCACAGGAGAGATTGGAAGAAAGGGGGGCTTCCTTGGGGGGCAGAAAGGACCTGAAGGCTTCGCGAGGTAAGGCTGTCCTTGGAAAGAAATGATGGGCTCAGCACTCAGTTTGAGTGAAGGAAGAAGGGGAGGATCGGAGAAAAGACAGGGCAGTTCTCAATGAGAAGAGAAAGACCTTTCCAGAATTTGGAAAACAGACTGACCTGGAGAAACTACCACCATCCCCCTCAGAGCCGATACAGTCAAAGAAGAAAGGAAGGGAACAATTCCTGATCTGTGGCCTCCAGACAGATTCAGACCCGAGCTGTTTAAGGCCAAAGTGCCAAAAGGAGAGGACAGATCCGAGAAAGTCTGAGACAAACCCGTCACCCTGGATCCGACGCCGACATCACAGATCCGACAAAAGCAGAGCTGGTTAGGGAAGCTGAGTCAAGGAAGGAAGCTTCCCTGGATCAGACACTGACTCTCTCGGGTATCTAGGATCCTGGGGTTCCGAGATCACTGTTCAGATCAGAGAAAGAAGCTGAATCAGTTTAGCGGGGACACTCACGGATCCGAGTGGGGCAGAACTAGAAAACCTGCCCATCTGGATTTCAGCTTTGAGGAACCTCCACATCATCCTGTCCATATCAACATCAGATAGCCTCCTAGAGAACTTTGAGGAAGCTACTGATGCAGGCCTTGAATGTTTGATGGGAGTTTGTATTAACTTAAAGAGCAAAGTTGGAGATACTGCTCTCAAAGAATACTCAGGTGTCCAGCTCCTAACTTTCAGATCAGAAATCTTGGGATCCGAGGTAGAACTGGATAACCTAGGAGAACTAACTGTGGTAATGTTACTGGTTGGATCCAAAGACCATTTTGTATTCGAACAGAAGCAAGTCTTGGATCTGACAAGATCAGATGCGAGGTCTGAGGAAGCCCTTCGAGGTCTTGTGAGGACATTTCCTGGACTCAGAAGACCCAGCATGACTCAGAGGGAGTTTGAGCCCTTGGTGAAGGGATGAAGAAGTAGACAAAAGTAATTTCAATATTACCTTATTTCTGTGACAATGGCTTGAGGATTAAAGCCCTCAAAAATCTCATAAGCTGATCGCAAATGATCTAGTCCCTAAGCAATAGACACATTTGCTATGCGCACCAGACTGGGGAATTTTGTGCCCACAATCTGAACAATGCTTAAATCCTGCTAGTTTATCCAACATAACTCTAAAAATTATGACACAGTCCACAGCTAACAGATCAAAAACACAGAATGAACACAGCACACCCAAAAAACAAAGTTTTAAGAATAAGAAAAAAAAATGTTTTTAAAAGGTAAATCTAATACAAAGTGAAAAATAGTAACAGAACATACGGAAATTAGAAGTGCCAACAGCCCTGGGAAAAAGAACCAGTTAAGGTAAGAAGAAGGTAGCAGCCTTGACGCCTGAAAATCTAATGGGAAGGGGAAGAAAGAGAAGATAAACTATCAGTAAAAAATGCAGATCAAATTATTAAAGTGAAACGTTAAACTCAGCTTAATCAGCCAAAAAAACAGTTCACAAACTCGAGACCGAAAATCCACATCTGTACCCAGCTGGTACCAAAGGAGATCTGAGGAATCTGGGGAAGGTGTAAAGCATTATGGGTAGAGGGAAAAGCGCCACACTGGGATCCACATCTGAAAAATGTGGCAGAGTCGGATCCATGACCCATTAGTGAGGAAGAATGAAAAGGACATCATCAGCTCTACTAATTAACCCCAAGAAAACTAATGTCATGTTCTTGGTCTCAGCCAAGAAATTACCTACCGTCTGTCTTACAGACCATAATGGGAACAACCTAATGTCACTGAACAGAAGCATTTAAAGCCTAACACACTCACTACCATTTCTTTACCAGATGGACAGATTTTTTTTTTAACTAACCAGGTCACTGCACAATTAAAACTGTTACAAGATCAATCACCTCATTTTACCTACTCTTTAACAGGGCCATTGCTAAAAATATTTTAATACCCAAACTTGAATATGTCCTTTTTCTCGTTATGCATTCAGCCCACAACATTCACAGAATATAAAATGCTGATTCATTCTGTTAGCAGACCCCCAGGTACACCACTACAATTTGCTACAAAAAATTGAAATGTCTTTCAATGCCTCACAAGGCCACTTTTCTTCCAAGTACTCTAATTTACAAGGTGCTAAAACACAGTCACTGCCCCCTTTAAGAGTTAAACTGCCTTTACAAGATAACCCTTACATACTCAGAAGTACACAGGCAACAGTCCCCCTCCCCCTCACTCAGTACACCCTCCATTTAAAACTACTGAAGGTGAGACAGCCTTATCTAGACTGGGTACCTGCTACCTGGAACAACCTGCCTACAGATATCAAAAAAATCTAGAAACCATTTATAGCTTCAAAGATGTACTTAAACAGTATCTCTTTATTGAATCAACATCCAACTGTTACTGTAACTTTGTTTAGTTAACTTACCATCTCATATTACGAACAGTAGAATACATTTAATAAACTTTTCTCAACCTTTTAAAGTGCCAACTTATACACAAATATTTCCCATATGTATAGGATTTTATACACTGTATGTATGAATGCACTGTTTTTATGCACATCTTAGCATGCATTTTGTATACATCTTTTTTTTCAATGCATTCTGACTGGTTCTTATAGGGTTCATAGGTAGGTACTAGGCTATCGGCCCAAGGGCCTACGTAAGCCTAGCCAGCAAAGTTCCATAGCTTACGCCACCCAAGAAAGTTATTTTCCTGTGCCACTGTCCAGCAGAGACACAGAAGTGATCCCCGGGGTGTATTTCCTATTTCCCATCCACTCATCAAGATTTTTCTATCCACTCATCAAGACTTTTCTTGAAGAGTGCTAATGAAGAACTTTGCTTGACATAGATGGGTAGCTTGTTCCAGAGTATAGGAAGTCTCTGGGACAGGAATCTATCCCTCCAGTGTGTCCTGTTTATAGTGGTGACAAGGTTTAGGTCCCTACAGCGTGTAGCTCGGAGGGATTGGGATTTCTTTAGTTGTAGCATGTCCAACAGCTCTGGGTTTGACACAGCTTTATATATTCGGCAGAGATCATCTCGGAGTAGGCGATATGCTACGGAGTAAAGATGGAGTTTCAGTGTAGGGCATTTCTTTGAGGCCAGTAATCCTCTTTGTGAGGTACTTCTGTGGCCTTTCCAGCTGCTGCAGATTTCTTGTGAGGTACATTCCAAAATGGGCACTGTACTCTATAATGGGTCTAATGAGTGATGAGTAGAGGGGAACAATGACCACTTTTTTCCTGGATGAGAACCGTTTTATGATGAGGTGTGCCATGTAGAAGGACTTCCTGACTACTGTGGCGATGTGACTATCAAAGGAGAGACTACTGTCCACCTGGGTCCCAAGGTCTCATCACACACTCTGTGTTAAGTAGATTGCTGCCTATGTGGTAGTTCATGGGTGCAGAGTTTTTACCAAAGGGGATGACACTGCACTTTTTGGCACTGAGCTTGAGGCCATGGCTCTGACACCAGGCATCTGTCTCAGTGAGGCCCTTCTGTAGGATGTCCACATCATTTGGGGACTTGACTATGGCTCCTAGTTTGCAGTCATCTGCGAACTTCGTTAGTCAAAGGCCTTCTGTGTTAGCCTGTACTTCAGAGAAGTAGATACCAAACAGGAGAGGTCCCAGGACAGAATCCTGTGGTACTCCACTTGTAACGTTAACCCATCTGGATTCAATGCTACTATGTTCTGAATATTGCTATGTAATCATTTTATATATATTACTGTTGACTTGAAAGATCAAAATGTATTTTCCGTTCTATGAGCTTGAATTGTAGCTGAAATGGGTCAACAGACCAACTGAATGAATAAACAGTAAATAAATGTCTCCCACTGTAAAAATTGTGTAAACAGCCCATATACTAAGTGAGCAAGAGGTGGTGGGTTAGGACAGAGTTATAGTAAAGAAAGGTGTATAAGAGAGTCACAGTTGTTCCCTCGAGATCTCACTGAGGGCCCACAGGCTTTCCCCCTTCTGATCACCTTACTATTTTTTCTATTAGCAACTTGTCTTTGTGGTCTCTGCCTTTTCAGGTCTCTGTCAGAAAGGCCAGCTTTCAATGTAGTTTTCACTGTAATTTGACTCAGCAAAGAAAAATAAAACTGCTTGACAAATTGAACAGTCTTTCCATTTTTCCTCTACTTTCTTTTACACCTTTTCTGCAGAGGAACAAGACAGAAGATCTATGTCAAATGACATATTATGCTCAACTTTCAAATGTACTAGCAAGGGCTAGATTTTCAACACATGGACTGGCAAAGGCTACATACTCAAAGCATGCATCTGTATGTCTCTATTGCATTGACCTTAAAGTTATTACCCTTCATAATGTAGCCATAGCATCACAGCCACATTTTAAGGAGTGCCTGTCCACCTGGGAACTGATGATGTTCTTCGTGTTTCACTGTTACAGTCATCACACTTCGGTTATCTGCCTGCATGTAGCCCTCAGCCGGCCCGAATACCAGTGTCTTGGGATTTCTGTGTCGGATGATGTCACCTCTTCCATGACGTCAGGTCGTCAGGGGTATAAAACATGCAGCCAATGCCATTACATCAGCTTTTCTTGCCGAGCAGAGCCCGAAGCAGAAGCAGATCGCAAGTGCCGATCGGCCGCTACCTGAAATTTTCATTATTCGAGTTTCAGATGTGAGCTAAGTATTCCGTTGGAGATTCTTTTTTCTTGCTCTAACCGATGTCAGAAAAAGTTAATTGTCTTGCCTGTGGAAAGCAAATACCTCAGAGAGATTTTCATTCTTACTGCATCACCTGTTTAGGCCCAGACCACGATGTTTCTTGCTGTCGGTTTTGAGCCCTGTTCAACGCCCGAATTATTTGTCGGGCTACCTTTATAGCTAAATTCTTTCGTTCTCGTTCTCCGTATTCCGAAATGGCTTCGATAAGACATCAGACTACCAATCTTCTGAAAAAACTTAAGGATAAAGACAAAGACAGACCACATAGGTCCAAATCTGCCAGCAACGCTTCCGTTAAGCAAGTCGCCAGTCCGCCAGTACTCAGTGAGGTGCTTTCGCAGACCCTGAAACCCGCTTCTACAGATTTGCAGGCCTCTACTGAGACCCATTCGGAGTCCGGTATGCCGCAAGATGCTTCTTCGACTATGGAACCTGCGGATGTCTCTACCGTGGATGGGTCCGGAGCCACTGTGCAGGCACCGGCTTCTGAGGGTGTATTCAGACCTTCCGATATTTGCATTAAACAGACTACTTCGTTTCTGAATAAAACTACCAAATTTCTCAGGCCCAGAGTTCGCACTAAGCCTAGGAAACAGATGACCAAAGCACATTCTCAAGCTCCCATGCCATAGAAACAAATGCTTAAAATGGCTGAAGACCTTATTATTTTTATTAGGGGAAGCCAGCCTTCCCCCTCTAAAAGACAAAGAATTGATTTTCCTTCTGATTTTACAGACCATGAGTCCAATGACTCTGACCCCTCAGATTAACAGGAGATACCCTTATCTACCTATGAGGATTCTGATGCAGAGGATTCCATTCCCTCTGCCCCCCCCCCCCCAGGACTTTTCTTTCGGTGAAACCCTGCATACCATCAGAGAGCATTTCCGCTGGGAGTGCCAGGACTACCCACAGTCCAAAAAGAGACTCAGGGAATTGCACAGGCCTTTAGCAATCCCCCCTGTTCTGGAAATTGTAGATGATGTATTCATGAAATCCACTCTTACCCCTGATACTTTGCCACAA
Organism: Protopterus annectens; assembly: GCF_019279795.1. Lineage (NCBI taxonomy): Eukaryota > Metazoa > Chordata > Ceratodontiformes > Protopteridae > Protopterus > Protopterus annectens. The sequence goes on along the minus strand of NC_056737.1, from coordinate 1,299,516,141 downwards.
GCTCCTGGAAAGCCTGACAGGTACTACAGAGTACATGACTCTAACAAATTTCCATTTAAAAACACCACTGCGGATCCAGAGACCATTTCCTAGGGACCTAAAGGTATTAAGGCTACTACAGCCAAAAACCCTACCCCTTCATACAGGGATTCTAGGGCTTTAGACAGATGGGGGAAGAAGGTACATACCTCTGCAACTCTTGCCGTCAGGGCTTTAAATTGCCAGTTTCACATGTTGAAGTACCAGCAGCATATTATAGAACTAATTAAACAAAAAATTATGTTGATTCCTGATTGTTCAGAACAAAGATTAACAAGAGTTAATGCATTCTGCAAACCACGTTGGAAAACATACTTTGCAGTGTGGTTTTCATGCCTTAGAAACATCTTGCAGGGCTGCTGTCACTGGGTCTGTTCTCAGAAGGCATGCTTGGCTTAAGAAACAAATCTTGCCAGACCATGTCAAAGCAAAATTACTAGATGTGCCATTAAACCAAGAATGTTTGTTTGGAACTAAAGCAGAAGTAGTTCTTAAAAAGATGGAGGAAACATCTAAATCTATGCAAACTGTTAAAAATTTCCTACAGGTACAGCCACATAGATTCAGTAGGCATTAGCCTTCAAAAAACTGGTCCTTTCCAGTCCCTCCCAGACCTTCTCAGTACAAACCCAGGGGCAGCAGACCACCAAGACTACAGTCTCAGGGTATGCATAGATCTAAGCAATGGAGTGCTCCCACCTCAAAAACACTGTATTCCACCCTCTTATGGAAAAAGTTCACAATGACTTGTCCTTCATCATTCCCAGCCATGCCCAGTACTTGCACCCCTAGAAGGAAAACTCGCCCTGCATGCATAAAACTGGGAGCACATTACCCAGGACAGATGGGTCTTAAACACTGTATTCCAGGGATACAAATTCTACTTCCACTCACTGCCATCCCCAAGTGGAATGCCAGACCTCCCCACAAACCACTGGGCAGAGGCCCAAAAGCAAGTACTTTCTCTTCTCAGTATCAGGGCTATTCAACCAGTTCCAAAAGAGCAAAGGGGTCAGGGTTTCTACTCCAGACTCTTTCTGGTGCCCAGAAAATAAAACTCTTGGCACCCTATCCTGCATCTGTCAATTCTCAACACCTTCCCAGTGGTGCCAAAATTCAAAATGCTTACTCTCCAACAGCTGCTTCCTATGCTAGCCAAGGACTCCTGGCTGGTAACCATAGACTTAAAGGAAACTTATCTGCACATCCCCATAAGGGAATCTTGCAGGAAATATCTATGTTTCAGGGCAGGCTCTATGCACTATCAGTTCACTGCACTTCCTTTGGCTTATCTACTGCGCCCAGGGTATTCACAAAATGCCTGGCTCCAGCCATTGCATACTGCAGGCAAAAAAAAAATTCAAATTTACCCATACTTGGAGGATTGCCTGATTCAGGCGGACAGTCAAGTATTGCTACTTCAGCAACTTACACTTGTAAATAGACTCCTAACTTCTCTGGTGTATGCCATCAAAGAAAAGCAATCACATCTGGTACCCAGCCAAAAAATTGTATTCCTGGGAGCAAGATTGAGCACAGCTTCCCAGATGGCATTCCTCACTCCAGAAAAACAGGTTTATTTGACAAACTACTTCAAACTACTGGCCACCCAAACCCAGCTATCTGCAAGAAAAATACTGCAAGCCCTAGGGTTCATGGCCTCATGCATTCTCCTAATTCCATATGCAAGACTGCATATGAGGAAACTTCAATGGTACTTAAGTCTCTGGTGTCAACAATTCTCAGGACCTGGAAACAGTGATTGCTATTATTCCTTGTCTAAGGACAGAGTTCCTTTGGTGGGCAGAGGCCTGCTACCACAACAAGGGACTCCCTTTCACTCAACCCCCCGCCGTCCAAACCCTGACAACAGACACATCAGACTAGGCATGGGGGGCTCACATGACAGGCAAATGGAGCCCAAGACTAATGTATCTGCATATCAATCAAAAAGAAATGTTAGCTGTACAGGATGCACTGACAGCCTTCAAATACCTTATCCTTCCAGGACAACTCTTGATAAAGATAGACACTACAGTTATGTGGTACATAAGCGGGGGGAACTCATTCCTACCCACTCTGCAGGTTAGCCATGGCTCAATGGAACACAACCTTGAGCAATCAAGTGCACCTGCAAACTCAATTCCTGCCAGGCAAACAAAATTCATTGGCAGACGACTTAAGCAGAGATGTAAGGGACCCACACGAGTGGAAACTGGAACCCAACTCATTCAAGCTTCTAATTCACAGGTGGGGGACACCAGAGGTGGACCTCTTTCCTTCCCCCCCAGGACCATCAATTGAGCAAATTCTGCACCAGAACTCCCCACAGCCAAGCATGGAAAGTGGATGCCCTATCCTTTAAATGGGAAAACCTCTCAACCTATGCCTTTCTCCCTCTGCCACTCCTCTCGAAAGTACTACTCAAGATCAAATAGGACAGGCCAAGGACAATCCTGATTGCACCAGACTGGCCACGCCAGCACTGGTACCCACTTTTACGCTGACAGCAGTGCCATCCTGGCACCTGCATCAGACCCCTTCCCTGCTGTCCCAGCAGGAGGGCCAGATTTTGCACCCTCAGCTGCAAACCCTGAACCTAGCAGCCTGGCTCATTCCATGAATCCATCACGAGCAACCCTCAGCAAACAGGTGCTGGATGTCATCCTTGAGGCCAGGAGGCCTAGTACTAGGAAATCCTATTCAGAAAAGTGGAAAAGATACTGTTCTTGGAGCCAGTCTAAGGGAAAGGACACAACCATGCCCACCTTACCTCAAATCCTAGATTATCTAGCAGAACTGCTCCACGAAGGCCTATCCTTCTCTTCTATTAAGATTCATGCCTCGGCCATCTCAGCTCATTACAATACTGAGCCACCCCTCTTTTCTCACCCTCAGGTCAAACAGTTCTTGAGAGGACCTAACAATCTAAGACCCCCGAAGAGAGCTCCCACTCCAGTCTGGGACCTTAACTTTGTACTACAGAAGCTCACGCTTCTCCCGTTTGAGCCTGCTGCTACAGCAGAGTTAAAATTCCTCTCCTGGAAAACAGCCTTACTTCTAGCCATCACTTCAGCAAGAAGAGTGTCCGAGTTGCAGGCCCTTATGGCTGTGGAACCCTTCATTATCTTCCATGCGGACAGGGTTTCCCTCAGGACTAACCCATCATTTATGCCCAAGATGGTATGCAGTGTGGCTTTAAACCAATCCATCCATTTACCAACCTTTTTCCCTAATCTTCAGAATAAAGGGGAAAGGATCCTGCACACAGGCAGCTTAGGATCTACCTTGACAGGACTAAACCTTTCAGAAAATCTGACCAGCTGCTAGTCAGCTTTTCTATAGGGGCAGAGGGCAAGGCCATTTCAAAGCAAACCATCTTGAAATGGATAGCACACTGCATCCATTTCTGCTACAAACACCATGGAAACCCTACCCCACAGGGAATCAGAACCCATTCCACTAGGGCTACCTCAACCTTTACAGAATTTCTCAGGGGAGTCCCTACCAGGGACATCCTGGAAGCTGCAGCCTGGAGTTCTGTACACACCTTCACCATGCATTACCACTTGCCTATCTTTCTAAATCCAGAGCTGGATTTGCTACAGCAGTCTTGCAATGCCTGCTAGCTAGCCCTAATACTTCTTGACTGCCTCCACTCTTCCTCAGCTTTGGGAATCGACCCAAGTGTGGTGACTGCAACAGTGAAACACGAACATAGTACAGTTGTGTACACTTACCATAAATGTAGATGTTCAAGTGTATTCACTGCTGCAGTCCTGGTTACCCTCCCTCCAGTCCCCTGACTTTTCTATACTTTCTATCTATCCTCTTTTTATGGCCATATCTTATAGCAATGGTATTTACTTTTTAGTGGAGGTGTTCCACATCATGTAATTGCTTCCTATTTGGGGGGCTTCTGACATCTGGGGCAAGAAAAACTGATGTAATGGTGTCGGCTGCATGTTTTATACTCCTGACAACCAGATGTTATGGAAGAGGCGACAGCATCCGATGCAGAAATCCCAAGACTCTGGTATTCGGGCCGACTGAGGGTTACCTGCAGGCAGATAACCCAAGTGTGATGACTGCAACAGTGAATACACTTTAACATCTACATTTATGGTAAGTGTGCACAACTGTACTTTTCTTAACACAAGCACAATGCCTTTCAGGTTCTTTTCTTGTATCCCATTAGCTCCGTCCTTGATTTAGAACAGTAAACCCACTGCTTCAGGATGTGTACCTGTAATTTTAAAGCCCTGAAGTCTAGGGTAGCAGAGGGGTAAGGTATTTTTCCTCTTTTTGTCAGGAACTGTATATACGCACAGACAGACACGCACACAGACAGACGCACACACAGTCATGGGAATTCAAGTCCTTGTTAGAGCCACAGTAGCTCCCTTGCTGGTATCCAAGGATACCAGAGATAGAACCTCAACAGTATTCCTATTTAAGAATGTGAATGGATCCTCCAGCATGTAAAATGCTAAAGCTTACTAGAATTTGGGAGATGGGAATCTGACACCTATGTAATAATTAAGAAATGCATCAACAAAGACTTTACTTAATGAAGGAAAGGTCAATGTTTAGGTACAACTAGAAGCTCCCTGTATCAAACCTGGGCCAGGACAATTCCTCTGGACTCAAACTTCAAGTTAACATTTATTCTGTGAAGGATAAGGATGGCATCTCCAAATCAGATAATATCTGGTGTGGACGCGCAAAACAAGGTGTCCTCAGTGTTAGACAAATGGAAGGTGGGAACATTTGCTCCACATACTTTAATGGCTAATTCATTCAAATCCAAATGAATGGAGTATAAATATTCAGAAGGTGGGGTAAACCCTGGACACGATCTCCTTGTTAGAAGATGACAAAATCTCGAGTCAGCTTTACTAAGTTCTGAGAGGGAGCCCAACGTGGGATTCGGGAATATGGACTGCCAGCAGATACTGAAACAAGATGTTAGGCATCTGCTTACACTGGATGACTTGGTCCTGGGCTCCTAGAGACTGGAACCGCCTTAGAGAACATGGGACATGGATATGTACACAAGACTAACAGCCACCAACTTCCTCATGAACAAAGGGCGAGTGGGGAATACCCTGTCCATCGGTTATACCCATACACAAGTCAGGAAAAACAAAAAGTACAGTTGTGTACCTACCATAAATACAGATGTTCGAGTGTATTCACTGTTGCAGTCATTACACTTGGGTTATCCTGCTGGCAGGCTACCCGCAGTCGGCCTGAATTCTAAAGTCCTGGTCCGGCGTCAGTTGCTGTCGCCTCTTCCCTGATGTCAGTGCGCCAGGGGTATAAAAGATGCAGCAGACACCATTTTCTTCAGTTTTTCTTGCCCCAGATGTCAGGTGCCCCCAAAAGGGTAGGTTAAAAATTCTGCTCATAAAAAAGCATGCACTAACATAAACATTAACTTCATCTACAAGCAAATACACCACATAGGTTGTATAGAATAGAGGAGTACAGTTAAGTCCCAACAATGAAAGGGGGATGGAGGGAGGGTAACCTGGACTGCAACAGTGAATACACTTGAACATCTACATTTATGGTAGGTACACAACTGTACTATGTTCATCGTGTTTCACTGTTGCAGTCATTACACTTGGGTTGAATCCAAAAGCTGAGGTAGGGTGGCTGGGCCTAGATAGAATTAGGAGTGGCTAAGAGGCCCTGCAGAATTGCAGTGGCGAAGCCTGCTCTGGATTTAGAGTAGAGGTAAGTGGTACTGCTTTGTAAAAGTGTGCACTGAAGTCCAAGTTGCAGCCTCCAAAATGTCCTTGGTTGGTACTCCTCTGAGGAAGGCTGCTGAAGTGGCTGCTGTTCTGGTTGAATGTGGCCTAATGCCCTTAGGCACTGATTTGCCATGTTGTGAATAACAGAAACGAATGCAGTGTCCTATCCATTTTGAAATAGTCTGCTTTGAAATAGCTTTTCCTTGCGATCCTGCAGCATATGCCACTAAGAGCTGCTCAGTCTTTCTGAAGGCTTTAGTTTTGTCCAAGTAGAAGCGTGGCTGTCTGTGTATGTCCAAAGAATGCAGAAGTCTCTCCCCCTTATTCTGTGGGTTTGGATAAAAGGTAGGCAAATGAATGGTTTGGTTAAGAGCCACAATGGACACTACCTTAGGCATAAATGTTGGGTTTGTCCTTGGAGAAACCCTGTCAGGATGGAAAATAATAAAAAGGTTCCACAGCCATTAGTGCCTGTAACTCTGAGACTCTTCTTGCCGAGGTTATTGCTAGGAGCAGAGCTGTTTTCCATGATAAGTATTTTATGTCAGCTGTAGTGGCTGGCTCAAAAGGAGGCAGTGTGAGTTTTTCCAAGACAAAATTGAGGTCCCATGCAGGTGTTGGAGCTCTCCTTGGAGGTCTTATGTTTTGGGCCCCTATTAGGTACTGCCTTAGCAGTGGATGTGAAAAAATAGGTGGATCCGTATTGTAATGAGCTGAAATGGCAGAGGCATGGATCTTAATTGATGAGAAGGATAGGCTTTTGTCCAGCATCTCAGTTAGGTATTGTAAAATGTGACAGATATTTGGTACAAGCGTGTCCATTCCTAGTGCCTGGTTCCAAGCACAGAATCTCTTCCATTTTTCTGCATAAGATTTTCTGGTGCTGGGCCTCGTGGCCTCCAAAATAACATCCATAACTGCTTTAGAGAGAGGTGAGTTCTGAATGGTTACCTTATCAGCCATGCAGCCAGATTTAGGGTTCTGAGTTGGCTGTGCAGGATCTGATTGTTTTGTTGGGATAGCAAATGAGGAATCTGAGGCAATGTCCAGGCTGGTCCTTGAGACAAGCTCTTTAGGATTGGGTTACCAGTGCTGGTGTGGCCAGTGTGGGGCAATCAGTATCATTTTTGGCTTCTCTTGTCTGACCTTTAGGAGTACTTTGGGGAGGAGAGGCAGTGGAGGAAAGGCATATACTGTCAGGGTTTTCTAGCTGAATGACAGGGCGTCCACTTTCCATGCTTGTTTGTGATAAGTCCTTGTGCAGAATCTCTGTAGTTGGCAGTTGTGCGGGGAGGCAAATAGATCTATGTCTGGGCATCCCCACTTCCTTGTTATCATGTTGAAGATTTGTGGATCTAGTCTCCACTCATGAGGATCCTTGAGATTTCTGCTTAGTTCGTCTGCCAGAGTATTTGTCTTTCCTGGCAGGAATTGTGCTTGCATGTGTACTTGATAAGTCAATGCCGTGTTCCACAAAGTCATGGCTTGTCTGCAAAGGGGGTAGGAATGTGTACCCCCCCCTGCTTGTTTATATACCACATGACTGTAGTATTGTCCATCTTTAGCAGCAGTTGTTCTGGATGAAGTAGATCCTTGAAGGCTCTCAGGGCATTCTAAACAGCTAGCATCTCTTTTTGATTGATATGAAGATGCATTTGGCTTGCTGGCCATGCTCCCTGAATACATTTGCCTGCCATGTGGGTCCCCCAGGCATGATTTGATGCATCTGTTGTTAGTGTCTGCCTGGCCGTGGGTAGAGTGAATGGCTGTCCCTTGTTGTGGTGACAGGCCTGTGCCCACCATCGAAACTCCTGTTGCAGGCAGGGAATGAGGGCAATTAATGTTTCCAGGCTGTGGCAATGTTGAGTCCAAACATTTTTTAGATACCATTGTAGTTTCCTCATATGCAGTCTTGCATACGGAATTAGTAGAATGCAGAATGTCATGAAGCCCAAAGCCTGCAGAATTTTTCTTGCAGATAACTGGGTCTTTGTTGCCAACATTTCGAAGTAAAAAGTCAGTTGCCTTTGTTTGTCTGGCGTGAGATAAGCCATCTGGGCAGTTGTTTTTAAGCTTGCACCCAGGAATATTACCTGTTGAGAGGGCACTAGTTTTGATTTCTTTTTTTTTACCGTGTACCCTAGACAAATTAGTAATCTTTGTACAAACGCCAGATGCCTCAGTAGAATGTCTTTGTTCTCTGCTTGTATAAGGCAGTCGTCCAATTAAGGGTATATTTGAATTCCCCTTTGTCTGCAGAAAGAAATTACTGGTGCCAGACATTTTGTGAAGACCCTGGGCGCAGTAGATGAGCCAAAGGGCAGTGCAGAGAATTGGTAGTGCATTGAACCAGCTATGAATCTGAGGTATCGTCTGCAAGATTGTCTGATTGGGACATGCAGGTATGCCTCTTAAGTCCAAAGATTACAAGCCAAGCCTTCTTGCCCAGCATGGGCAGAAGCTGCTGCAGAGTCAATATTTTGAATTTTGGAACGTCCAGAAAAGTGTTTAGAATAGACAGGTCCAGAATTGGTCTCCATGCTTTGTCCTTTCTGGGTACCAGGAATAGTCTCGAGTAAACTCCCTGTCCCTGCTCTTGCTGTGGTACTCGCTGAATGGCCCTCATGTCCATGAGGGATTTAACTTGCTTTTGTGCCTCTGCCCATTGATTTTGTGGCAGGTCTGGCAAACCTTTTGCCTTTGGCAGGGCGTGAAAGTGGAACCTGTAGCCCTGGGACACTATATTCAAGATGCATTTGTCCTGGGTGATTATATGCCAATTTTGTGAAAAAAGTCCTAGTTTTCCCCCTAAGGGGGCTGCCAAAAGATAAGTGCTTGGTATTGGCAGAGGAAAGACATTGGGACTGTTTTCTATATGGCTGTGATTTTTCTCCACTTTTGGAGGTATTAGAACCCCACTGTTTAGGCCTGTATGAGCCTTGGGGCTGGGCTCTGCCTCTAGGGCGTCTGTATCTGCCTCTGTGGCCTGTCTGACACTGGAAAGGACCAATTCTTTGAAGGCCCATTCCTGCTAAATCTGGGTGGTTGTACCTGTAAGAAATCCTTAACTGTCTGCATAGATTTAGCTTTATCCTCCATTTTCTTCAACACCTCTTCTGCCTTAACACCAAACAAAGTATCATGCTGTAAAGGAGCATCCAATAATTTTGCTTTAACATGATCAGGCAGATTCTGTTCCTTTAACCAAGCATGCCTTCTAATGACAGTACCCGTAACAGTGGCCCTGCAAGCGGCCTCCAGTGAATCAAAACCACATTGTAAAATATGTTTTCCCACTTGTTCAGCTGCATGCAATAAATCCTGCATTTCCTTATTTGGACATTCAGAATTTGTCAACATTTTCTGTTTTAGCAGTGACATTAAATATTGCTGATATTTAAGCATATAAAACTGACAATTTAAAGCCCTTACAGCCAAGGTAGCAGAAGTGTCAACTTTTTTCCCCCCATCTGTCCAGTGCCCTAGAATCCCTATCAGAGAGGACAGGGTTTTTTGCAGTGGAAGCTTTGACCCTTTTGGGACCCTGAGATATAGTTTCTGGGTCAGCAGCAGGGTTTTTATATAGAAATTTGTGGGAATCTGGAACCCTGTAGTATCTGTCTGGCTTAACTGGTGCAGGGGGTAGAGAGTCAGGAGACAGGCTGGACTCTGAAAATACATAATCTACTATGTCTAGAACAGTTAGAATAGCGAGAGGTCTGTGCTGAGGTAGTAAAAGAAAGTCTCTGAGCCTTTTCTTAGATTCTGAGTAATCTTGCCTCTCCCAGTGAAAGTGTTCCCTCAAGGTGTGAAGTGTTTCCCCAAAAGAATAATCCTCAGGAGGAGAGGCTGAAGGAATAGACTCTTCAGCATCAGAATCCTCATAGGGAGGAAGGGAGTATCCCTGCTCAGAGGAGGAGTCGGAGGAAATGGAAACCTGATCTGAAGATTCATATTCTGTCTTTTGCCTAGGCCTCTAATCAGGAGGGGGATGGGAACCCCTGATCAAAGTAATTAGGTCTTCGCACATTTTAAGCATCTGTTTTTTAGGCATGCAAGTCTGTGCAGGAGAATGCTGTACTTGTTTCTTTGTCTTTAGAGCTGCTTTAGTCTTTGCCTTTGAAGCTGAGGTTGGCTTAACATATAACTGTGTAGGTCTGAAAACACCCTCAGAAGCCGATGCCTGCTCAGTGGCTCCGGACCCATCTGAGGGAATAGTTTCAGAGTGTCCAATACCATGAGTATCCAGAGGCCTAGTCGGCTCCACGTGGGAGTCGAAGTGGCCTGTGGCTCTGAGGTAGCAGGCTTTAGGGGCTGCGAAAGCGCCTCACTGAGAACCAGCGAACGGCCTAGCGGAAGCTTCGTCAGTTTTGGACCTCGGATGCCTGTCCTTTTCCTTGCGCTTTTTATAAACTCCGATCGTCGTCTGTTCCGACGGCATTATATAATTAAATCTTTGGCCAAAGTAATGAAAAGCAAAATCGTACCAACGCTTAATAGTGCATTGGTTAAATCTAGCACAAAACCGACAGCTAGCAACGTCGTGGTCAGGGCCTAGGCAAGGAATGCAGTAAGAATGAAAATCCTTATGAGGTATTTGCTTCCAACAAGAAATACAATTGTTAACTTTTTCTGACATCGGTCTGGAGCAAGAAAAAAGTTTCCCCAATGGGGTACTTAGCTTTAATGAAGACTTCGGATTTGAAAATCCCAGGAGTCGGCCGACCGGCAATTGCAAACTGCTTTTGCTTCGGGTACCGCGCAGCAAGAAAGACTGAAGAAAATGGTGTCGGCTGCATCTTTTACACCCCTGGTGCACTGACGTCAGGGAAGAGGCGACAGCAACCGACGCCGGACCAGGACTTTGGAATTCAGGCCGACTGCGGGTAGCCTGCCAGCAGGATAACCCAAGTGTAATGACTGCAACAGTGAAACACTATGACCATCTGTCTATTACACGATGCAGCCTTGAGAAAGTCAGATACATTAAGGGGATCAGCTTGAGACAATGTTCAATCAACGGACTTCATCACAGCCTCTGCAATGACCATAAAAGAGGCTTAGTAAAAGAAGATTTCAAGACTGGGGTGGGGGGTGAAAGTGTGAAGGGGCTGCAAAAGTATCTCAGGGCTCTAGAGCTTGGGGAGAACCTTCAACTCTCGTGAAATGCTGTCAGTCTCCTGGTACTCCTTCTGAGCCCTTCTCTAAAACTTCTTAATTCTCAGGTACGCTGAAAGCTGACTTGGTTGACAGCACAGCAGTCTTAGGCCAGGAATGCAACTTTTTCTGACCAAGGTACTCCGAGACAAAGTTTGCTCTTTGCATGATTTTCTTCAGGTTGATCCTTGCACAGTGGAAACAGCTGGCTTAGCTGTGTTCAGGTTCCAAGCCAAACAGATTTAACATGAAAATCTTTATGAGGAATCTTGTTCCCAATAATCTATGTAATTACTAAACTTTTCAGAATCTGAATATGACGGCTAGTAAACCCTGACAGACAAAAGATAAACTTACACAGTCTATTACACCATTCAGCATGAATTCGGAAATCAGTGTATTATACTCATTGCAATATATAATGCAATGGACAATCTTCTCAATCATGGAAAAAGGCCTAACAGCAGGTGTTATTTTTATTGACATGAATAAAGTTACTGGGGACAGTGGTCCATCAACTATTCATCTAGAAACTCCAGCTTCCTGGACTCAAAGAACATGCTCTCAAATTTGTTTAAAAACTACTGGTCAGGCTGCAGTGGGAAAGTACAGTTGTGTACACTTACCATAAATGTAGATGTTCGAGTGTATTCACTGTTGCAGTCATAACATTTGGGTTATCTGCCTACAGGTAGCCCTCAGCCGACCTGAATACCAGAGTCTTCGGATTTCTGCATCGGACGCCATCTCTTCTTCCATGATGTCAGGTCGTCAGGGGTATAAAACATGCAGCCAACGCTATTACATCACTTTTTCTTGCCCCAGATGTCAGGTGTCGCCACAACAGGAAGCAATTATATGGTATGGTATACCCCCATCAAAAAGCAAATACATCAGAAAAAATAAACATACCAAATAAGAAGGAAAGATACAGCCAAGAGAAGTTAGGGGGCTGGAGGGAGGGAAACCAGGACTGCAACAATGAATACACTCGAACATCTACATTTATGGTAAGTGTAACAACTGTACTATGTTCTTCGTGTTTCACTGTTGCAGTCATTACATTTGGGTTTATTCCCAAAGCTAAGGAAGGGAGGAGGAAGTTAAAGAGCATTAGCACCAGCTATTAAGCCCTGCAAGACTGCAGTGCCAAATCCAGCTCTGGATTTAGAGAAGATAGGCATGTGGTAATGCTTGGTGAAGGTATGTACAGAGCTCCAGGTAGCAGCTACTAGGATGTCCATAGTAGGGACTTCTCTGAGAAAAGCTGCAGAGGTAGAGCAGCCCTGGTGGAATGTGATCTTATCCCCTGTGGAGTAGGTTTTCCATGGTGCTTGTAGCAGAAATGAATGCAATGGGCTATCCATTTGGAGATGGTTTGCTTTGAAATGGCCTTCCCCTCTGCCCCTGCAGCAATGTCAACTAGCAGCTGTTCAGATTTTCTGAGAGGGTTAGTCCTGACCAAATAAAATCTAACTCGTCTATGCACGTCCAGAGAGTGCAATATTCGTTCCCCTTTGTTTTGTGGATTCGGGAAAAAAGTAGGCAAATGAATAGACTGGTTTAGGGCCACACCAGACACCACCTTGGGCATAAAGGAAGGATTGGTCCTGAGGGAAACCCTGTCCGCATGGAAGATAATGAAGGGTTCCACTGCCATGAAGGACTGTAATTCAGACACTGTTCTAGCTGAAGTGTTGGCTAGAAGGAAGACTGTTTTCCAAGAAAGGAATGTCAACTCCGCTGTTGCAGGTGGCTCAAAGGGGGGAAGAGTGAGCTTTTCCAATACAAAGTTAAGGTCCCAGGCTGGAGTAGGAGCTCTCCTGGGGGGGGGGGGGGGTCTTAAATTTTTGGCCCCTCTAAGGAACTGTTTTAGCAAGGGGTGAGAGAAGAGGGGTGGGCTCAGTATTATAATGGGCTGAAATAGCAGAGGCATGAATTTTAACTGACGAGAAGGATAGGCCCTTGTGGAGCATTTCTGTTAAGTACTGTAGAATATGAGGTAAGCTGGGCATCATTGTGCCCATCCCCCTGAGCCTGGCTCCAGGAACAGTATCTTTTCCACTTTTCAGCATAGGATTTTTTAGTACTAGGCCTCCTTGCCTCCAGAATGACATCCAGCACCTGCTTACTGAGGGATGCTAGAGGAGAGCTCAGGGAAATAGCCAGGCTGTAAGGTTCAGGGTTTGAAGCTGAGGGTGCAGAATCTGGCCCGCCTGCTGGGACAGCAAAGAAGGGGTCTGAGGCAGGTGCCATGGTTGCAGCAGTGTCATACTGCGCAAGAGGGGGTGTACCAGTGCTGACGTGGCCAGTCTGGTGCAATCAGTATTGCCCTTGGCTTGTCCTGTTTAATCATTAGTACAACCCTCGAGAGGAGAGGCAGAGGGGAAAAGGCATAAACCGAGAGGTTTTCCCAGGTAAAGGACAGGGCATCCACTTTCCAAGCTTGACTGTGGGGAGTTCTTGTACAGAATTTGTTCAAATTATAGTTCTGAGGGGAAGCAAACAGGTCTCTCTCTGGAGTCCCCCATTTGTTCCTCAAGAGGATGAATATTTTGGGTTCTAGTTTCCATTAGTGTGGATCCATGAGATTTCTGCTTAAGTTTGCCAGTGAATTTAGTTTGCCTGGCAGGACCTGAGCTTGTAGGTGCACTTGGTAGCTTAAAGCAGTGTTCCACAGAGCCATGGCTAGTCTGTAGAGAGGGTACGAGTGGGTTCTCCCCTGCTTGTTTATGTACCACATAACTGTGGTATTGTCTGTCTTTACTAATAGTTGTCCTGGAAGAATACGGTCTTTGAAGGCTGTCAGAGCATTCTGTACAGGTAACATTTCTTTTTGATCGATATGCAGGTGCATCTGTCACGGGTTCCATTTTCCCTGAATGCACTGCCATGCCATGTGAGCCCCCATGCAAAGTCTGATGCTTCTCTTGTTAGGGTTTGGGCGGCAGGGGGGTAGAGTGAAAGTGAGTCCCTTGTTGTGGTAGCAGGCCTCTGGCCACCAAAGGAACTCTGTCTTTATACACGGAATGATAGAAATCATTGTTTCCAGGTCCTGAGAATGTTGACACCATAGGCTTTTTAAATACCATTGGAGTTTCTTCATATGCAGTCTTGCGTATGGAATTAGTAGAATGCAAGAGGCCATGAACCCCAGAGCTTGCAGTATTTTCCTTGCAGATAGCTGGGGTTTTGTGGCCACTAGTTTGAAGTAGGTTGTCAAATACATTTGTTTCCCAGAAGTGAGGAATGCCATCTGGGAAGCTGTGTTCAAGCTTGCTCCCAAGAATACAATCTGTTGGCAGGGTAGTAGATGAGATTTCTTTTCGTTGATGGTGTACCCCAGTGAGGTTAGAAGTTTCTTTACGATTGCCAGGTGTTGTAATAGCAAGTCCTGGCTTTCTGCCTGAATCAGACAGTCTTCCAAGTATGGGTAAATTTGAATATTTCTCTGCCTGCAAAATGCAATGGCTGGAGCTAGACACTTTCTGAATACCCTAGGCACAGTAGATAAGCCAAAGGGAAGTGCAGAGAACTGATAGTGCATGGAGCCTGTTCTGAAGCGTAGGTATTTCCTGCAAGATTCCCTTATTGGGATGTGCAGGTAAACTTCCTTTAAGTCTAAGGTTGCCAGCCAGGCATCCTTGGCTAGCATGGGAACAAGCTGTTGAAGAGTTAGCATTTTGAATTTTGGAACTACCAAAAAGATGTTGAGAAAAGAGATGTCCAGGATAGGAAGCCAGGATTTGTCTTTTCTGGGTACCAGAAAAAGGCTTGAATAAAAACCGTGTCCCCTTTGTTCTGCTGCGACAGGTTGAATAGCCCTGATATTGAGAAGCGAGAGAACCTGCTGTTGGGCCTCCACCCACTGATTTTGGGGTAGGTCTGGACAACCACTTGGGGTTGGTAGTGTCTGGAAGTGGAATCTGTATCCTTAGAAACTATGTTCAAAACCCATTTGTCCTGGGTAATGAGTTCCCAGTTTTTTGCATGCAGGGCGAGCTTAACTCCTAAGGGAGCAGGTAGTTGAACAGGGCTTGGAAGGGTCAATGTTAAGTCATTGTGCCATTTTTCCATAGGGAGGGAGGTGGCTTACTACTCCCTGCTTTGGAAGTTGGAGCCCCCCACTGCTAAGGTCTGTGCGTAGCCTGAGACTGTAGCCTAGGTGGTCTGCTGTTCCTGGGTTTGGACTGAGAAGGCCTGGAAGAGACTGGAAAGGATCAGTTCTTTGAAGGCCAATGCCTACTGAATCTGGTAGGCTGTACTTGCAGGAAATCTTTAACAGTTTGCATAGATTTAGCTTTTTCCTCCATCCTTTTGAGGATGACTTTTGCTTTGTTGCTGAAAAGGCGGTCTTGGTTTAAGGGAGCATCCAGTAACTTAGCTTTAACATGATCTGGCAAGTTTTGTTCCTTAAGCCAAGCGTGCCTTCTAAGTACAGACCCAGTGACGGCAGCCCTGCAAGATGCTTCTAAAGCGTCAAAACCACATTGCAAAGTATGTTTACCAACTTGTTCTGCAGAATGCACTACATCTTGTAATTCTTTGTGTTCAGCACAGTCAGGAAACAACATCATTCTCTGTTTAAGCAGTCCCATAACTGCTGTTGGTACTTTAACATATGAAACTGGCAATGTAAAGCCCTAATGGCCAAAGTAGCAGAAGTGTATACCTTCTTACCCCATCTGTCTAAGGCTCTAGAATCTCTATATGAAGGGGTAGGATATTTGGCAGCAGTGGCCTTAATGCCTTTTGGTCCTTGGGAAATGGTCTCTGGATAGGCAGAAGGATTCTTGAAGAGGAACTTGTGAGAGTCAGGTACTCTGTAGTACCTGTCAGGTTTTCTGGGAGCTGGAGGTAAAGTGTCTGTGGTAAGGCTAGATTCCAAGAAAGCATCATCCAAAATGTCTAGAACAGGAGGGATAGCTAAAGACCTGTGTTGAGGCAGGAGTAAGTACTCCCTAAGTCGTTTTTTGGACTCAAAGTAATCCTGGTTTTCCCAGCGGAAATGCTCCCTAAGAGTATGTGAGGTTTCACCAAAAGAAAGATCTTCTGGAGGGGAGGCAGACGGAATGGAATCCTCTGCATCAGAATCCTCATAAGTAGATAAGGGCAAGTCCTGGTAAGCAGAATAAGCAGAAAAATCAGATTCCTGATCAGAAGAATCAGAAAGAAATTCAGTTCTAGGTCTCTTAGAGGGGGAAAGCTGGCTTCCCCTAATTAAGGAAATAAGGTCTTCAGCCATTCTAAGCATTTGTTTTTGAGGCCTATGGGCCTGAGCATGCAGTTTTGGTCGTCGGTTTTCTAGGTGTAGGGCGAGTTTTTTGCCTGGATGAAATCGATGGCATTGGTTTAATATGAATGTCTGTAGGCCTGAAAACACCCTCAGAAGCCGGTGCCTGCACAGCAGCTCCAGACCCATCCAAGGTAGAGACATCCGCAGGTTCCATACTCGAAGATGCATCTCGCGGCATACCGGTCTCCGAATGGGTCTCAGTAGAGGCCTGCGACTCTGAAGTAGCGGCACAGATTGAGTACGAAAGTAATTTGCTGCAAAAATAGCCTGATGACGAATAGGCCGGGCATTGAACAAGGCACAAAACCGACAGCAAGGGATGTCGTGGTTGGGCCTAAACAGGGGATGCAGTACAAATGAAAATCTCTATGAGGTATTCTCTTTCCACAGGTAAGACAATTGTTAACTTTTACTGACATCAGTTAGAGCAAGAAATAGGATCCCCAACGGGGTACTTACCTTTTTTGAAGACTTCAGGTCTGAAACTCGAAAATGAAAATTTCAGGAGACGGCCGACCGCCACTTGCGGACTGCTTCTGCTTCAGGCACCACATGGCAAGAAAGACTGATGTAATGGCATCGGCTACATGTTCTATACCCCTGACGACCTGACGTCATAGAAGAAGAGACAGCATCCGATGCAGAAATTCGAAGACTCTGGTATTCAGGCCAGCTGAGGGCTACCTGCAGGCAGATAAACCCAAATGTAATGACTGCAACAGTGAAACACAAAGAACATCAGCCATCTCTAACCTCTAAATAGGTGCACCACTGAAGTCAGTCCTAAATCACATTGGGTGTTTACTCTTCATTAACAGCCTAGTCCTAACCCCTACCCCAAACACACACACATTTAAAGTTTACCATGTATGCAACTGATGTACTCTTCACTCGATTCAGTAAACCTCCAACAATGGTCAAACACATTCATCCATCCATAGCCTCTTTTCCTCATTTTTACACAGTGTGTCAAGTGTGTTATTTATTCAATCATCTAGAAACTTCCATACCACTCACATTTACACCTATGGTCAATTTAACGTATCCAATCCACCTACAGCATGTCTCTGAAATGTGGGAGGAAAGCGGAGCACCTGGAAAAAACCCTTGTGAACACAGGGAGGAATGACCGAAAGGTACTTAGAAAAACATTTCATTAATCCCTGCTCATGACTGCAAAACAATACACCCACCCATTAAATATGAACGTGGGGAGGTAAAACAGCCAGTATGCTACCTGAAACACCAAAAGGCTTATATTAGGCACCATTTTAAAAGCATTTTCTCTAGTACTCAGTCTGATCAAGAAACCTTTAAGCAAACATCAATTAAATTAAAACGTATGCATTTTGCTACATCATAACCTCTCCTTTATGTATCAAGTTAGAAACTGTTGTAATACATTCAAAAATGTTTAGTAGTGGTACAAACTACCTTAACATTTGAATCTAATAAGTTTCCGGAATTAACAACTTTACACCATTAAAAGAATACTAATCACTCTCGGAGTTCAAAATGGCCGCTGTTCTGGGAGCACTGCCATCACCTAGGTCTCGATATACCCTGGATTAAAACAAACCCAGAAGGCAACGCAGAATTAATAATACAGAAATAACTGTAGATATTTACTGCTAATATCATCCAGCAAACAAAAGAGAAAGAAAAAGTGACAGATTCAGCTCAGAAACAGCAGGATTAACTAAGATTTCTGAATAACAGCTTAAGCAATGTGCTACTAAGGCCCTGCATCTGACTGCAAGATTGGTAAAACACTATACAGCAAGATGTCAAAAGAGGAAAATAATATGGAAACAACAACAACTAAGACCAAATTCTCAGTACTAGCCTCACCTGAGAAAGACACAACTTCAAAAAGACAAAAGACAACTAAACAAACTGACAACTCTAAAAATACAAATAAATCTAAGACAGACCAGCCAGCTAATCTGGAAGACATAAAATCTGCCTTATTACCTATCCAGCAAGCATTAAAGGACTTATCATTACAATTTCAAACCTTTGGTGACTCATTCAGCCAAATAATATCCAGAATGGAAAAGTCTGAGTCCAAAATAATAGAAAATGAAATAAAAATAGGCTCTATTTCTCAAAAAACTGATGCCCATGACAAAGAAATACAAAACTTACAAGCAAAATTAACAGACCTGGAAGCAAGATCTCGAAGGACCAATATCATCATCAGAGGAATACCTGAAACTGTACTTCATAACAATCTAATACCAACAATCAAGCAAATAATAAATTCCCTCCTAGAGGAATCTGAAGAAATGCAGCAATTAACAATAGAGAGAGCCCACAGAGCCCTGAGGGAAATGCAAACATCACTGAAACCAAGACCTGTCTATATTAAAATATTAAACTACCAAGATGCAAATAAAATCATACTGGCAGCAAAGAAAAAAGGCACACTCACCTGGAATAATAATAAAATCTCCTTTGCTCAAGACCTCCCAATACAAATAAGACAAGCAAGACAACTACTATCTCCATACTGCAGGTTCCTAATAGAAAAAAAAAATCAAATTCCAGATGAAATATCAAAATCAGTTAATCTTTTACATCAAAGAGGTTAAATACATGGTTGCTAACCCCAAAGAGGCAAAAGAGACATTCCTGGCTGTTTTCACGCAAATTCCACCTTCAGAAGTGAAATAAATCCACAAAAAAAGATAAAGGTCCCTTGGATGAAAAAACGACCCCATTCACGAGCACTCTAGCTGGGATCCAACTCTGAAATCTTCCTCTTGCTGTCTAGGCCCTTGGGTCATTGATGTGAGCCATGAGGAACACAGGAAAGGAAGTACAGATTGGGAGGGAACCAATAATGAGCTTCTGTTTGCGATGCAGGAATATAGGAAGGAAGCTCACATCTAGGAGATTGGCATGCAAATTCAGTCCCCCTAGGCTTTTGATGGCTTCATTAAGAACAGTCAGACAAAATGGATTTCAGCAAGCTCCAAAGGATTTTACTGCCTGAAAAATGAAAATTGATCTGCACCAGCTAAAAGAAGAAAGCTGCACCATAGATGTCAACCAACCTGCAAGCAAAACCTTGAAGAAATAAGGTACTGTTGAACTGAACCATTCACTAAAACAGTACACCCAGTACTGTGTAGGTGAATGAAACTCCAGCCTTAAATAATAGGCAAGAAATAAACTGTCAGAATTATACTAGCTCATAGATTAATATTGGGGGAAAAAATTGTTAAATGTTTTATGTAAATACTAGAAATGTGTTAAAAGATCCTGGAGAAGTAATCTCAGGAAATTAGTAAAATAACCTAACAATCCTGGGGTAATGTAAATATAGCCTTAATATGTCAACTATAGCAGAAGGACTGTTTGGCTAAGCTGTTTTCTTTTTTTTTTTTTTTTGTCTCTATACTTCCTACTTCTGTTAAATAGGTGCCAAGTATATATTTTATAACCCACACAGATTGATGTGGAAAAACATCACTATAGGCACCAAAGAAGGCCGAAACCTGAATAAGTAAAGGGAGGAAAAGAAGTCAAATGAGAGAAAATGTAAAATGACAAGATTGATTGTTTAACAATATTACTATGGTACACATATTGCTATAATTTACTGAGGAATGTATATTAATATGCTGTTTTAAAAATACTATTAGAAAGAATTAGTCACAAGACAAAAACAATACATGCTGTACCTTAAATGCAATACCATCACTGTATAAATAATATGTTGGAAGAGGCTAGGGATATTAAGTAGCAGTGTTTGTTGAGGGAACTAGTTTGTTCAGCTTTGTCCACATTGGATATAGTAACACAGGGGGGATACTATGGAGTAAATCTATATCTAAAAAGAAAACGCATTCCAAGATTAGACGTAAAGGTAAACCATATAATGAACCTTCATCCTCCCCCCCTGATTATTCCTGGTCCAGGGATATAGTGGTTAGGCACAGTGTAGGGACGGAGATAAATAGATGCTTTCCTAAACCATCACACAGTAACACATACAAAACTAACAAAACAAAACTAATATACATGGCATATCTAAGGAATATACCTAATAAATAAATGTGGGAAATAGAATCATGGAATGTTAAAGGGCTCCAAAACAAGAAGAAAAAAAAATTATTCTTACACCTTACATTAAAAACCACAGCCAACCTCATACTAATACAAGAAACGCACTTGACTGCAGATCAATGGGCAGAAATTAGCAGAAAGAAATGGATAAGTCAAACCATAGCTTCAGAGGGGAAAACAAACAGTGCTGGGGCTGCCATAATAATTAAAAATCAATTTAAGGAAAAAATACTTAAAACCAAAGCTGACAAGGAGGGAAGATGGTGCTATGTAACATTTAATAGTCCTACAATACCAAAACCTATAATGGTACTTAATGTTTACGCACCCTGTAATAACCAACAACACTTTTTTATGTCATTATACCCAACCTTAAACCAATTTAAAGATCACTACCTAGTGATTGGAGGTGACTGGAATACATATCAAAACCCAGAAAAGGATAAATCTAATCTGACCAAATCACATAATAAACAAGCCACATTAGCCCTTAATGAACTCAAACAAGATTTCAAACTATATGACCCTTTTAAACATGGGAACAGTGCAGATAAAACAGGGAAATTCATATTCTATTCGCAATGCCACAAAATGTGGTCAAGGATAGACTTCTTAATCTCTGACATATTCATTAACATGGACCCAACAATAACTATACATACCAGGTTCTTTTCAGATCACTCCAAAATCACACTGAACATTAACTGGGACAAAAAGATATATTTAGAGAATAGGGGTCATAATTGTTCATTAAACCCTAATTTACTTTCCAAAATGGATGTAATAAAAGAAACAGAAGCAATACTAAAAATAGCTCTTACAAATATCACTAACTCCCAAGTACCAACTGACATAGAATGGGCTGCAACCAAAGCACAAATCAGAGGATTGTTCATCAAAAAAGCAGCATACTACAAAAAAATACAACTGAAAGAGGAGCATATACTGAAAGGGAAAATAGAGCATCTTGAAAAAGAACTAATAAATAACCCTAAGAACCAAACAGAAGCAGAACTTTTAAAACTGCAAAGGGATCTATATATGTTAGAAACCAGGAACCTATCTTTCTATGAAGCCAGAATGTTAGCCACTTACGCAGAAGAAGCTCAAATACCATCTAGAGCTCTGGCCAGAATTATCTGCCAACACAAAAATGCTTCCAATATATCAGAAATAAACTACAGAGACAAAAACTACAGAAAAAATGAAGACATTATTAAAATATTTGAACAAATATACTCACAAATATATGGAGCACAAATACTACAAACCTCAAAGGAAGATAGAACTCTTTCTTCAAAAACTGAAATTCCCTAAAAAAAGTTATGTCCTTACCATAACGTTCCATGTAGAGTGTTCATCTCGCCTTTGTTCTTACACACGGGTTCGGAGCCGATCCTCGGCTCCGAGTCGGCCGAATTGCAAAGCTCTGAATCTCAGAGAAGCTCGAGACCAGCCCATATCCCACAATCCTCCCTGCCATTACTCAGATCTAGTTTGCAAACAAACCAGACCAAAAGATCCAACACCTGCGGTGCTAGAAGTATACATTCTCTTCAGCCATTCAGAGACACTCTCTCACCATAGCAATAACTAATGGTCTAAGCATATATCCCTGACACACGGGACCATATACCCCGGAAGGGGTCAAGACACGTCGATCAGACTCTAATCCTACCAGTTCTTCCAAACACGTGGGGGGGGGGAATGTAAGAACAAAGGCGAGATGAACACTCTACATGGAACGTTATGGTAAGGACATAACTTCTTTATGTAAGAGTGTTCAATCTCGCCGTTTGTTCTTACACACGGGTAGCGTCCCTAGCTCCGTAACCCCAAGTGACTCATGGAAGAACGTTCCTAAGCACAGTGGAACCAAATGATGTCCTATCCTTGGAGACCTTGTCCACTCTATAATGAGTGATGAAAGTATGTGGTATAGACCACGTGGCTGCTGCACAAATAGTGTCCAAAGGCAAACAAGCCGCATGAGCTAAGGAAGTGGAAACGGAACTGATAGAATGGGCCTTAGGTTTGGTGGGTAAGGATTGCTTTGATTTAGAGTATACAAATGTTATACAGTCAGCAAGCCATTTAGATAGTGTACGTTTAGTAATTGCCATGCCTTTTTTATTGTCTGCAAATGCGACGAAGAGCTGATCCGTTTTCCTGTAAGCTTTGGTCCTATCTAAATAAAATCTTAATTGCCTGTGAACATCCAACTTGTGCAACATATACTCCAGTTTGTTAGTATGGTTTTTGAAAAAGGTAGGGAGTTCTATAGACTGGTTAATATTCGTAACTGAGCATACTTTTGGAAGGAAAGATGGATTTGTACGCAGAGAGACCCTGTCTGGATGGAATATCAAGTAAGGTGGTCTGACTGATAATGCCTGCAGCTCTGAGACTCTATGAGCTGAGGTCACGGCGACGAGAAACAGCGTCTTCCACGATAAGAACTTTAAGAGACATGACAAAGCAGGTTCAAAAGGTGGTAACATGAGTTGCGACAGCAGCAAATTCAGGCTCCATGGAAAGAAAGGTTTTCTGACAGGCGGTCTAAGATGGAAGGTTCCTTTCATAAAGGCCTTACAAAGTCTGTGAGACATAATGGGAGAACCTTCCTCACCAATATGGAAGTTTGATATGGCCGCCAACTGTACTCTTAGAGTGGAAGTAGAAGCTCCATCGTGAAAAAGGAGGGATAAGAATTCTAAAATTTTATGTAGAGGAGCTACCAAGGGGTCTAAGTTCTGACTAGATGCCCAATGTACAAAGCGTTTCCACTTACTCGTATAGAGTTTAGTAGTGGAAGCTTTATGAGAAGCAATCAGAACGTGTTGAACTGCCGGAGGGAGTAGATGAGACCTGGCTAGGCAGGGAAGCGGAGCAGCCAAGCTGCTAGTTTGAGGGACTGTAGAGACGGGTGAGGAACTCCCAACGAATGTGTCAGTAGATCTGGTACTGGGTCCAGAATCCATGGTTCCTCTATTTGATGGGCTCGAAGAAAGGGGAACCATATTTGACGAGGCCAGAATGGGGCTATGAGTATTATAGTACTTTCCAGGTTCCTGGCTTTCTGTAGAAATCTGGGAATCAATGGAGTCGGTGAGAATGCATATAGGAGACCCGGGGGCCAATCGTGTATCAGTGCATCCCTGGGGACATCCCCCGGAGGGGGTAGAAGGGCAAAGTAGCTTCTGCATTTTTCATTCAATGGGGAAGCAAACAGATCGCAGCAAGGCTGGCCCCATTTGCGGAAGATCTTTTCCGCCGTCTGTGAATTGAGGGACCACTCGTGAGGTAACAGGATGGCTCTGCTCAACCAGTCCGCAATGATGTTGGATGACCCCGGGATGTGCGTTGCTATCAGAAAGCGACCCGTGGACTCTGCCCATTGCCAAATTCTCATGGCCTCTCTGCATAACGGGCAAGACCTGGTTCCCCCTTGTTTGTTTATGTACCAGACTACAGACATGTTGTCGGTCTGAACTGCTACTGTTCCTAGAGGTAAGAGGGCTTGGAAGTGTTGCAATGCCAGGAACACCGCCCTCAACTCCAGAACATTTATATGTAGAGTGTACTCCGTGCTGGACCATTCTCCTTGGACTGTTCTTCCCTGAAAAAGGCCCCCCCCCCACCCTATCAGGGAAGCGTCCATGGTTATTGTGGCTGTTGGACTGGGTAGAACGAACGGACGACCCACAGTGAGGTTCTGATCGCGCACCCACCATGAGAGGTCCCGTCTGCAAGATTCTGTTATCCTGATCTCGTGCGCTAGGGGTAGGTGTTGGAACGACCACTGCGCGAAGAGCAGCCATTGTAGAATCCTCATGTGTAACCTTCCCATAGGGACTGCAATTAGTGCGCCTGCCATCAGTCCCAACACTTTTAACACCGGCTTGGCTGGGGCTTTCTTGCTGACCAGAAGAAGAAGGACCTGCTGTTTGAGTGTTGAAGCTCTTATTGGGGGGAGCTTCAGTCGTGTCGATAGTGTATTTAGGTCTGCTCCGATGAAGGAAATACACTGTGAGGGCGATAAGCAAGACTTTTCGAAGTTTATGGGTATCCCTAAGTGGGAACAAAGGCTGATTGTGTAGTCTCTGGCTTGCAATAGGCGACGCTCGGTGGTGGCGGTGAGGAGCCAGTCATCCAGATAGGGAAACACCTGGAATCCTTGTCGTCTCAAGTGAGACGCAACTACTGCCATGCATTTGGTGAATACCCTGGGGGCTGAGGTGAGTCAAAAGGGCAGAGCTCGAAACTGAAAGTGACTGGCTCCCAGCCGGAAGCGCAGGTGATCTCTGGACGGTCTGGCCATTTTGATGTGGTAGTACGCGTCTTTGAGATCTATAGAGCACATCCAATCGTCCTTCTGTAAGAATGGAAGGATCGAATGAAGCGTGACCATCCGGAACTTTTCCTTCTTCACGAAGCTGTTGAGATGGCTGAGATCTAAGATCGGTCTCCAGTCCCCTGTCTTTTTTGGAACTAAAAAGAACCTTGAGTAAGTTCCGAATTCTCTTTGGTCCGCCGGGACTGGTTGGATGACTCTGTTTTCGAGCAGCTTTGAAATTTCTACAGCTGCTAGCTTTCACAGACGGGGTGGCACATCTGGAAACTTTCTTTGTAAAGGTGGTGTTGAAGTGAATGGGATTTTGTATCCTCTGGTTATAATGCTTTTTACCCAAGAATCCGAAGTAATGTTTAGCCAGGCCAGTGGGTATAAAGCTAAGCGACCCCCGACTGCCTCCAGAGCAGGACAGCTGGGCCTCCCTTCAGGAGTGCTGGAAAGGCTTCCCAGGAATGGAATCCCTGTCGCCTTGGTTATGCGGACTCCCTCTGCCACCGGGGCGGCGTCTTCCATTTCTACCCCCTCCTCTGCCTCTGGAGGGAGTATCACTCTGTGTGGTCTGGAAAGATCCCCGATTCTTACGGAACCACATTTTTCCGCATCGTTGCCCTTTGGGGTACGGTCTAGTAGGAGCGGAAAAACGGACCCCGACAGCAGACAGGGTCTTTCCCTCTTGCTCGCACCGAGTGAGGGTCTCCTTAACCTTGGGCCCGAAAAGTGTGGCACCATCAAAAGGGGCATTGGCAAAAGAAGACTTGAAGGCTTCCGCAAAGGAGCACAGCCGCATCCATGATTGTCTTCGAAGAGCAATCGCTGAAGCTGCAGCTCTACTCGATCCCTCGGCTGCATACGAGATGAGCCTCATGGATGAGTTTACTATGGAGGTGAGGGTGTTAAGTTGTGCTGTTACTTTTTCTGAAACAGCAGCATCTGTGTTACCCTGGAGGGTATCTGTCAGCTCCTTGATGAGATCCCTCTGCAAACGTGTGAAGTGGGTCAGATAGTTTAGCGAACGCATGGAAAAAGTCGCTGAACTAAAAATGCGCTTCCCACATCTGTCCATAGTCCTAGAATCCTTATTAGGAGGATGAACAGATGAGGAAGACTCAGACATCTCCTTTTTCGTGGCTGCCGCCACCACCATAGCGTCGACAGGAACTCCCTGGGTGAGATAAGATTTATCTTGGGGGGCAGTGATGAACTTGTTCGGTTTCCTAGAGACTGGTTCCACTGTGTCAGGTGCCTCCCACGCCCTTCGAGCAATCAAATCCATTAATTCATCGAAAGGCGGAGTCACCCAGGAGGTAGAAGGTTGAGCCTCAAAAGCCTTCAGCAGCACCGACTCGTCCTCAGTGGGGGCTAGGGACTGCCAATCACCCCTCTGTTTCAAGATCTCCAGGATGTCTGCAAATGACACATCCTCCGAGGGTGATTTGGGGGACCCCTCTGCCTCATCCAAGTCGGTGTCAGACGTTAGAGATTCCTGTGGGGAATCTATGTGCCTCCTCTTGCACAACCGTTTCCTCGGGACCTCATCAGAGGGGGCTTCTGGTGAGGCCTCCAAGGAAGAGGGGGAACCCTCTGGGGGTGGCTGAGGCAATTGGGCTCTACGCTTGGGATGGATCGTGGGAGCAGAAACAGAAAGTGGCCCTTTTGGGGAAGGAGAGGATTCCCCTGATGATGTGGTTGTCTGTGCAGACAATACCTTCCTCATAAGGTCAAAGGCCCCCGAACCCCTGGCCGAGGGCTCCCCCGGTTCCGAAGAACATGGAAGCATCCCAGAACTAGGTGCCGTGGGCTCCGACCCAGAGGACGGAGCCAAGCCAGTCTGTGCCGAGGCCCCGAGAGGGAGAGTCGGTACGACTCTCGGTCCCGGAAACGAGCAAAGACCGTCGGCTCTGCAACTCCCCTAACGGTTCCGAAGGAGTCGAAGTCAATGGTGTCGATCATGCAATGGACGGTTTCGGCACCGAAGGCTCCACTATCATCAGGTCATCTTCTCCCGGCTCCAAGATCTGGATGGGTCTCGAAGGAGGACCCGTTGGAGATATGGGGAGGCCTTCTAGTTTCGACACCAACTGGGAGGAAACTGCAATTAACTTGGAAAGGGCCGTGTTTTCCATGAGTTTCTGCACGACATGATCCACATCTGTCTCAGACAAGGGTCTGGAAGAACGGGTCGAAGGAGCCGAAGATGGCACCGACCGAAGAATGGATGGTGGTGGCAGTTCCGACACCGGTTCCAAGATCTGGGGCTCAGGAAAAGATAAATGTTCGACGCTCGGCCCCGAGACCTGTGGAACCGGCGAACGAACCTGAGAAGATGAACTCAGAGCCGATGACATGGGCTCCGACATCTTCGACCCCTTTGAGGATTTAGAAGCCTGATCTGACTTGTCCAAAGCCTCTTGAAAGGCAGGCTTCAATAATCCTCTGTCTATGAGCTTCCTGCGCCTATCTGTCATGACCCTCCCGCTAAAGGAATGGCAAATAGAGCAATCCTCTTGGAGATGGAGAGGGCCAAGACAGTAGACGCAGGAAGCATGATTGTCAGTAATGGACAATATCTGCCCACATCTTTTAAAGCCAGATTTAGCTTTTTCTGACATAGTACTATATAACAACAATAACTATGAGTATAGAAAAAAATACTAATCCTATATGAATATATATATGTGGAAAGGGCTATATAAAGAAGACACTCACAAAAAAACACACCCAAAGAAAAAGGGTTAGGCCACAAAGGGTGCCTGAAGAAAAAAAAGGGTATATATATATATATATATATATATATATATATATATATATATATATATATATATATATATATATATATATATATATATATATATATATATATATATATATATATATACATATATACATATATATAAAACACACACAGCACTTCTATAATAATCTAAGAATTATAAGGTAATATCAAGAAAAAAATCAGTATCTTATCTGTAAATAGTAAGCAAAACTCAATTCTCTATCTGGTCCGAGCTCTCCTCGATCCGATCTGTTGCAGCGGCAAACTAGATCTGGGTAATGACAGGGAGGATTGTGGGATATGGGCTGGTCTCTAGCTTCTCTGAGATTCAGAGCTTTGCAATTCGGCCGACTCTGAGCCGATCCTCGTGTGTAAGAACAAACGGCGAGATTGAACACTCTTACATCTCAATTTAGACCAACAAAAAAAACTAACTGAGCCAATATCCATCAGTGAAATTATTACAACAATCAAACACTTAAAAGTGCATAAGGCTCCGGGTCCGGATGGACTCGCATCAGAATTTTACAAAGCATTTTCCCCCTTGATAGCCAAACTACTATACTATACACTGAATTACATAATAAACTATAAAATAAATGATATCCACTTTAATGCCTCTAAAACTATATTTAAATTTAAAAGAACACACAGACCCCAAAAACCCTGACAGCTACAGACCCATCTCCCTCTTAAATATAGATACTAAAATATTTACCTCTATACTTGCAAACAGAATGAAAAATCTGATAGAAAAAATCCTCTCCCCAGAACAATCCGGTTTTACACCACATAGACAGACTAGTGACAATACATTAACATTAGATGCACTAATATCCTACGCTAACCGATACAATATCAACATCTACACAATGGTAGTGGATGCCCACAAGGCATTTGATAGGGTTAATCTAGAATTCTTACTCCAAACACTACCCTACTTTAATATACCCAATAACTTCATTCAGATCATCCAAACTCTCTATAGCAACCCATACACATCTCTGTATATAAATAAAACTTGGTCAAATAGGATCTTAATAAAAAATGGAACAAGACAAGGATGCCCACTATCACCCTTCCTGTTTAACCTATACCTAAGAACCACTCTTTCTATACATTAAACAAAATACATATCACAATCCTCCATCAATACACAATTTCAAAATATACCTCACTGCATTTGCAGATGATGTGAACATATACTGCACTACACCAAATTCAGATATAAACAAAATAATAGCTGCAATTGAACATTTCTCGACTATGTCTAACTACAAACTAAACCTTAATAAAACTAATATTTTCCCCCTAAAAACACCCAAACTCATCTCACTAATACCATTGTTAAACACAATAAAAATTAAATAAGAAACTAAATACATGGGAATCACCTTTTTCCAGAGTAACAAAGACTTCTACCAACACAATGTAAACCTTAAATGGCAAAATATAATGCAAGACTGCAAAAGATGGAACAACCTAAAACTACCATTCTTGGCCAAAGTATCAATAATCAAAATGAACATTTTACCTAGATTAATGTATATATTCATGACAT
Source organism: Protopterus annectens (assembly GCF_019279795.1). Lineage (NCBI taxonomy): Eukaryota > Metazoa > Chordata > Ceratodontiformes > Protopteridae > Protopterus > Protopterus annectens. Next base: position 1,299,487,128 of record NC_056737.1, on the reverse strand, counting down.
CACAGACAACAATACATAATAAATTCTTCAAACAAATTCATACCTTCCTAGCAAAACTTATATGGGAACCCAAAAAAAACAGAATCTCCTATCCAAAATTAACACTCCCCAAAAGCAAAGGAGGACTAAATCTACCAGATTTTAAAATGTACTTCTCGATCATTAACACTAACAGAATATTGAGAATAGCTGAACATAACCCGTCAATGGAAAATTGGTCTCCTCTCTGGGTGACAATATATTATAGATATATTAAAGCTCTAGGTTTCAATCCCAAAGCACTTCCATTCCTGAAGCAGAAAGAAATACAAACTTATAACATTATAGAGCCCTTAAAACATTCTATCAACCTAGCGCAAAAACTCTCTCAATTCTTGAACCTTAGACATGCCATGACAATACTGCAACCCCTTCATAAAAACCCAAATTTAAAAATAAACAATAAGATGCTGGACTTAGTCCCTTTTCCCAGACTAAAAGATAAAACAATCCAAGATATCTATCCCTACCTTAACTGTTCAATACAAGAAATGAGGACCAACTTAAACCTCCCTAAATCACACATAATAATCCTAAGACAAATCAAAGAACTGTGTTCCAGTTATCTCCAAAATATTACTATGACCAATAGTGACATGGAAACTTGTAGCAGGCTTTGGAAAACTATTATCACAACAAAGAAAACTATTACCAATTCATATAAAATGCTAAATGAAATCAAAAACCAGAAGGACCTCCTCTTCTCTAACTACTGGAGAAAAATTAAACCATCCATAGATGATCAGCAAATAAGCCAGGCAATCAATCTAACACTGAAGATTCTACCCCTCAAAAAGTTAGCATACACTCAGCTCATGATCAATAATAATGCTTATTTTACACCTGCAATCCTACACAAATTTAACACATCAAAATCACCTTTCTGCCCACAATGTAAGGACCAGACAGCTGACTTAATCCATGTATTTTGGAGCTGTAAATGCGTCTATAAACTCTGGAACTCTCTCAAGGTACAATTACAAAAAACGGGTCATCAAACATCAACATTAACTTGGGAATTCACTCTGTTACACATTCTCCCACCCAACATCCCAAGAAAACAAGCAAATACACTTTTAACAATTTTCCTACTAATGAAACTGTATATAGCTTTTAAATGGCTAGATACGATAAATATCTCTTGGGAGGGTTTTAAACAAGTAGCTATACAACACCTTTTAGCTCATAAAATAGTAACAGATAAAAGAAACAAAAACATGAAATCCAGATAAATTTGGGAACAAACCTTTAACATCATATTAGCATAATTCATCACACAGAAACTTAGAAATACACTATAATGGAACCAAAGAACACATACAAGTTCAGATATTAAATAATAACTTGGATATTATGAATGTATATACTGTCTATATAACTGTGGAATTAACAATGAAAGCATCTATGTACAAAGTGTAATTAGATATGTTGTATGACCTATATCCTGTGGTATTTGACATCAATGTATAACATATGTATATGTGTGTATGTGTATATATGTATATATGTATATATATATATATATATATATATATATATATATATATATATATATATATATATGTATATATATGTGTGTGTGTGTGTGTATGTATGTGTATGTATATACATACACACATATATATATATATATATATATATATATATATGCACACGGTCATGTTGTAAGATGTTTTTTATTTGTGACATTTATTAATGTAAAAATAAAAATTATTGAAAAAAAAAAAAAAAGAATAATAATCACTCTCAATTCAACCAACAGCACTATAGTTCTTGAAAAAACATTCAAATCTTTCAGTTAACTCATTCTCCCATCAAGCTAAACACCAAAGTCTAGTCCTAGAAAAAAAAAGGATTACTGGTTACCTGCAACAGCCTAGCCACCTTTCCAGGTTTCACTATTTTATAAACTACTTTATATGGGCTACTCCCCTTCTGTAGCAACCAGTCCTAAACTGTAACCCACCATTATGCCCTAATACTACAAGTATTAGGTGACATTTCATCCTTAAGATCATCACCAACTGAAAGATCCTTTTCAAATGAAAAACTACATCTGCAAGCCAGAATGTACTTCAACAAAAAAATAGAAATGAACAATCATATTCCATATGCCAATCAAAAATCACCCAGCACTTCTGAAATGCATACCAGCACACAAGTTAGGGATCTTGGATAACATTAGTCTTTTACAACTGCTAGACTTGAGCAGAACAGAGGCCTTCATTTTTCATTTGAGTATCTGAGCTACAGTGCACCACCATAATGCTGATCTCACTGCCACTAAAACTCTACTTTCCTTTTTCTAGTCTGAGGCATACTTCGACCTTTTCCTAAGATATGCAGTCAAGTGTAGCCATTTAACGTGCAACTTAGTAATTTACAGACATTTAACAATGAACAACAACCTGGTACAGCAAACTTCAGACCAAGTCAGAAACTGTAAAAGGCACTAGTCTGCTTTCATGGGCGCCGGAACCATAGAGCGAGGGGGGAGGGGTGCCCCCTCCACTTATGCAGCACTTGCGACCATCCCAACTCGTCATCATGTGTGCAATGACCCCACGCCTGTTTGAACTTCTTCTCTTATGCAGCTGCGGATTTCTTATTTAACTGCAGATTGTTCAGGCGGATTTCTCTGCCATGCCATTCAGATGTCTGTATGCAGAGCTAAGGTACTGTCTTCAGGTGTGTGTGTGTGTGTGTGTGTGTGTGTGTGTGTGTGTGTGTGTGTGTGTGTGAATGCTCCCAACAGGATACATCTGGCGGCTAGAGGTACACAGGCTCAAACCCTGCACCTTGGGTGCAGGTAAAAAGAGCCTAAAGTCCCTAGCCACCATCACTTGTGAATTTATGCCTCACAATTTTGTTCTGTTCCTCATTAAATCTCTGGTTTTCAGGAACAGTAAAACAAAAACTTTTATGTTAGCAATTTTCTAAGTTCATAAGATCAGTATTTGAAATGTGTTCTTATTTTGGGGCTATATTCACCCATTATTGGCTTTGTTCTGTATTTTTGTGCTATGAGGTTGAGAGCTATGGTGATAAGTTAGAACTGAGGTCACTAAATAACCATTTAAGTTTGTCTTCCTGTATTTCAGGAAACTGATTTAGCTTAGTGGTATGTTGTTCTGACTGTAGTGCACAGGGTTCTGGGTTCAAGACTTGGCAGTGAAATGTACAGTGGTAACAACATTTTATGCAAGCAACTTTCCAAAATTATACAAGCAATGTTTAAAATGTGTCCCTGGTGTTGGGCCTTTTGCCCCCCCCACCCAACTGAAAATAAGTGCAAGAAACTGTGCAACATGCCTATGGCTTACACTACTGTGATTCTGTATTTGTATATATATATATATATATATATATATATATATATATATATATATATATATATATATATATTGTGTGTAGAAGTAGACTGTTATCATAAAAATGTTCTGAATAGGGCAGTCATTATAGGTGCATGCATTTTTCTTCATTGCCTACTGGAAAAATGTTCAAACAATAAATGTAAAATGGGCTCTAACTTAAGTCTAACAAGTGTGCTGTATTATACAAGGAATATAATTTAATAAAGTCAGGAAGGTATATCAAAGAACGCATGTATGTTTCTTGTTTTGTGCGCAAGGGGCCTCGGATTTGAAAACAGCGCAAAGGTAATCTTTATCCACCACTGGCCAGATGCATTTTCTTTGGATGTGGCGTGGGTTTTAATGCTGTTTCAATTAATGCGAGTTTCAAGGGCAGAGAAGTTTTAATTCCAAGTCTATTTTTATTGTGAGACAGTATTGCTTTGTTTAGCAGATATCTGTTAGTGTCTGTGCATTGTGCTATAAAAATGTAAAAAAAATAAAATCCAAATAATCATTATAGAAGTAAAGCCGTATGCACACATTAGTGTTTATGGTAAATGGGGTGAAATAGCCAGGTAATGGGACAATGGAATGGCTGCAGGGGGACTCTGGTGCTATAGTTTGGTTCTGTTCTTCACTTTGTGTTTGAAAGTTGGTATTCCACAATTCCATTGGAGTGGGTGGGGTTGTGTAATTATGTATGCAAATTTTAGGTTAATCAGCATACATATTTGTACCTATTTTTCATGGTCCTGAATGTTGTGGAGAGATGTATATATTACCACAGAGGCTACCAATGTTCCAGAACAAACTATCCATAAAAATAAAACAAAGTTCATCCATCCATATTCAAATGCAACTTGGATTTAAGGATGGACAGTAGAAAATGTACTCCACGATTGCCCCTCATGCCACAAATGGATACAGGCAGTTCCTAAATGCTGCATCCCTTATACAGGTCCCCTCAAATTATCTATGGAATGATCACAGTTATTCTCACTAGGGCTAATATACAATCGTCAGCCATGGGATAGGTAAGACCAATCAGGACATGTTAATTCAATAATCAAGCATCAAAAGGGAACTGGCTAAGCTTAAAAAGTCCTCCAAGTGAACCTATGTTGTGGTAGTAAATAGTTATAAAAAAATTGCCCTTTTTAGAACACTAAGTACCCCTCTCACCCTCCATCCCCCAGTCTTCAACAGCTTCCGGTGGCTCTGTCTGCTTTATTATGTATTAGAATTTGTTTAACATGTTAACAGTTGCTGCAAAGAAATGCAACTCCCGTTTAAAACTTCTCAAACTATAATGACAACAGCCTAAACCACAGTAGAAAAGTGTCTTGTGCCAGATCACTTGCCCAACTAAAATATATTACACACTAGTTCACTAAATGCAACCTGTAATCTATGACTACCTCATTAGATAAAATGTCAGAATGAAAACACTACAAATCTTACAATGGACAAATGATCATGCCTAAACAACAAGACTGAAAGCCACTCACAAGGAACTATGACTGAGTCGGTTTGCTTTTTTCCATCCTAAAAAATATTCTCACAGCAGTACTAAATAAGCATGAAAAAGCTATGCACATGTAAATAATGAATGTCCAGAATACAGGCCCATGGTCCAAATTATCCACTTTACAACATCTTCAACAATGAATTGCAAAACCTAACAGTCTGGAAAAAAGTAAAATCAACCCAAGTCCTAAAGTCAAGCCCCAATCAATTACTTAAGCAGTGGAATTACTACTAAGATACTGGACTGAAAATAACATTTTAAAAGCAGGTGAAATATTGATTACCTCTTCTCTATAACCTCCAAAGTTAGATGCAACAACTCTCGTTTGGTCTTCTCTCTCCTCTTTACCATTTCCAAAATGGTTATAGCTCTGCTAAATTCCCTTCTTAATTTTAACATCTTCTCATAAGAAGCTTCATCATTCTTCCGGTTCTGCAAAAGTGACATTACCAATTACAAAAAGTTTAATTACATTTAAATCTATATTATATCACTTTTTTTTATAGCAAAGACAAACACAGTTCAACAAACTGACTTTTCCCTGTTGTTCAAAGAATAGTACATATGATATGAACTCTGAACCAAAACTCTTATTAGGAAACCTAAAGGACCCTGGAACAATATGAGGGAGATTTTAAAATTAGGAAAGTTAAGAAGGTAGACATTTTTCAAACATTTTATTTAAAAAAATATATACTGGTTCAAGAACAAAGACAGAGAAAAAATGATTAAATACAAGAATTATAATACAACACCATGTAATATGAAATGAAGTATGAGTTAAGAGGCTAAACATGAAAAACAGTTGTAAAGGGAAACATTGGCAGATGCATGAACATTTTCTCCAAAGGAGATAATTAAATCAGAGAGAAAAAAAACACGTAACAAGCACTTGTCATTGACAAATAGCAGTATTCACTAAACATAACATGCACAAAGAGTGGCTAAAATATGAGGGATGACTGAAACAGAAGATATGAACAACCAAAGAAACAGGAAAAAAAGGAGCATTTGACTGCACCCTCACAATGCACTTCAAAATATTTACATGGGAGGGGTCCACATCTGAAACTAAAAGAAAATACAGTAGTATTAAGAATGTATTGCAAATGTATTTGCCCAAGTAAATTCACTGCCACAATCCTCATTTCTTGTGATATCCTGCCCTGCCAATAGCCCATGGCTAGCCAAAATTCCAGAGCTATAAACTTTGAGCATGAAAATGAGGCCTAAATCCAATCTTCATGAGTCACCTCAGGAACAGAATTCTACAGAAGCACTGAAATACTGATATTATTAACCAAGACTGAAGTGTGTTCAGTCTGTAGAGATTCAGCAGGGTAATCAGTCTAGTATGAGGGCATGCAAGATGCTAAACAGCCTGTAGAGCGGTCGCACCACAGGCCTCAGCTAAACTTTACTCTAAAGTAGGGAGACTGCAAAGGCACTCATTCTGTCCAGAGTGGCTGGACCAAGGGACAGCCTCAGGTCTCGTAATGCTTAATCCCTCTTTTACAACATGTTTTTTCTTTAGCAGAAGGTTCCTGGAGGCCAAACCAGGTGCGTGCTCCTTTTCTTGGTTGCAAACTCCTGGAGAGAGATTAACACCATCTAGATCTTCACAGATGAAAAGTGAATAAAGGAAGAGGGGGTTCCTCTTGACAATTGGCACAGAATGGTTTATAAAAGAGTTAGATAGGATGCTGATACTCAATACAGAAACACAGTTTATTGTATTGTAATGTAAATGGCCTAAGGAACACTATTAAAAAGAAGGGTGATTGCCTATGTAAGGGAATTACATACCTCAGATTCAACTACTGTAAGACAGATGTTTGTTAGATACAGAGCATCTCAAACTTCAAAAAAAAATGGGTATGTGGTTGAGACATTTTCATTGAACAGGAGTGATTAGGAGCAGAACCTCATTTGAATTACTAGAAAAGAAGCTAGATAATGAAGACAGGTTTACAAAGTTATCAAGAGGCACTTAGGAAGTGGTTAAATAATGATTTTAACTGTTTATTTGCTCTGGGGATGAAACAACCTGAATTAGCAAGGGTCATGAGAGAATGGTTGATCTACCACAAAAGGATAACAGTATGAGAAAGGGATTGGAATTTGGTATGTGCAATACACCAGACATATTAAAAGATCATTACCATAAACACTTACACACCAGGTAAGTTTATGGGATGGTATACAGGTACAATGGGTATGATAAATAAACACAAAGTTTTGCAGTTATCTAGGGCTAGAAAGATTTGTTTTTCTTATGGGTACCAATCCTTTTGAAGGCTACACAAAGTCATTATAACAAAGGAGTATGCTCAAGTGGGTGGAATATTTGGAGTCCTCCTCTAATTCTGTTTCAGGAAATACAACTATAATGGGGTGCAAACAACATAATTTGGAGGGCAAACCAGTTAAGTAAAGATGAGCAGCTTATAGAGAATACCACGGACAGATTAAGGGACAGGTAGGCAGTACTACAAAACTCTGGATGACTCAGTACAAAAGTGGGGATTGCCTGGACTTGAGACTTCGTAAAAACCTAAGCCAGCTCAAATATATCCTGTATAAGGCCTGGGAACTGGGAAGGAATGAGGATTTATTCAGCTTATGTGGAGGCAATTCAGTGGATGCTGCAGACTTCAATGTTTTTGGCTCTGTTTTCCCATGGGGGTTGTGATACCACCCTCTCCTTCACTAAGTGAAGAATGAACATCAGTTGCAGCTGTCTTCAAGAGATGTATCCAAGCCAACCAATGTTGCAGTTTAGTCCAGAAGGACGTGCCTACAGCTGACGACATGACAGCCTCCAGAGAGACCTCAGCATCACTGTCACTATCAAATATTTATGCAAATTCAGCAAAATCTGGTGACTGCCAGTCACCCCTCTGTTTCAGTATTTCCAGGATGTCTGCAAAGGACACATCCTCTGAGGGGAACCATGGGGACCCTTCTGATTCCTCTAAGGTGGTGTCTGATGTCAAAGATTCCGGAGGGGAATCCAAATGCCTCCTCTTGCAAACTCTCTTTCTGGGGACTTCATCAGTGGGAGTGTCTGGTGAAGTCTCAGTAGAGCAGGGTTCACCCAAAGCGGTTACCTGAGGCTCTGGGTCTCGACGCTTAGTAGGAACCTGCGATGTAGAGGCAGAACGCGGCATTTTAGGGGAGGAAGAGGAGAGACCTGAGGAAGTGAGGGTCTTAGCAGACATTAGCCTCCTCATGGCATCGAAGGCACCAGAGTGCTGAACCAGAGGATGGAGCCGAGCTCATCTGCGCTGAGGCCCCGAGAGGAAGGGTCAGAGCTGACGTGTCGGTTCGATGACCCCCCCCCCCGAACCGAAGAGAGAGTGTCGGCTCTGAGACTCTTCGAACAGCACCGAAGAGATCAAGGTCGATGGAGCCGAAGTCACTGGGACAGGACTCAGCTCTGCAAGTTCCACAACCATCAGACCTTCTGCCTCCGAAGGCCTAGGTAAGCTCGGAGAAGTAGTCATCACAGGCAAAGGGACGGTAGTAGGATTCAAACCCAGTTGGGACTAAACCGAAAGTAATTTGGCCAATGCCGGATGCTCTAAGAGCCTCTGCACCACATGGTCCACATCGATGTCTGAAAGGGTTCTAGAAGAACGGGTCGAAGGGACCGAAGAAGCCACAGACCTGAGTATTGGAGACTTCAACACCTCTGACACCGGCTACAGCATAGAGGATTGGCTCCAAAACATCAGTTCGGTGCACGGCTCCGATGACTTAGGAACCGGCGACCGCACCTTAACAGAGGTGCTCGGAACTGAGGGCCTGGGTTCCGAGGACACCCTTGAAGACTTCGACCCTTTCGAAGACTTGGAGGTCTGGTCAGTCTTATCCAAGGCTTCCTGAAATTCAGGTTTCAACAGTCCTTTATCAATTCACTTTCTTCTTTCAAGTAATACTCTGCCACTAAAAGAGTGGCAGATAGAACAATCCTCCTGTAAATGCACAGATCCTAGACAATATACACAAGACACAATTGTCCTTAATAGACATTTTCTGCCCACAGTCGCACCTCTTGAAACCTGACATCTGTTTCTCTTTTTGATCAGCCATAATATCAAACAGCAGACAATTATCAGATCCCTGATGATAAAACAAAATGGTACTATAAAGAGTTCAAGACTGTCGAACTTTCTACCAGCACACAATTATCAGAACCCAAAAAAAATGTTATATCTAAATATTTATTTAAATATTTATAGCAAAATAGCAAAAGCACACTTTCTAATATGAAAAAATATAAAGGGATAGGGTAACCCAGTTGACAAAGCCCTGTTCAACTATAGTAGTGAAGCACAGAAGTGCCTAAACGAAAAAAGGGACAAGGCCCAAGAGCAACCGCTCCAATAACACCAACACAGCAAAAATCCACAAAACAAGAGGGACAAAGCCCTAAAAAAATAACATGAACAGACTACTAACTGTAATAAGAATATTAACTCTACGTAAAACTATTTGTCAAAAGACAGAAAAGAATTATACTGGCCCGAGCTCTCTGAAGAACTTGCGATCCGTTGCAGTGGCAAACTAGATCTGATGTTAGTCAGAGAGCATCATGGTATAGAGACTGTGCCTCGAGCTACTCAGAGATCTTGCCCTTGGAAAGCGGACAACTTGAAGCCAATGGATCAGCTCCGTACCCCACATGTAAGAACAAACGGCAAGATTGAACAACTTCACATCAGAGGGTGAGAGAGGCTGAGCTCTGAAAGGACAATGCTAGGAAATGCAAAAAGTAAATATCCACTCTCTGGCATAAACACCACACCAAAAAACAAGTGAGATTGAGGGAGGGGCTACTACAGCAGTGATCATTCAAACATCTACTGTTGAAAAGAAAAAATACTAAATTTCACAAATACTAATAAAAAACGCTTTAAAACGAAACGTGAAAAGAAGACTAAAAAATGACTGCCCACACAAATGTTTTAGTTGAGCGCTTGCTTTCGTTTTAATATAAACTAACTTCCTCAGAACTGCAAACAATCCCAAACAACCACTTAAATACAAAAATGTATTAATAGCCCAATCAGCTTCCATCTATCAAATTACTTGTCATGTTGACTTTTAAAAAATACATAGATTTACATCATCTCTCAAAATTACACATAATATTATAATGTCTATAGTAACAAAAGAGGGTTAAATCAATAATATAACCTATCATTTAAAAGACACTTAACATTTAAGGTCTCATTCAGACCAGGAATTTGATCTGCTTTCAAAATACTTGCCATCTTAATTCTTGGATTTGAAGAGCATTATTATACTCTGTCACAAAGGGGTGTGAAATCAATCCAATACAATACAAAAAATACAAATTTCTTAAAATTAGAACATTCTTAAAGCACGTGGCGCTAACGCATTGTTTACATCTTTGCTTTAATAGCCAAGCAGTGCTCATAAATTCTTTTATATAATGCTCTCTCAGTTTTTCCCACATACAAATTGTGGCAGGTAGAACATGATGCTAAATATACTACTCCACTACTCTTGCAGTTCAATCTGCCCTTACTAACCCACCATCTTTCGAATGTGAGGAAAAAATATATTTTTAGAAGAATCAATAAACTTACATTGCCTGCAGTTATAACAGGGGTACGTACCCATAGATCCTCTAAAGGTTTTATGTTCCCCTACTTCAAATATGGACTTTACACTTGCAACTTTTTTATAGATAAAACGGGGATGATCACCTAAAATGATTTTCAGTTAGTAGAAATGGCCTGTTTAATACTGTTACAATCTAAATTAATGGGGACAGGAAAGGCACATTCCATCTTTTAATTAGTGTTATTGTTTTTAGCAAAAAACCCACTAGTTAAAATTGGTGGAAACTTTTCCATCTTAACCAATAACACTTGTTCCAAAATCTTTTTTAACTTGTCATATGGGTAGCCTCTCTGAAAAAAACATAAGTATAAGCTTGTTTGCTTCACAAATAATTTTTTTTTTTCTGAAATGAGTCTGCTGAGACATATAATTTGCCCGCGGACTAAGTTCAACTTCATAAACAGAGGGTTTCCACTCTCATAGTGGAGAAAATTGTTGGTGTCTCTTTCCTAAACATTACACCCATAAATCTTCTCTCTGATTTTCATAACTATGTCGAAATCCAAGAAGTGCACATTCGTGCCAACTTCACTCAGTACAAACTTAAGTCCAAGCATGTGTTTGTTCATTATCATCCAAGAAAGAGTCTAATTCATCAGCAGACCCATTCCAGATAAACACCAGGTCATCAATGAACCTCCTACACAAGGAGGCATGTTTAAACCCTTCCAATTTGGTTAGAAAAGACAGTTCCCACTAACTTAACACCAAACTGGCAAAAGCAGGTGCTACCTTTGCACCCATAGCCACCCCATACGTTTGATGGTATACCTACCCATCAAAAAGAAAAATGTTATTCTTTAAAACTAGTTCTAGTAATAAACAAATGGACTGAACCATCACATCCCCATATGTAGTGTATTCCCCTAAAAAGCTTTCTACAGCTTCTATCCTTAGGGTCTGGTCGACTGAAGTGTATAAGGAAACATCAACAGTAACTAACAGTGTTTCTGTCCCCTTAAATGTATAATTTCTTAATTAATCCAGAAACTCCCATGCATCCTTTAAAAAGTAGGGAGTCTTGACAACTAATGGATTTAACAACACATTTGTACAATAATACAGGGATTGAAGCATTAAAACTATTGACTAAGCACAATGTTGTTCAGACTAACACACTTAAGCAAGAGATTGAGTTAAATTATGTAATTTTACGTGATGACAATTTTTGTGTTTTTAAACCTTTGTATGATAGAATTGAACTTAAAATTCAAAGACACATGGCTAGCCTAACTAATAAGAAACGAAATAAATTAGCACGAGATTCATTGACTTATGCCAATAATACAGCTTTTGTTTTGAATACGAAATTAGGTTCATTTGCTAAAAGTGGTAATAATAACAACAATAATAATGTAAGAGAATGGAGATCTAAAGGGAGTGGCAACATGAATAGGGGTGACAATAACCAAAATAGTGGTGACAGTATTAGTGCTTTGAATGATGCAGGGGAAGGCACTAGTTCTAGCTCTAACATCTCTCATGGCCCCAACGACCCTTTTCCCCTCAAGTCACCAGAAGTAAACAACAAAGGAACGAAAAACAAAGGGAAGGGGAATGTGGGGAACAAAAAGAAGGGGAAATACCAGAAGAGATAGTCCCTTTATGTAAAATGTATAATTTTAGTGATTTAATTCTCAGTGAAGTCCAGCAGAAAGTACTAGAAAAAGGTTTCTCTTTTGTTCCTACAGTCAAAGCACCATTAACTGACACAATATTGGATTTAAAGTTATACATTAAAAAATTGAATTTTAAATATGCATTTGATGGAGTAGAACAGAGAAGTAACACTATGTAGAAAACAGAGTGATGCTAACCCGAAATTAATACCTACACTTAACGTTTTCAACTAATTATGTGAAAATGATATTAGGTGTATTTGTAATAACCATAAAAATTTCATGGGGAACAATAATCACAAAAATAAAAAACCTTTTTGGGACAAGAGAGAAATGAAAACGTTAGTAGATCTTAGAAAAAGTCAGCAACACAGATTTATGAAAGCGGACAAAGGGTATAGGTTGGTTATTATGAAAATTTCTGATTATCAAACCCATATGAAAAATCTGTTAAATGATGAGAAGAACTATCAACTAGTCAATAAGGACACAGAAAGAACTTCTGTAGCATAGATCATCAGTTAATAGAACTATTAAACAAAAATTACATCAATATGGGTACTTATGAATTTCTTTACTT